>NC_069123.1:51709250-52066061 GCF_026914265.1 Mya arenaria
CATACTAGTATACACAAAGGTTCATATAGCTAGCTAGCATACTACTTGAGTTATCACAGTAATCTTTTTTTTTTCTGATGGAAATACATTCACAATTTTTGAACTGTCATGGCTACTACTTATTTTGTCCGACAAAATCATAGAAATACTACCGTACATAATCTACTGGCCTTCTAATCAATATGTAATTTCAACATACCATCCTCCCTAAATACCCTCTCTAGCTGATAGCGGCAGATGAATGGTGTGTGGATTCGCAGAAACCAATTCATACGCTCCTCCTCACAATCCTGTAACCATGGATACGTGATATTATGTTCATATATGTCAGATTGTTTCATCTTTGATGCATACACAAATTTCTAATGTGATTATTTTTTCAAACGATGTAGTGACTCTATATATTTAGTCCATCACTTACATGTCCATAATGTCCATGATCTCCGCAATTATAACATGACACACTACGATCTCGACCTCCCAGTATCTTTTGTTGGCGTAACTTTCCGGGAGTAGTCTGAGTATGCATAATACAATAAATAAAATGTTCATACATGTACATGTAAATCACAAAATAGATAAAAACATGAGAAACACTAAAAAGTCCAGGTTAAATGACTGAACATAACAACATTTGTGTTGGTACACGACTTTGTATTACTGATGATTTGACAGTTATTGTGTGTTTTACATAAATAGTAATGATGTATCTAGGAACAGCACCAAGCACTAAAGTATAACAGTTTCATTTGCACTTACCGTTAAATGATATTGCCTCCAAATATCTGGACATTTCTGAAAGAGACATGAAACTATGTATAGTGAATTGTTTTCAAAGTAAAATATTTTTATAAAAAATTTAAAAATATTTTACAATCTAAACTCTCAGTCATCTTTCAATATTCCAAATTTGAACTGCAATTACAAATGGGTTAACTGTAAGATTGTGCTAAGTATCCATTGCAATATGTTACAAAGTAATTTTTCATTTCTTTATCAATGGGCAGTATTAAATTAATTACAATTTTCATAAAATCCAGTATACAAACAGTTAATTGTTGTAAATTTAGTAGACAAGTATCATAAACCTAACTCACAATTTGCTCATGTCCATACATGTTACAACGGAAGCAGACATTATTGAGACTGCGACGTGGGGTTGGGCATTTGCGCGCATCATGCCCAGGCTCCTCACAATTAATATTATGGTGGCCTGCCTCTGAACACAGAAAACAAACACTCTCCTTCTGCAATACACAAACACCAATGCTTCAAAATATCTGATTATTGTACATAGTATTAACTTAATGCACATTTTTGAAAGGTAAATAGTACAGCAGTTAAAGTGGGTTTTAAATTACTATTGAATATGTATATACTAGATATAAAAAACTATGTTTTCTAATGACATTCCACAAGCTAGTAGCTGCAAAACAAAGTAAAAGGGAAGATGGCAGATGCTCAAACCTCAAACAAACCTTAGGCTGAGGGCAGTTTTTTGAGAGATGTCCAACAGTGTTACAGTTGTAGCAGCGAATTCCACCCTTAAAATAGCGGCCCTTTACTGCACGGCCTTCCAGCCCACTGTCAGCTCTGTTGATGGTCCACTTCGCTTCTACTAAAATACACATCAAAAAAATTATTTTACATTGATAAACTTGCTCAACTTTTGAATTTATGAGAGAAAAATAATAAAATTATTAATACCTAGAAAGTTCATACAGATCTTAACAATGGGTATGTTTTATTATTTATGGTTTTATAAAATAGTGATGAAATGGTTGAAGTACATTAAAAAATGTTTGATATAAAGTGAAAACCTGTACCTGGGAACTCGGTTGCAAATCGGGTCAGTTTTGTAGACTGATTTATGTTCATCTGTATTTTGTCATCATCTGACTCCAGATTCCCCAGTACACCATAAACACTGTCACCGTCACTGTCTTCCTGGTCTGAACTCTCCATGTTCAAAGCGCCAATATCACCATCTAAGCTTTCACTTACATCTGTCCCAAATTCTGTACCAAATATCAGCTTATCCGCTGTTGTATTAATCTTAGAAGATTCAGGCTTTTTTCTAGCTGTGTTCACCTTTACAGTGTTAGGTTTTTTGACTGAAATGTTTGCCTGGAATGCATTATATTCTTCTCTGCTGGAATTAGTGTCGTTTAAACAAACACTTTTCTTTAAGTTGTCACCAACAACGTTAGTATATGCCAACAAGATTCCATACTTATCCTCGATGGATTTATTAAGGATCAAATCAGCTGTAGTATCCTGTGCAATAAAACCTGTTTTACCATCACTGATAACATCGTAACAGAATTCACTACTGACCTCATAGATACCACTATCCATACTTTGATGGCATTCATCATTCTGTTCAAAGTGGATCTGTGAATACAAGGCTATTTCCATCTGTTCTTGGGCATATTCATCATCATTGTCACTGCCAACAGAGTCTTTGTCTTGTCCATCATCAAAGCTGTCTAAGAAGTCATTATCCATTTTGTCTGAAAAGACAAAAAAATGAAATAATTGCACACACCTATAAAGCAGGGCATTTTTTCTAGTTGTGGGGGAATGGGTGCCTGTGATTCTTGTTGTTATTCATTTTAAATAATGGAATTTGTTACAAGAACACAACCATAAACTAGACAATTGTTTTTGTAATCAAAAACATATCTCTCACCCTATGCACATCGTCACAATGTGTTGAATATATTCATATGACCTTTGACCGCAAAGTGTGACATCATCTCAATGATATGGTGAACATTGGTCGCAAGTTATTTCAAAGTCCGAAAATTGTTTTTGACAAACCAGTGTGTTTGCCAAATATTAATTTTTCTGACATCAAAGATAAGAAAAATACTGATGGTAAATATTACCTTTAGCATTGTTAATGGTTTTGTGGTAAAAAATTTTTTATAAAACAAATCACAAATAAACAATCAAATATTTATTATTTGTCAATAAGTGATGTGTTTGTTTACTGTGCTTACACGGCCATCAAAACTGGCAATTTGCACAAAATGTGACGTGTTTTATTGATCTAGTTCTTTGAACTCACCGTGCAACATCAAGTCAAGACTGTATACACACCCTATATGGATGCTGTCAACATTGGACTAAAATTTCTACGCATTATAATGTCGGTTAATAACGTCACACATGCTATATCGTGAAATGTACAAAAATATGTTTTCTCTGTCAGCTCTACATGTCCCGACATAATATACCATTTTCGTTTACCGGTAACTGTACTGTTTTTGAAAAAAATAAATAAAAAACAATGCCTTAAATCTGCATCAAAGCTCCAAGCTGGTCCAGCATCTGATATGCTGGCACTTCGGCCATTGTTAAGTTAAAGTGGAGTTACATAACATACCTTTCTTATTGCTTAAATCTGGTAAAAGTTAACTTTATTTTAAGGAAACAAATGGCTGTCATATACGTGAATGCTAGTTTTCCTATTTATATTAAAAATAAATTTAATGGATAAGGAAATTAATGGTTGAGGGTGAAAAGTCTGTCAGTGTTAAAGTAGACTCCGGCGTGCCTCAAGGAACAGTACTCGGTCCTCTGATGTTTTTACGCCATATAAATGATATACCAGATACAGTGAAATCTACAGTTTCTGAAGAGGAATTTACGAAACTGTGCGCAAGAATGTAGGAAACTAGCATATTATATTTCACTCATACGTTCTACACTAGAATATGTTAAATGGGACTCTTACAAGGTCAAGAACATTACTTCTATTAAAAAGATTCAGCGTCATGCTGAATGATTTATCATGAAAGATTACACTTCGAGAGATGATGGCTGTGTCACAGACATGCTACAAAGACTCGATCTTGACTAGTCCAAATAATTGTACGTTGACGGATTTTTTTTAGATTTTTGATATGGCAAATCCTTCACGTACAAATTGTTTAGTATCAAAAGTGGGTAGTTGTTCCGATCAGGATTCCAGGTTAAAGCATAAAGCATCTATAAAATATCATAAAAACAAGAAATATTACCAGATAATGTTATTTTATATTAGTTCCGTACACATTTTTTTTATCCAACTTATAATTATGAATTTGACGGCTTTTCTTCATTTCATTCTGTCAAAACATAACGATATATACATGAAGGGCACCTGCAAGGCTTCAGGGCACAGTTTTAAATCGCTCGCAACATTTCAGCCATGGCCGAGTTGTTACGATTGTATAACGAGGTCTATCTCGAAGCTTTGTCGGAGGAGGCCGAGTTATTACGATTGTATCGAGTTGTTCCCCTTCACATAATTGTTATCTGTGTCAGTCAACTTTTGTTTTATTGGAAAGGTAAACAACTTGTTTTAATGCATTAAATGCTTGTTTAGTGCAAAATAACATTTCACTTACATGGCAAAATATGAATATAACTCTTTATGATCAATTTCAACCATAAAATACTTCACTTTAAACAATTTCAATATTTTTAAAACACCCCCGTTTTTTGCACATTCCCGTTTAGACGTTAGGGATTGGAAGAATCCCGTATAACGCGTCTATTATTTTAGACTAGATCTTGACCTGCTTCAGACGAGGAGACATCAGGCAAAGCTTGTATTCATGTTCAAAATCATAAGAGGTATGGTGCCAGCAATTGACAAATCCTGCTTCTTAACGCCTATTCAAAACAAAAGACCCATCAAACCACGAAATTTTAGTGACAGTGTTCAAACAAATATAGTAAAAAAAGTTTGCAACCAACCATTCAGACTGTTATCAAATCAAACCAGCTAAAACAGAACAATACAAACATTCATTTATTTATTAAAGGCGGTACAGGACTATTTAGAGTAGCCACAATAATGCGCGTATAGGGAACTTTTTTAACATTTGGATGAAGCGAATGTTTATATCATATATGGACTATATTTGGAGGAGAGTGTCAGGCATGCAAATAGAGTGGAGAGCTTCAAGGCAGCTCTCACACGTCGTGACAGAACGACCAGGACTCACCACCGACGCCTTAACACAGAATTGGTCCTGCGTCGTATTCATACAGATACAGATTAACTAGTATTGTGTAACCTACAGATTTTATAAACCTTCTGCAACATCGGTGAACAATTCCAGAATAATGTGAAATGAATAACATTCTTGTCAGAAAAGTATTGCAACAAAATTACAAGACATAAGTTAAATGTGTTTAAATGATATGTTTAACGCAGATACTGGCTTAACTTACCTTAAAAATCAGGACTCACGTGTGTTTACATGTCAAAACTTTTCCTTGTTGTAAAATTTGCAACATACATTCGGGAACTAGCATTTCGTACCCTAACATTTCGTACCCTCCGATTTTTGGTCATTTCGTACCCTACCTATAGTCATTTCGTACCCTACCTATAGTCATTTCGTACCATATATTTTATTTATATTTGAAGTTATATTTTCTTATGAATTTTTTTTAATTAAATGAAAAAAGATGAATTGTATACATATGTGAATCTTATATGACTTTAGTGTTTTAGTTCAATCAAAATTTGTTAAAAAGACTAGTCATATACACATGAGAACTATACTAGGGATTTTTTTCATTCATACTTTAATACATTCATCATAAAATTCCATAAATGTAACTCCTCAAACTACACTATTTTTTATGTCTTAAAATAGTTTTTATACCTACCAGTAACCTGTTGCTGTCAAAGAATGTTTTTTATACATTTCAACAAAAATGAGAAAGTCCCATAATACTTAAATATGCACTATTACTCCCAAATAAGATTTACCACAATTAATAATATTGTTCAAAATATTCCAAAAACGATGTATAATGGTCGAAAACAATGGTTCTTATGAGGGATACAGAGTTTAATCTAAAAGAATTGAGCATAAAACATGGTATTTCTACCATATGAGACTATATAGTAGACCACAGTAAATCTTTTAGCATTCACAATTCATTTAATATTTTTGTGCTTTCTTCTTTTAAATACACGGTTACACTCTTGTTATCAGTAATGGATTTTTTTCCATTAATGCATTATTTAGCAAGTAGTTAAAGGTTTATCGGTCAAAATTGATGTTCGTTATACATGTGTTTGTATTGATATTGAATAAGAGTGTAACTTTAAAAAAAACAACAGTCAAACGCACTAAGGAATAGTCCTCAGTGCATACCAGTACTTATCGTCCCCATCATCGCATTGATAGGGGAGGTTTAGGAAACTTTTTAGTATGAGATCCGTTCAAATTAATGAATTTCAAACTAGCGAGTTTATATACTTCCATGGAAACATATGTTATACATGTAGGCTGAGCCTAAAAAATACGATGTAGGTAATTTTTATTGATATATTTATGCTGTTCTTTCTACGATCATGTAATTGGTATAATCTGAAGATGATATATATTTTTTTAAATATTGATTATTTAACTTTAGATTTCTATTTACTGTGTCGACATCGATATATTTTATAGTCCAAAGCATCCACGCTTTAATTACTGTTGCCAATTTTTATATCTAATGATGTTATTGATTCTTCATATTTGTGTAGACTTAATGTACATGATCACCTAAGCATTCTGGTAAGTTGCATATATGCAATATTTTTCAATAGTAATATTTTATTTAATACTATTTTTTTATGTTCCCTTAGTTAAACAAAATCGAATATAAAATCATGACAAGTGGCATGTGCTCTGTTGGTTGAAGCAGAATGTTGTGAAAATTGTATGCATCTATCATGTTTTTTTTCAGCAAAAGAGAAATATTCAAGAAGGCAGAAATGTCAACATGCATGCTGGTCTCCTTTGTTAGGAATGCTTTAACATTAACCAAATTTTCACTCAATCTCTAGTTTAATGGGTAAGTTTACATCAAATAAACAAGAGGCCCAAAAGGGCCTATTCTCTACTGGCACATGGGTGAAAGTTGCAAATTTTCAAAATACTGAAAAATTAAGCTGGGGGCCAGGGGGCCGCAGGGCCCCTGGTGGGTCCAGGGCAAAGCCCTGGCCAGGGGTTCAGGGGGCCGGAGGCTCCCGGAATTAAGCATTTTAAAACACATTTCAAAGCCTTTCCTGTCTTTTAATCAATCAAATATATGTTGTATATTTATAATATTTCTGGCAGCTTTTGTCAACATATATGTACATAAGGCCCTAGTCATTCTTAAATGCCGTCCAGGCTTCTTTTTTTTAATGATGGTTAGCCTGGACCAGGCTAACCATCATTAAAAAAAAGAAGCCTGGACGGCATTTTAGAATGACTACATAAGGCCCCTGACAGAAACATCCCTCAATACTTCAATTCTTGCTCATTAATCAAGAATTCATTTAACTCTGAAACTCATTCAATAAAAGTTAAAAAATGAAAAACAGAATACAATTAAAGATTTATATTGAATAGTGTTTTGTATTTTTATCAAGTTACCAATCGGACCATTTCACACCCTTCGAATCGACTTTTGACAGCCTTTGCCACCTCCATTTGTTTTTCGCAGGCTGTTCAAGCTCTTTCGTATTATACCCTGGGGGTACAAACTTCATTGTTCAATTTTGACAGCAGTATTTCGATTTATTTCATTGTTTATTTTTGCCTCCAATTTGCGGTATGTCGTAAATGATACTGATCGTATATTCGGCAAAAACTGGCTTTTTCCGCCATCGAAGTTTTTGTTGGCGTGGAAACTGCCGAGGTTATTCGGAGAACATTGGAATGACGATGCTTTTTTACGAAAAGAAACGACTATTTACGAAAACGTTCGGCTGATATCGCCGACAGAATTTTACCGCTTATGGCAACGCTATTTATAGAACGAAATTGGGAAACCAGAAAATTTAACTTCGTTTTATCTACGATTTTGAGTAGATCGCGATGTTGATGATGGGGTACCCTCCCCCTCCCCCCTCGAAAAACTCCCCGGATTTACACGATTTAGAAAAATGACCCCTGAGAAGACCGAAAATACGGAATTCCGTATTAATACGGAAAACTTTCACCCATGCTGGCATGGCTCTTGTGATCATTTGCAATCCAGAGCATGTACGTTTGAATAATAGACAACAAATTTATAGTTCACTTTTAGTGTTTGGGTTAGCTGAAAACGCTGCACGTTCAACATCTGAGGACAGGAAGTGTTGTAAGCAGATTAGTTGCATGAACTATTTTAATATGTGCCAAGTAAAGGTAATCTGAGGGTAAAAAATATTTGCTTTCAAAACTGTACTCATCGTCAAAATTCATTTCTGTAGCTTTAAAAATAAAGGTCGGTCAAAGGTCAAAGTCAAGGACATCCGAGGACAACATTAATGCTTGTTTGCAAAACTGTTCACATGGTCAAAATTTCATTACAGTACCTTTAAAAATTAATAAGTTAGTCAAAAGGGGTGGGGCCAGCTTTTGCCCAAGGGGCATTATTTCAAATGTTTTCAATTGCATCATATGATGCTCCACAACAAATATCAAAGGTATGGGCCTTGTGGTTTGAAAGAAGATTTTGAAAATATTTCTTAAATAAGTCTCAAGGAAAATAGTGACACCCAGGGCAGTGCCAGTTTTGACCCAAGGGGCATACTTTGAACAACCATGGTAGTGGACCACTAAATAAAGCCTTGTTCAAAATAGCAAGGATTTGCATAGTGGTTTCAGACAAAAAGATTTTTAACATTTCCCAATTTAAGGGGGGGAGTCCGTCCCTTACAAAGAAAAGAGAACTCTTCCCTGGGCCTCCGCCAACATCGTTTGCACTTGGCTAAAAATAGACTTAGCTTAAAATAGCATTTTTTATACTTTCAAGACCCATAATCCTGGCATGCATGGGCAGATCTGGCTGGTTTTCAAAAGGAACCGAGTTCTAATCGATATCTAAATAGTGTACAAGTTTCATCGAGATACAATCAAAACTGAAGACTGTATCATGTTCACAAGCTAGTGTTTACACAATAGCATTTTTTTTATACTATCAAGGGCCATAATCTAGGCATGCATGGGCGGATCTGGCTGGTTTTCGAAAGGAAACAAACTCTAATGGATATCTAGATACTGTACATCGAGACAAAATCAAAACTGAAGACTGTATCGTGTTCACAAGCAATTGTTTACAGACGCACGGACGCACATACTATGTACACATTACCATCGCATAAGCTCTTCTGGCCAAAGGCCAGTAGAGCTAAAAACATCAACAAACCAAACTAGCAATTTTATTTCAAACATGTTGCCCCCCCCAGTTCAAGATTCATATAAGACATTTTGACTAATTGGAAATAATATTATGTTCTATTTCAAAATAAACAAGGGAAAACATTGTATTTAAGACATTTTAATAATTCGATCTAAATATTAGTACAAAATCATATCATTGTACACAGACAGTGTGACAAAAATAATATATATACTAACAATAATGGCAATGTTTAACGTAATGATAAAAGATCAATGATAATTGAAGTATGTATACTTTACAAATAACTTTTTCAAAGTAATTACCAGTATTACTAGTGTCACAGACTTTAAAAATAACAGTACAGTCAAAACTCGCCATGTTTTAGACGTTAGGACCTTAGGAAATAGTTTGAGATAATGAATATTTGATATAACAAAATACAAAAAGTGTACAAGTAAACCCCACACACAGTTTGACAAAACCAGAACATGGAGATAACAGATTGTGCCATAGCAAGTTTAGCTGAAAATGATTTGTATCAGTATTTTCTTAAGCATAAATCCCAATTATTGACACTGTTGAGTACACTAGTATTTATATGAGGGACTAAAGAGAACACTGTTAAATTTTCTATTTCTCAGTGTCAAATGTTTATCATTATTTACAACTGATTGTATAGTAATAGTTCAGCATAGAATAAAAGCCTGTCAGCAGTCGAAGCAAGTGTAGCTCAGTTTGGAGGTGGAGGTGGTGGAGCCACAATGAGCTGGTTCACCCCCGACATCTGGTTGGGGTCGTAGCCAGAGGGAGGGGGTGGCGGCATGTTAAACCCCTGACCAGAGGAGGGTGGGGGAGGGGGTGGGGCCACGCTGGTGGGCTGGCCCATGGATTGTGCCTGTTGCCAGGGCATCTGGCCCATGGAGACTGGTGGTGGAGGAGGCGCAGCCTGCCAGCTTCCTTGAGATGATGGTGGGGGTGGTGGTACTGCACCTGCAAAAAGGTTGAAATAAGGTGTAAACATGTAAGGATCTCCTGTGATTTTTTTTGACAATGGAGTATTTGAATTATTTTTTGGTAAAGAATAAGCATATGTATCTAGCATAAATACTGACAAAGCCAGTCTTTCGTCAAGGGGAAGTATGAAAGGATATTAATAAAATTAATGGACTTTTAACTTCCCAAATTGATACCTTTGAAGTACAAAATCTTCCATGTTTTTGAAAACCAGCATATTAAAGGGGCTGTCTCACGTATGATAAAATAGCGAAAAAAGAAGAAAATTGTCGAAAACTGACAAACTTGGCATCGATGTGTACAATGCATTGAAACTTACTAACTGAAGTACCACATAGTTTACAATTTATTTAAGTTTAGCAGTTATTTCGTATTTTTCCATTAAAAAAAGATTACTGGGTATGTCTACCAGGTAGAATTCATTCCTTATGCGTGATTGGGTAGTCAGTGTTATCACGTGATATTACCGAGGTAGGTGTATAGCTTAATTATGTCACCCGATTAGAGTAAGCCTTTGTAGCTCAGCCAGTACGATGCTGAACTGCAATTTTGGCAACACGGGTTAAAACCCGGACTCCGACACATTTTTTTTTTTACATTTTGGTACCTTTTTTTACAATTATGATATCAAAGTGTAACACATTCTATTAGATAATTGTCCTGAGATTAGTTACAGAAAAAAACTTTTTTTGGTGCCAATACATGAGACAGCCCCTTTAAAACCTGATTTCATGGTACTTTTTCAAATTTTTAACATGATAGACAATGGTGGAAAAATTCATGGTGTTCTAGTGATTTAAATGTCTGAATTTTAGAGAAAAACTTCCAAAATGTTTGGGCAAGGAGTAACAGGAAAATCAATTAAAACCATTATAATGTGTGTCTACCCTGTTGCATCCAAGGCATAGTAGGGGCCACAGAGGTGGCTGGCTGGTGTGAGTTTGGAGGAGGGGGTGGGGGAACCGCACCCATCATGGTAGTTGGAGGTGGCCGCACACCTGTCAATTTAAATAATGTTAAATATATTATATGAAAACTATATACAATAAGTTCAATAACTATAACTTCACATCAAAAAGTTCACATATAAAATATGAGACAGTGATTAAGCTAAGATATAGAAGAAATTCCATGGGTCCAAAATATTGTGCATAACAAAACAGAGATACATTTCTAATTTTTACTGTTTTATTTTATTCCTTCAATAAAAGTTTATTTCCAACTCACCCATAGCCATTGATTGTATGGGGTTTGTGTTCATGTGAGAAGCAGCAGCAGAGCTCCAGGGTGCAGGAGGGGGAACAGGAGCAGCCATGTTCATAGAGCTGGGGGGTGGCACAGGGGCCACCTGGCCTGGCCCACCCATGGGCATTCCATGTTGGGGCTGGACGGGTGGGGCTACAGGCTGGGGCACAGAGCTGTGAGGCTGGAATTGGCCTTGGTGCCCCATCTGTTGCTGCATTGGCGGTGGACCCTGCATCTGTCCTGGAGGGTGGATACCTAACAACAATACAGCTCAAGTTGTAACGTCAGTTCATGTTTTTATGTACACAGATATGGAAGCTCACCAAGATTTTTCACATAATCAGACTTACATTATTTTAGAAAATACAGTCTACATTAAAAAAAATTGTGCCTCCTGCATGATGAATACTTAATGAGCTCACCTTGCATATTTTGATGTTGGTATGTCTGTTGAGGCTGCTGGTACATGTTCTGTGGGGGCCGGGTGTTGTTGAGAGATAGCAGGGAAGGTGGAGGACCACGATTAGTTGGAGGGAAATTGTTGAATCCACCCTGAAAGGTACATTTACATCCAGACTTTCTATGCTAACAAGTATACTGTTTTTCTAGCTGTTTTTTGGGGCACTTTACCCAATGCCAAATAGTCCCTTTGAAACTGTTAAAACATGAATGGTTCAATTTTGCCAAAAAAATGATGGAAGCTTATTTCTGTAAAATGGCAGCTAATATCATATTATCATTTGCTGTTACGGTATACTGTCATTTGCTGTAGTTATTTACTGTTTACTTTTTCCAATTTTTGACATCTGAACATGCGGACAGGGCCTCATTTCAATAAAGATTGTAAGGCTAAAGATTGTAAACTGCTATTGCTGAGTAGGGTTTATGACTAAGTAGCCTTGCTGAAAATGGGGCCATTGTATGGGTAATCTTTCCCAAATAGCAAACAAAAATCTTGAGAAACAGGGAAGTAAAATCAAAGACAGCAGAATACAAGACAGCAGAATACATTTTACTTTCAACAGAATCATACAACAATTACCATTGGATTGGGAGGCGGTTGGTTGAAGCGTGAGATGTGGGGCTGACTCTGGGGCATCTGCTGTCGATAGTGGCTCCCTGTGTTCTGTTTGGGGGGTGGGGGACCCTCTCCAAGCTCAGCCATAAGGGACATGTACTGAAACAAAAAAAAACATCAGTGAAAGTTATCCATGATATCTTTTTCTTTTGCATGTCAGGGTATGTTTAATAAATCTATATCACTATCAGCTGTATTCTGACAGTGTTAAATCAAATTAATGTAGCAGAAACTGAACATTAAAGCAATGCTATTTGAAATGGATTGATCTACGTTTATTTTTAACTTAAGCATTTTTGAAATACAAACTCTTCCTCACCTCACTGTCCATCTTGGCCTTGTCTGTTGAGCTCTCCTGCTGTATCATGCTGCGGTATGTGTCTCCTGGACGTGACTGCTTACAGTCCTTGCCAAGATGGCCTGCCCCACCACAGTTGGTACAGATGATTGTGTTTGTCACAATACTCTGGGCCTGCTGAATTTGCCTCAGCTTCCTATGTACATAGGCAATACACAATCAATACATTTAACATTAATCTCTTTCAATAAATTAAACATATTATTTTCATTCTTATTTCTTAAAGAAAGTGCAAGAAAACAATAATTAAAGCATAATGATATACTCAGCCATGAAAATATGCAGCACATGACGCTGGTTCACTTTCTGTTGGAATTGTAGATAAAATATGCACATATTCTACCAAGAATCTGCCTAAAATGATGAAATGTGCATGAAAAGAAAACCATCTGTAACTTACGCAAGTCCGTCGTTCTCCCTGAGGGTGCCATTGAGCAGGGCGAGCTCACGGAGCTGCTGTTTACGGAGGTCATTCTGCCCCTCTGGCACCTCCACACTCTCCTTAATGATGCTCTTGATCTGTGACGTAAATCATGATATACATGTAGCAATGGTTCAGTTACTGCACAACATGTATCAAGAATTTTGTCATGTATTTACATTTTAGTAAATGAAAGCAGGTAAGCAGAATGCTCATTTTTCTAAAACAAAATATCAATGTATATTTTTCGATAAGTTTTTTAAGTTCCCTTGATAACAAACACTATTCAATACATAACCTTATCTTATTTTTCTCTTTCTATAAACCTAGCCAAAGAATAACTAGGTTGGGTTATCTTACCTTTTCCACTGCTTTGAGAACATTTTCAGGGTTGTTGGCCGTCACATAGGCATGGAGGGGCTCATCTTCTCCTGGCAGGGGCTGTCCATCCTTTCTGCCAATCTTCCCATCCTTCACCGAACCCTTCCCTCGGATGATTATCTTGGCCCCAGTCTTCAAATTACAAGTTAATTAAATTTTGCATAGCTTGAGACTGTGAATTAAGATTTTGTTTTTTAATTTTGAAAAGTATTCTATAAAGCAAGACATCAAAATCAGTAGAAATCTGTCAATTTGTTTCATATGCTTTTCATTATTCATATGATGAGCATACGGTACCACTGTCACACAAAACACATGGAATTAAAGCTGCACTATTACTCCCGATTTAGACTTACCATAATTATTACAATTTTGAAATATACCAGAAAGGATGAATAAATGTCGAAAACAATGGTTCTTATGAAGGATTCCGAGTTCAGTTTGAAAGAATTGTGCAGAAAACATGGCATTTCAACCTTATGGGACTATAGTAGATCACTGTAAATCTTAAAGCATTCTCCAATCATTAAATATTATTGTTTTTTAGCTATTGAATACACTGTTAAAATCTGGTTATCAGTAATTAATATTTTCCATAAATGCATTATTTAGTGAGTTGTTCAAGATTTGTCACTTAAAATTTATGGTTGCTATACATGTGTATGTATTGATTTTGAAAAAGAGTGTCACTTTAAGCTTCAAGACACCCTTTATCTTACAAGAAGATATAAAAGTAACAATCTCGAGGGTGTTACCTCCTTCTCAAGAGTCTTGAGGGTGTTTCCACGAGGCCCAATAAGCAGCCCAACAAAGTTAATGTCCGGGTGTTCCTCCTGTGGAATCATCACTTTGTCATTAACACGAACTACTGGAGGCCTGCAAAAATAGAATAAATTTAAAAACAGACAATTTAAGACTGCAGTGCCTGTAATTCAAGTTATTGCTGTTCAAATTTGCTTAAATGAAATCAGAATTAATATACTTTTGCTCCATGCTATGCTAATCTCACTATTTAATTTGGTATATATATCCTTTTATACACGTTTATACTAAATTGTACAACTTTTTATATAATATGAGCCTGCATGTCCACAACATACTTATAGTCAGCTGGAGGTTTGTATTCTGTGTTGAGTCCAGAGGCCTCCTGTACGAGTCTGTGTCGGTCTTCCTCCAGCTTTTTCCTGGTGCGGTACTCGCGGGTGTTCAGCCGTTTACCCTCGTTGTTGTAGATGGGCTCTGGTGACGGCGATCTGATGGTGATAATGGTGGGATGTACACGTGTACAGTGTTGCCACTGATAGTGAAAAAGCCTTCCAGATGACAGCTTGCTTTTCTAACATTCTGTTGTTGTTTTTTATTTGAAATAAATTTATACTTATACTTATATTAAAGCTATAATCAACTTAACTATTTAATTGATCAATGCTTACAATAAGAATTCAACCATTTATATTTTGATATTAATAACAAATTCTACTACAAAGTCGCTTAAATTATAAAATAATCAAACAATCATGTTATATACAACTTGTTGCAGAAGATAATGTAAAATCAAGAAATCTAAGTCATATCTGTTTGTTGTTAAATGAAATCAATCGATAATGAAATTTAAATAATTTAACTTTCTAATTGTTTAATTAATAGACTTCTGGAGCAGGCTGTGGGTGATAACAATGCCAAGAATGGCAAACAATGTAATGAATCTCCATCAGCTTATTGAAACAGTAATTTCACTATAGATTTTAATTGGCATTGTTTGAGGTCATCTGAAAGGCTGAGATCACCATGTGTGGTTGGGAGACAACACAATACAGAGACACTTGCTACCTGCCAAATGTCAGGGTGGTAAACAAAAAACTTATCTAAGTATATCTGCCCTTTTCTACCCGTGACTGAATAATTCTCTTCAAATCCAGACGAAGACTTCAATGACTTTTCAATAAACACAAATATAATTATAATGTAGTAAGGGAAGCTTTAAGTAATTGATTTAAATTTATGTTTCCTGTAGACAACTGTGGATATTCAATTCAGTGGCAAATTGTATGAAATTTTCTCAAGGGAGATGTGCGCCCGTAAATTTCCCCCTGACATTTGGCACACCAACAGAAAAGTTTGTGATGAAATGGTAGAAGACACCAATAATCAGAACAACTTGAAACTGTTATGGTGCCAAGAGACTCCAATTAAGGCTGAGATAAAAGGTCTTGATAATATAAAGGGAATCAATTCTGATTATTGGAATCTGGAAAAATGAAAAGAAATTTCTTAGGCATGATGTTAATTTGAATACAAACACTTCCAATGATACACATCAAGAGTCTAGAGTTATTATATACTGAATTCTACTTCCAGTGTTCAATATTTATAAAAAAAAACGTTGATAAATATTGTAACAGCTAATTGCATGCAACGTAAAGCAGTTGTTGTTGTTGCTTTTTGCAAAATTTTACATGATCCTTAAGTAAACAGAATATAAGACTGTGATTCAGCTGTTTCACTTAGTTTGGTATATCATGCTAGCACATGCACATGTTTTTTGGTGACATTGTTTAGCTGGTAAGGTACATGGGCAACACAATTCAAACAAAAACTGAAGCCTTGTTTAAGCATGGAGAGGTGAGGAAATTTCTAGAGTTCTTTCCTGTATTATAATCAACTGGAAATTGTTAACTTCGATTAAATTAGATGAAAAAGGGTTAATATTTATGAATTTCAATGCTAACACTATCATCAATGAGTTGAGATTATGTCAATAACTCCTAAATAAAATGATTATTAGACCAATTTTCCTGAAAGGCAAATTTCATTAAGATTGTTTTTGTCATATTGAACTAAAACGTTCCAATGTGCTGAAAGAATGACTGATTACAGGATTACCTCCCTTTGTTCACATCTATGGTTGGAGTTGGGGCCCTTATTAAGTTGAAGCATTATGATTACAAAGAGAAAATGCATTAGCTCAAAACAAGGACATGAAAACCTATGTAATCAAATGTATTCATGTGATCGAAGAAAAAACTATACCTGAAAATTGGACATGACACTCCAGGTAAATACAATGTTTGCCAAAGGAAGTACTTTTTGTCACACTGAATCAATTTGTTTTGCTAATTGCATACAAACAACAACATATTTAATATTTCCCAAAATATATATACAAGAGTGTTTAAAATGAATAATCATTTTCATTTTTAACTGTGAGATTAAATCTGTCATTATATAATAATATTTTAACTTAGCCTCAAAATTAGACAAAGCGTCTTAATTGTACATGGTATAATACCTTTGAATGATTTTGAAAAAAAATGGACCAGGACATACAAAAATCTACAGATATTGTCCATGATGACCTTATTTCACCTGTCAACTGTGAAATATTTAATATAAGAGTTTTTATCCTAAGAAAACTGAAAAAGTCAAGACTAAAGAGACTTCCTTTGGCACTGATTACATAAAATGTTGAGATCCTTTTAAGAAAAACATATGTTTAGATAACGCAAATTGGCATATGTACATATATCAAGTAGATACTTATATTATAACTTCAAACAAGAGTGCAGCAGAGCATATGCCAACACGTGTCTGCCCCCCCCACCCATCAAACAAGGGGAATAACTCCACTAAACTCTTATGATCAATGTGCTCATTGTCTCTAGCGAAATGTCACTAAGTTTCATTTGAAACTTTCGACTGTTTTTGAGTTATGGCTAAGGTTAAAGTTTCTGCAAGCCGCCAACAAAACCAGGGCTTCTACAATATCACAACCTTTTTTTAGAAAAACAAGACCAACTAAAGAATTTTAGCCTGTACAGAACTACCCTTGATCACAAGTGCAAGAGAGTTAATAATTTTGATAGCCTGGAGTGTCATGTGCCACACAGATTACTGGTACTGGCTCCTGTACACTAAACAAGAGTGTAGTTATTTAAGGAGGGTAACCAGCCGCCTGCCAACCTGTCCTCTGGGTTTGCTGGGATACCAAGGTCGCCTGTCCGCAACCGTCGACTGATCTCCTCTATTTGCAGGTGCACTGTAAAGCAAGTGGTTTATATGCAATAAATATTATCAACAAAAGTATCATCTCACTTCTTTAAAGAAATTAAACAGTATCACATTTGTTCTTCTCAATTTGTTTTTTATCCCGTTTTTGACTGTACAGTATAGCTTAAAACACAGTATAATACAGAATCCTGTGAAGGCTGTCTGCTTTACCCTTTTTCTTTAAAGAAATAGTAACAAAAATGGAAATATTGAAGACAAGAAGTGAATTGCTCAAAGCTTTGGATGTATACAGTTCATGTGTAGATTACATCACATTACCAGTACACGTTTGTGATCACAACCAGTACAGACATTTTTTAAATAGACCACCAATGTAACTGAGAATTTCACAGTTTAATTTGAACTTTAGAATAGAAACTCTTTAGCAGGTCAAAACCGATCTTTTTTTTGCATGTTAAAGAATATATTTAGATGACTGTGTTTTCAAAGCTGACATTAACTTAATTAAGACGTTAAAATTATATGAAGTGCTGCCTTGAGAATCCATGAAGAAAATGTAATATTGACTAAGTATTAACATATTTTAAAATTGAATATTATAACACTAAATTGAGTTAAAAGGTGGAAGTTTTTAATTTTAATAATAATGGTCACTATTGATTCATACTATTCATGGAGTTCAAAACAATGATCTGAATTGCAGTCACAATTTGCTGTTACTTAATAAAATATAAACATTGCTTGGTCATACAATTATTGATTCATACATCTACTGGTATAATGCATATAAATCGACGAAAAACATGATTTGCTAGCATATGAGCTATTTTATTATTCTCTGAAGGAGCAAGTTAGATTGTATCCACTGAAAGTACAATAGTGAATACTGCTATATATATATAAACCCATAAAACAAGAACACTTGACATATTGATAGTAGCACAAGCTGTCGACACTAGCAATATGAACATTGCAAACACCCATGCACTTTTTCTGGATAATTCATACTTCAGTTTCAGAGCAGACTTGTTTATATGTAATATTTCTATATTAAAAAAAATACCGTTTTCTATAATGCTATCAAGTGTGTAGACCTATTTAGCGACTATTTTCAAAACCGACTGTTAGAAACTCAAAAGGTAATATATAATAAGTGAAACAAAATAATACAGTAAACAATTAAGACATGTTATAAATGTATTTAATGGCAATCATGACAATGTTTTGATGATTATGATGTGCATGTATTTGTGTACTTGTAGCCACATTCATGCCTCTCACCACTGGACGGTCAGGACCAATGCAGATTGAGGCTAGCGCAAGTTGGGACTGTACTTGTACTCTTACTCTGACATAAGTTTTAGGTAGCACAGCCAAAACACTGTACAATGGCAATTATTGTCAACATGGCAGATTCTAATTTCATGTACAAGACTGTACAGCTCATCCATGATTTGCAGATCTGAGTTCTTTTCCAAAAATGGCCTGTTGTGTGTCATGCCCTCTAAGCTAGACATGACATAACACTTCATCAATTATAACCTGTGGAAATTATTTATATTATCATTCAAATTTCATCAAATACATAAAACGGTAAGCAAAAAAAGCTTATACCTAACAAACATGTGAACAATGGCCAACAACCAAATTCTTCAATATTTAAATACATACAGTCATGTTATGGCCAATTATCATCCGAGGTCAAGCATTATCATCAAATCCTACATATTTGAATGCAATAAAATACTTGGAACCTTGTCAACTTACAAAGATATTGTTTTTCCTGGTCCTTGGAGAGGTTTGCAGGAAGTATTGTGGGCATGCCTGGAATGACTGTCTTCTCCACCGTCTCCTCAGCTCCCCATCGACTTTTTCGCTTGCGCTTTCTCTCAGAGCCTCCACCATCATCTTTACCATTTGTCCCAACACCACCACCCCAGCTAGGACCTAAACATGTCAAATTAAAAAGTTCAGCAATTAACAGTTTGACAAGCCAATTTAATTGTTTAAAACTGAAGGTGAGCACTTAAAAAAGAATGACCCAAGAGATGTTCCCATTTTAAATAACATTCCTTTAAAATAAAGGCAGATTTTTTCTCATCCAAATATATGGAAAAACAAATGTTAAATTCCTTCGCTGTCAATTTTAGGAAGAACATCCAGGAAAAAAATGGACAATTTGCGAACTTTTTTGAAAAAATCATAATTCGGGATTAAATAAAAAGAACAATTTTTCTGTCTCCTGTGACAAGTAATAGTGAGGAAATTGCTAAAAGTAGATGTTTATTCTTATTCTATGCAAATTCTAATGTAATAAATCCCCCATGATTACATCTGTACGATAAATCATGACAAACAATACAAGTCAACCGTGCGCCATCCTGTTTTTAAGTAGTCAGTTATGTATTTAGTTGACATCAATGTGCGGTCAAAAAGGCATAATTTCGCCTCTCTGACACAGAATGTGTTAAAAACCTCATCGAAATTCTATTTCTAAAATCCCCAAAACTTCAGATGAGGAACAGTTCATCCGGGATTTCGAAGGATGATTATTACAGTTTATTTCGCAGATCCCAAGTTCTGGTATAATTTTTCCACAAGAGCATGTTTTCCATTGGAAGCTCTGTCTCCCAGATTGGAAAAAAATCCTACGTTTGTATTTGGAAGTTGATCAAAATGTCGGACCAGTGGAAATTATAGAAAATGGTCTAGCACTATGTGCCTAGATCATATCAGGGTTTTTTTTCTGAAAAAGGGGACGGGGCCTGGGGCCTATGCAGGGATAATTCTATGTCAGATTTTCAATGAGAGAATTGCTCCCATTTGTCCAAAATTAGTGAGAGAATTTTAATTTCAGTGAGATTTTTATAATACATGGAAAACACAGTGATAAAACAATGCATAACAGTAACTTGTTTCATGGATACAATATATTAACAAATTTACAGTATATAGATATAATATATACACTGACTTTGTTTGACTAGAAGAAAACACTTGTTAACAGTTCAGACAGCATGAACATTCATACTCATTATACATTAAACAAAGGTGCATTGACTTTTTTGGGGAGATGAAGGCTGTCTATTGTTGTTTTCATCTGAACCTGGTGTTTTATTTTGGCCCAGAGGCTTTTTTCAAGGAATGCAAACAACGTTTTCTGATAAGACATTTTGACGCTTCCGATATTGTAGACGCATTTAAAATGCAGTGGTAACCCGCATAAACAAAATTATTCCGGGTCTCAAAAATGCATGAAAGAAGAAGACGTAGTGTGTAGATGATATCGATCAAAACATTCGATTGTTACATTACAAGTCCATCTCTCTCTTTTTTTTTGTTCTTAAACTTCTCAACTAAATTACCCTCAGCACTACTTTTAGTTTTTTTATTCGGTGGGGAGATTACATGTACCTCAGACTCTATTTCACAATCAAAACTTCCAGTCAGTTGGACATTTTTGCTCCATGGTTCTGAAATTTCAAAGCCATTAGGCTCTACAGAAGGTTCAGGATCTTGCTGGGACTGGGGTTTGACATCATCGGAAACAGAATGATCCCGTTCAGAAAGTTCGGACTCGGTCATATTTTGTGTGCTAGTAGATTGACAAGATGTACCTGCTGACTCACAGTCAGTGAAGAAAGAATTAATTTTCCGAATTTTTGTTGCTTAATTTTTTTTGTGATTTTTGTTGTTGAAATACTTCCAGTTATGTGACAGTTCTTGAGCACGCAAAATTGAAAAAGAACGGAATAGGGTATGTCTTAAACCATCAAGGGAGACCACTGTGTATAATTATAAATTTAATCAATTAAGTTCAGCGTGACTTACCTCCCCTAGCAGACAAAAAACCGACGGCTGATTTTTCGCAATTCGGCAATGAAAATTAATATTGAATTTTATCGGAGGGAATTTTCATTTTAGGGAGAAAAAATAGGCTAATTTTCTGAGGGGAAGGGGCCGTTAAACGGCCCCTTTTATATAAGGTAAAAAAAAAACCTCTCATAAACTTATCTTTCCAGTTCCGGTGTTGTTTTTTTATATCAAAAATCAGAATGGTGATAGAGTATAACTCAGAATAAATACGACTCCATGTAAACGGTCATCATAAATGAGCAAAAAGTCTAAGGCTTTGGCCAATCCCAGGGCCCTGATTTCTTGAAATTTCTTAACTACATAAACTTAAGTAGCTTATTTTATTTTGCAAATGTTCTTACTTTAACCTGATTGTGATAAATAAAACTTACCTTTATGTGATTATCAGACAGATACCTTCAATTAAAATAATTGAACTTTAAAAAAAAGAAAATATTTCACAAACTTTAGAAGACAAAAATAGTGAGCTTAACTTAATTGTGTTATAACAGACTAAAGAAGTTTTGAGAAAATGGGCCCGGGAGCTCAGTGGTAGAGTGTTCGCTTCACGTGTGGAAGGTCATGGGTTTAAACCCTTGCCCTGTCAAACCAAAAGATGTTTAAATATAGTACCAGAAGCTCCTTTGCCTTGCACTTGGCATTAAAAAGGTTGTACTCAGTACTGATAGACCCAGGCAATATACAGTGTGTTGGTGCTTTACACCCAATACTTTCAGGAACCTTGTCTAAAATAATAGACGTGTTATACAGGATTCTTCCAATCCCTAACGTCTAAATGGGAATGTGCAAAAAACGGGGCAGGGTTCGAATTTAGACTCGCATACTCGCAAAATGCGAGGGACATTTGGAAATTGCGAGTGACTTTCATTCAAGCTCACAAAATTCTGCGAGTGGCTTTTTCTAGACCACAAAATGTTAAAAGGAAAGTAGAATAAACATGCGCTTAATTCCGCTATGTAGTAGAGTGTAAACAGCCTATAAGTGGCATGTTTACACTACCGGTATAAAGAAGACAGTACGGAGTCACGCTCTAGTAGGTTTTTAAAAATAGAACAAATACGGAAAAGGCTGAGTTTTATCTCGAATCTTTCCGGGATGCTCCGAGGCTTGCATAATACAAAGTAAATACGAATGACGTAATCACCTAGCTCAATCATTGGCTAAATTTAGTGCTTTTGCGCACTATATGTAAACCCCATCATCCTGTCAAAATGAAAAGACTTCGTTGATCGATATATTTCATGGTCCAAAGTATCCACGCTACATTTACTGTTGCTTTTTTATTTTTAATTTATTATTTTATTGTTTTTAATACTTATAGACTTAATGAAATCTGTAGCTTGCTTGTCGAATGGGTATTAAATTACCTAATGGCGAGGGTAAATATACAAAGTGAACGATGTCAAATTATTGGACAGCTTTGTTATCAAAACTCTGCCAGCATCAGACGAGTCTTTCCATACCCCCCAAATAGAATAAGCCATCAACAAGTTCTAGTAGTCGAGTCACTCAAGATTGATACTTTTTAATATTCATAATATGTCTTAGGTGTTAATTTCTACTTTAATTAGACAATATTATAAGGGAATAAAGCAAATAATAAAATTGCAAGTTGATTTGTCATTTTGAGAGTTGCCTCAAAATGCACTCGCAAATTTTGAGAGTGCTCCTCAAAGTAAAATTCGAACCCTGCGGGGGTGTTTTAAAAATATTGAAATTGTTTTAAGTGAAGTATTTTATGGTTGATATTGATCATAAAGAGTTATATTCATATTTTACCATGTAAGTGAAATGTTATTTTGCACTAAACAAGCATTTAATGCATTAAAACAAGTTGTTTACCTTTCCAATAAAACGAAAGTTGACTGACACAGACAACAATTATGCGAAGGGGAGCAACTCGATACAATCGTAATAACTCGGCCTCCTCCGACAAAGCTTCGAGATAGACCTCGTTATACAATCGTAACAATTCGGCCATGGCGGAAATGTTCCGAGCGATTTAAAACTGTGCCCTGAAGCCTTGCAGGTGCCCTTCATGTATATATCGTTATGTTTTGACAGAATGAAATGAAAAAAAGCTGTCAAACTCATAATTATAAGTTGGATATTTATTTTTTGTGTAAGGAACTAATATAAAATAACATTATCTGGTAATATTTCTTGTTTTTATGATATTTTATAGACGCTATATGCTTTAACCAGGAATCCTGATCGGAACAACTACCCACCTTTGATACTAAACAATTTGTACGTGAAGGATTTGCCATATCAAAAATCTAAAAAAAAATATCCGTCAACGTACAATTATTTGGACTATCAGGAACCAAGAGGTCTCTTCGCAAAAAAAACTAGGGTATTCCACCTAGATCTAGAATCTGAGAAGTCTTCAAATATCTTGAATTGACTAACAACAGTTACAGTTACTTCAGACTCATGTCACTCATGTGATTTTATTTGATTTAGCATCACGGCGGGTCAGGCCATTATGAAGGGAGCAGGACTTTTCTTATGTCACACTGGTTTATGTTTGTAACATTTTATCAACACATTTTAAAAGCAGTGATAAAACCCCTTTTATTCTTCCGGCCATAATGTTGTTTATTCACTGTTTAAAACTGTTTCATCTAGGCTTGATATAATTATTATTCTATGTTATTCTATTTGCAATTTGAAAGCATTTGAAACTCAATATATACTTTTGTATTTCTGCTAAATATAGATATTTTGAAAAATTGTGAAGAATTTTATTTGAAGTTCAACACATTTAGGTGTATTTTTTATTAATGAAAAAATATGTTTTAAAAAATGTTTATTAATTCTATGTATTTTGGACAAACTAAAATAAAAAAATAAAAATATTCTGTTTCAATTAATTGTGGGAGCAGTACCATGCACATGATATAATGTGTGAGGATTTCCTCAGGGAGATAGAAGATTTATTGCTAAGCGACTAAACAGCTTTTAACGAACTGAGTCATTCTTTTTTATATTTATTTCCATGTATTATTTTATTAATTATTGTATTAGCATGTGTTCTTATGTATATTTTATATGTATTTCATATTTGTTATGTATTTTCTTTGAACTAATTGTTGCATTTTTATTCTAACTATATTCTTGATTTTTAAAAAAAAATCAAAATAAATTGCTTATAAGTGTAGGTAGTATATAAAAAGGTGAGAATTTAAGGGGTTGAAAAGTCTTCGTTTATTAGGGGTTGAAAAGTCTTTGTTTTGAGGGGGGTTGAAAAGTCTTAGCACTTTTAGGGGTTGAAATGACAAAGGGGTTGAAAAGTCTTTGATTTCACAAATCACAAAGGGGTTGAAAAGTCTTGGGGTTGAAAAGTCTGACAGCCCATTATGCATCCAATGGCAATGGTCGCAGAAGACCTTGATACACTCAAATACACAAAACAAACAATAAGCTTTGACCATTAATGAGTTATCAGTGCGCTACGCTGATGTAGAGATTGGAGTCAAACAAGAAAGCCTTACCATTGGATTTTTAATTAAATTCTTTTCAAAATTGATAAATCGTTGAAAACGACTGGTTGAACATTTGAATTACCTCCCTTGTTGTAATTTAGAAGGTCAAATTCTCTATCTATATTGAATCAATGTTCCATAACAAACTAAGCTTAAGTTTTAAAACACATACTTGATCCAAAATCCATTGGTCGTTTTTGATGATTGCTCATATTTGCAGAGAAATAGTCGAAAATGTTGTCAACAATTTAGTTCGTCAGTGAGTGCTTATCCGATGACGTCGTAAGTTTGAGACATACCGGCTTTTTAAAAACGGTATTTTAACCTTAAAATATCTGAGGCATCTTCCTCTGTTTTAATATTTTAAAGGGAAATGATTTCTTCTTCCTTCATCAGTATTTCACATGTTTTAAAATTATGTGTTTAAATCATCATATTTTCGTATTCTTTTAACGCGTATAATACAAATAAAAAAACTATCCATTCTATAAAGTTCACCTCGTGAATAACCAAATTATATATTGAACATTTTTGCTGCTCATTTTTTGTATTCCTATCACCCTCAACCATAAACGCCAGGAGACACTCCCTGAAGCTTCTTTCTCTTCTGCAGGCTAGACATCTAAAGGTACTCCTTTCTCTCTCGGGCATACTACTGTGGAACAGCCTACTTGAGGACACCGCCAAAGGCCTTAAAGGGAGAGCTGGCCAGCCTACTGAAGCGGCACAGTCTTTTATAATTGTATTACCCTGTACACACGTGCGTCACACTTTAACACTGTACCATAAACAAAGTGTTCAGCAATGCCACAGACTGGGATTGTTGTACAGTAACGGAAGAAGACGGCGTATAAACACTACAGTACAATTAATTATTACTAGTACTAAAATTTTACGAACTTATGCCATCATAGCATCAATAGAAGTAGTTCGTAAAATTTTAAATAATAGTATTTATACATGGTAGTGTTTAAACGTGTATTTTGTATATTGTAAGTTTAAATTGATTGAGTGTTAATGGATAAATAATTAAGATTCCCAAATGGAAAGTCATTAATTTAACCGCTAAAATGCAATTACTTTGCGATCTACTTGCAGCGTAGTTAAATGTAAAGATTTCTGACATTTTAAACCAACCATATACATCCGAGGATGTTTTCGATGGAAAATGAGTTCCGAGTGTTCACTGATGAACCATCTTGATCATCTTGTATCGCACAGACTAAGAAATTACCTGTTTTTAAATTGCTAGTAAAGAATATTTTTTTTAGATAATTTGGCATAATTAGTTATGCTATTAAAAGGCTTTTTTCATTTATTATTCAAAGATTTTAAGTAAAGGAACTATTTCAACTTAACCTCGCATTTTATAAGTACTACATACATATTCATACTATTAATTGTGATTATTATATTTAACTTTCTTAACTTATATTTTTATGTTACTAAATTATGTAAAGTGACTGTGATACAACTACGGCAATATTTATTTTAATGCATAAAGACTAACTTTTAATATATTTGTGCAATTTCGATAACAGCTATATTATTACTTAAATATGCAATGCCTCCCTATGCCATGCCGCCAAAACGAAGGACAACAATCGAAATAAGAGTTTTCTCTTTTTTGTGTCATCCTTGGTTCGCAGTGCCTGTCATGGCTATTGATAATATCATGTATGTATAATGTTATTTACTATACATGTTGTTTATTTTAAATGTCCATGTATGTGCATTCCTTACTGAAATAAATGTGTCTATCTATAACATTTTCGGATATGTTCGGATCGCAATTCATCGCATAACAATATTATTATAACCGTTTTATCTGACCGTTTTATTCAAAGACGTTTTTATGAAGTATGTAATCTCAGATCTAAGACGCTTGCATTTTCAATTAATTTGTCGTGTAAGCGCTTATTGAGGTACAGTTCACTGATGCAACTGCCCAACCACATGATATAAAGGCTTGAACTTTTACATATGCGATTTAAAGATGGTAAAAGAACAGTTTAGGGAGGCGGACGTGGCCAAAAAAATGTAAATATGTGTGCTATTTCCATATGTTACTTTTTTCAAAAACTACATGCACAGGGCCAGAGGGGCAATCTTATTTGAAACTTCACTTCACTTTACAGACTGCGTACACTATCAGCTGATCACAGATCGGTGGATGGTAACTTAGAATTGTTGTTAGACAGGCTCGGAAAAGAATGCAGCAATACCAGGATTGAACCCTGAATCATTGTTTGCAAACGCGGCGCAAGTCAGCTGATATAGTTGGCCAGGATAACATATTCTCTTTACTCTTAGTCTTACCTGTCAAAGTTACAGATAAGGTGTGTATTTGCATAAATATGCAATAAGAATAATAGAAAACACAATTCTTTTAAAAGTCAATGAGTTACAAATCCCCTAAGAAAAGGAAGCATACGCTATTAATTTAATTGGGACGTGTAATGAATTAAAAATGAGATTGGGAAACTCATTTTGTCTAATTTGGCGGACTCAATGCAGTCAATTTATTTAATTCAGTTAAAAATAAATAATGGTTTCTGTAATTAGCGGATCATATCTTGGGTACCTCAGGGCTCAATATTGGGTCCACTCTTGTTTGTTATCTATGTAATGACGTACCAGAAGTAGTTCAAAGTGTATGTCCTCTCTTCGCAGACGATACTAAACTATATAGAGTCATTAAAAGCAATGCAGATGAAGATATTCTTCAAAATGATGTCCAGCGTATGTGTGAATGGAGCAATACTTGGCTATTTAAATTCAATATAAAAAAGTGTAAGGTTCTCCATATTGGCTACAAAAATGTTAACACAGATTACGTCATGTTTGACTCCAAAATCATGTATTCTGAAATCGAAGAAGACGTCTCTGAAAAGGACTTGGGCATACATTTCTCAAATAGTCTCAGTTTTGACTCACAAATAAACAAAACTGTAAACAAAGCAAACAGCCTGAAAGGTCTTGTCAGGAGAAATTTCGTGTATATGGACACAAAACACTTTCTGATGCTGTACAAAACCCTAGTTAGACCTCATTTGGACTATGGAGATCTGATATATAACCCTTGTCTTAAGAAACATAAACAGATTATTGAAAACTGTCAAAGAAGAGCAACAAAATTAGTTCCGGAAGTTTCTCATCTACCATATGAGCAACGTCTGATTGAGCTGAACTTGCCATCTCTAGAATACAGAAGGTTGCGAGGTGATCTCATACAAGTATTTAAAATGATACATCACATTGATGACATAAACTTTACTACTTTGTTTACATTATCAACCAACACATCAAACCGTGGACATAATTACAAGATACAGAAACCAAGAGCTAATAAGAACATTCGTCTAAACTCGTTCGCCCATAGAGTCATTAACAATTGGAATGCTTTACCAATATAAATGCAAAAAATGTCATCATATTTAAGTCAAAGCTAGATAAGCTGTGGCAAGCAAAAAGGTTTTCTCTTGAAAATGTGTACCGATTACATCCTATACAAGATACTTTTAAAATTATGCCAAACCGGACTGGAGACATGCAAAAAACAGACATCGAGGGGAAAGACAGACCTTCGGGGTCTAATAGTTTCCCTCAAGAACCAGGTTGAACCAGGTAGGTATATTTCGGAAGCAAGCCGAAAATAATCAACGGGTTTGACTCAAGACGCTTTCTGTTGATTGACTTGTAAATATGATGCTATACAATAATAGATGGATGCAGGCACTAACATGTTCATATGCAAGCTTTCCCACTGATGTCTTAAAAAAAGGTATTACCATCTTAGTCAATCATATCAACACATTATTTTAACTCACCACCATAGTTGAAAATAGTTGGTGAAATATTTGATACATTAATTACAGAATCAGTGCTTTCATGCAATGTTAAAGGCATCGCAAGGTCAATAATTGATCAGATTCTCAGCGACATTAAATATGGCGAGTCGAAAGCCAAGACACATTTTCAATC
Organism: Mya arenaria; assembly: GCF_026914265.1. Classification (NCBI taxonomy): domain Eukaryota; kingdom Metazoa; phylum Mollusca; class Bivalvia; order Myida; family Myidae; genus Mya; species Mya arenaria. The sequence goes on from NC_069123.1 coordinate 51,738,260, forward strand.
ACACTAATAAAAGACAATTGTTCATTGTTACTCTGACAATTAAAATCAAAATGATGGGGTGATAGAAACTTTAAATAGGGTTAGTATGAAATGCATACAACAAAGAAATAGTGTAACGCATACAACATAGGCAAAGAAGGGTTTTCACATTTGCATACTACATACACAAAGAAGGATGTTGAGAAACGCATACAACATAGAATAAGAACAAAAATATTGACAGTGGAATTACTCATTTATAATGTGAGATACCCAATTTTTTGCAAAAGTGTGGAGTAATACATAATACATAATAATTAATACATTGGAAACTTATCTGCCTGTGCTAGTCAGTACCATTACATACTCCTGAACTGCATACTCATTGACCAGTGTGAGTTAGTATAGTGTAACATGATTTTTGGCTAAATTGATGTTAAGGGTGTAAAGATTAAGTACTGATGTCCCATTCATACAATTGGCATACTCTTAGATTTCTAATCATCATTTATTTTTTACAAGATGACAATACACCTTTTAATCATTCTGATCTCAGTAATTCATCCAGTATTACTTTGTTGCTTTAACTGCTCTTATGTTGTTTTAGGTAAAGTGTTAACTGCTTACTTTTAAAAGTACCATATTTGTTAAAATATAATACTTATTTACAGATATATTGACATATGCCTTTTCTTACATACTTTCAATATTGTTCGAAATCTCAAAACAGGGTTGGGATTAAATTTTACATCACTTTTTTACTGAATGATAAATTTTCTTTTAAATTTCTTATGAGGTAAATTTTATTTCCAATCAGGGGTCATGTGATATATTACATGTGAATCATAATACATTCTGTGGAAAATAACTCAAATCACAAAAATCTAGGTTGTAATGCAAATTAAGCTTAATTATGATTGTTCAAACACATACAACATAAGCGTAATGGGTCAATATTATTAAACATGCTTCCCATTAATGTTTTTCGTAAAACTATAGACTGAATTATTTATATCAGACTGACGAGTTTATTAATAAGTGATGTTTTGCAAGACTTGCTGAGTTATAATAATAATAATGTCAACTGTTGTAGTTTGTGTTGATCTAGTAAGTAATCTGTTAGTTGAATGTGTTTGAGCAGCAGCCATGTGACGTTTGGGATGATGACTGCTGACCAGATGGCCCAGTATGCTCATCTCCAGGTGGTCAGCAAGAACCTGTACTCTCAGGATGGACAGAGGAAACCCATACTCTATGGTGTCCTTGATCATAGAATGGTATAGAAATAGAATATGATGTAATCAATTGATTTATCTCCTTACACAATACAAATACTATTAATAATTCATTATTATTTTAAGACTTTATTGCATCAGGGGTTTATAAGGCTATTTTAAAGAGTACCTTATTTCACAGATAAAGTACTGACTGTGAAACTAGTTCTGTCTTTATCCCTGTCATTGTCAAGTTTTTAACCTGATTTGTTATATCTCTTTGTTGATGTGGCTTGTTCTGCCTACCACTGTTTACCTGGTGTGTCCTGCCTCTTGGTCTACCACTGTCAACCTGGTGTGTCCTGCCTCTTGGCCTACCACTGTCAACCTGGTGTGTCCTGCCTCTTGGCCTACCACTGTCAACCTGGTGTGTCCTGCCTCTTGGCCTACCACTGTTTACCTGGTGTGTTCTGCCTCTTGGCCTACCACTGTCTACCTGGTGTGTTCTGCCTCTTGGCCTACCACTGTCAACCTGGTGTGTCCTGCCTCTTGGCCTACCACTGTTTACCTGGTGTGTTCTGCCTCTTGGTCTTCCCCTGTTAACCTGGTGTGTCCTGCCTCTTGGCCTACCACTGTCAACCTGGTGTGTCCTGCCTCTTGGCCTACCACTGTCTACCTGGTGTGTTCTGCCTCTTGGCCTATCACTGTCAACCTGGTGTGTCCTGCCTCTTGGCCTACCACTGTCTACCTGGTGTGTTCTGCCTCTTGGCCTATCACTGTCAATCTTGGGTGTTCTGCCTCTTGGCCTACCACTGTCAACCTGGCATGTTCTGCCTCTTTGCTGATCATTTTTATACGCCCATCTTACGATGGCCGTATTATGGGAACACCCATGGCGGGCGGGCGGGCGGCTCCACAATGTTGTCCGCTCTCTAACTTGAACATTTCTCATCCAATTTCCACCAAACTTCATGAAAGTGTTTGTTGGTGAAATATCTAGGTCAAGTTCGATAACCAGCCAAATCGCTTTAGGCACTCCAGAGTTATGGCCCCCTGAATTTGTCAAAATTGGCCATTTTAGCTTTGTCCGCTCTCTAACTTGATCATTTCTCATCCAATTTCCACCAAACGTCATGAAAGTGTTTGTAGGTGAAATATCTCGGTCAAGTTCAATAACCAGCCAAATTGCTTTAGGCACTCCAGAGTTATGGCCCCCTGAATTTGTCAAAATTGTCCATTTTAGCTTTGTCCGCTCTCTAACTTGAACATTTCTCATCCAATTTCCACCAAACTTCATGAAAGTGTTTGTTGGTGAAATATCTAGTTTACCTTGCTTTCCTCTAGGCCATTTTCTGCTAAGCTGGTGTGTTCTGCCTCTTTTCATATCATTATTTACTTGGAGTGTTCTGCCATTTTGCCCACAACGGTTTACATGGCATGTTTTTCCTACCACTGTTAACCTGTTGTGTTCAGCCTGTCTGCATACCATTTTTATTATGGCATATTCTGCCTCTTTGTCTACCACTGCTTACCTGGCATGTTCTTCCGCTTTGCCTTCTACAGTAAACCTGATGTTTTCTGCCCCTTTGCCTACCAATATTACCCTGGTGCGTTCTGTCCCTTTGCCCACCACTGTTAACCTGGCATATTTTGCCCCTTTGCTTACCACTTTTAACCTGGCATATTCTGCCCCTTTGTTTACCACTTTTAACCTGGCATGTCCTGTCTCTTTGCCTACCACTATTATACTGCTAAGTTCTGCCCCTTTGCCAACCACTGTTATCCTGGTGAGTTCTGTCCTTTTGCCTACCACTTTTAACCTGGCATGTCCTGCCTCTTTGCCTATCACTTTTAACCTTGTGTGTATTCCGCGTGTTCAGGGTACAAGTGAGAAGAGCAATGATTGTGAGACGTGTGGGAAGGCCCTTGCCGACTGTATTGGCCACTATGGCTATGTGGACCTCGAACTACCCTGCTTCCACATTGGCTTCTTCAGGACGACCATCACTGTCCTCCAGATGATCTGCAAGGTGCACAGTACAATCTAATAGAGTACATTTAAATAGTTTTTCCAGAAACTAGTCATTAGAAATTGGTTGGTGTTAGCACTGTCTGTTAAAAGAATATAAAAATTGTCACTTGTTTAATAGTTTATTTGAAAATGTGACCATTTTCGTTCCATAGCATGGCATATATATATAATGTGCATGGTTGTTTTAAATTAATATTTTGATGTTTTATTGTGTACTCATTATTATAACAATACATTAGAAAAATCTGTTATATATTTGTGCAGACATGCAGTAGGATTCTTCTCTCTCCTGATGTGAGAAAGGGATTCCTGGAAAGCTTCAAGCGTCACATGACCTACCTCCAGCGGAAGGCAGCCAAGAAGAAAGTATGGGAGAAGTGCAAGAAAACCTCTGTTTGCTCATATTGCGGAGCAACCAATGGTATGTTCATCTAGCTATACTGTTACTGGTTGTCTGCCAGCACTGCGGAGCAACCAATGGTATGTTCATCTAGCTATGCTGTAACTGTGTAGTCTGCTAGCACTGAGGAGCAACAAATCGTATGTACATCTAGCTATGCTGTAACTGTGTAGTCTGCTAGCACTAAGGAGCAACCGATGGTATGAACATCTAGCTATGCTGTAATTGGTTGTCTGCCAGCACTGAGGAGCAACCAATGGTATGTATTAGGGATGCAAACGAATGGCAAAATTGATATTCGAATATTCGTTAATTCTTTCGATCGAATATTCGAATATTCGATTACCAATATGAATGTATAAGAAATGTAGTAAACAACTTTTATTGTTTGCTTTAGTAATAGCCGGGGCATTTTAACCCTTCTTCGTTGTAGCCGGTATACGCGAAGGACCCTGATTTTTCCAAACATTGGCAATGAAATTTCCCATTTACAAAAATATCGAACAAAAGCAATAGCCACTGAAAAAGGCGAAGATCGTAAATGCCTGGTTGAATGTCATGATGCACCAACGGGTCGTTTTGTAGGACGAGCGGCCTCGTTCTGGGATTGACATCTACTAAATATAACTATGAAAACACCAAACCTACTCGGAAATTAGATAAATAATAAAACGAAAATAACCCTGAATTTTGACCCATCTATTGTATAACAATGACCTAAATTGCTATTCTATACAGTTACATTTCAAAGCACGAATGTTATATCGAAACATGGAAAACAGCATATAACTAGCACATGTCATCCATATCATTACGGCGATTTGAGCAATACTGCACAGCTTAATTGACAGCCATGACACCACTTTAGTTGCCGATTCCGTTTACTATCCAATAATGGTCATTAGAATTTACCGAAATTAATTGAAAGTTGTTTGATGCCACTTGTCTTATAGCCAGTTTTTGTAAAATTACGGGTACTGTTTATAGTCTCCGACTATGTGTCCCTAATTAACATATGACGCGTGTACCGGTATAGTGTCATCACGTCACGCCTCTGGCATTTAGGGGCCAATCGTTGTAAAAACAAGACATGCTAATATATACAACAGCACAGGTGTAGGAAAAAGGTTTATTATTATATTTACCAAACAAAAAGCATCGAATATTCGAATACCAATTTTGACATTCGAATATTAAACGTTCGATCGAATATTCGAATATTCGTTTGCATCCCTAGTATGTATATCTAGCTATTCTGTTACTGGTTGTCTGCCAGCACTGAGGAGCAACCAATGGTATGTATATTTAGCTATACTGTTACTGGTTGTCTGCCAGCACTGAGGAGCAACCAATGGTATGTACATCTAGCTATACTGTTACTGGTTGTCTGCCAGCACTGCGGAGCAACCAATAGTATGTATATTTAGCTATACTGACAGTGGTTGTCTGCCAGCACTGAGGAGCAACCAATGGTATGTATATTTAGCTATACTGTTACTGGTTGTCTGCCAGCACTGCGGAGCAACCAATAGTATGTATATTTAGCTGTACTGACAGTGGTTGTCTGCCAGCACTGAGGAGCAACCAATGGTATGTACATCTAGCTATACTGTTACTGGTTGTCTGCCAGCACTGCGGAGAAACCAATGGTATGTATATTTAGCTATACTGTTACTGGTTGTCTGCCAGCACTGAGGAGCAACCAATAGTATGTACATTTAGCTATACTGACAGTGGTTGTCTGCCAGCACTTAGGAGCAACTAATGGTATGTATATTTAGCTATACTGTTACTGGTTGTCTGCCAGCACTGCGGAGAAACCAATAGTATGTATATTTAGCTATACTGACAGTGGTTGTCTGCCAGCACTGAGGAGCAACCAATAGTATGTATATCTAGCTATACTGTTACTGGTTGTCTGCCAGCACTGAGGAGCAACCAATGGTATGTATATTTAGCTATACTGACAGTGGTTGTCTGCCAGCACTGAGGAGCAACCAATAGTATGTATATTTAGCTATACTGTTACTGGTTGTCTGCCAGCACTGAGGAGCAACCAATGGTATGTATATTTAGCTATACTGTTACTGGTTGTCTGCCAGCACTGAGGAGCAACCAATGGTATGTATATTTAGTTATACTGTTACTGGTTGTCTGCCAGCACTTTGGAGCAACCAATGGTATGTACATCTAGCTATACCAGGGCTCGAATTTAGCACTCGCACGCTCGCAAAATGCGAGCCAAAATTTGAAAATGCGAGTTGAATTTAAAGACACTCGCAAAAATTTGTGAGTTCAAAATTGCTGTCACGTGTTGTCTGCCAGCATTTTGGATCGACCAATGGTATGTACATCTAGCTTTGCTGTCACGTGTTGTCTGCCAGCACTTTGGAGCAACCAATTATATATACATCTTGCTTTGCTGTCACTGTTGTCTGCCAGCACTTTGGAGCAACCAATTATATATACATCTTGCTATGCTGTTACTGTGTTGTCTACCAGCACTTTGGAGCAACCAATGGTATGTATATCTAGCTATGCTGGTACTCGTTATCTGCCCATATTGTGTAGCAACCAATGGTATGTACAGCTAGCTATGCTGTTACTGGTTGTCTTCCAGCACTGAGGAGCAACCAATGGTATGTACATCTATCTATGCTGTTATTGGTTGTCTGTTAGCACTGTGAAACAACCGATGGTATGTACATCTAGTTATGCTGTTATTGTTTGTCTGCTAGCACTGTGGAGCAACCGATGGTATGAACATCTAGCTATGCTGTAACTTGTTGTCTGCCAGCACTCGCTTAACCAATGGTATGTACATTTAGCTATGCTGTTAGCAGTTGTCTGCCAGCAATGTGGAGCAACCAATGATATGTTCATCTGGCTATGCTGTTACTGGTTGTCTGCCAGCACTGAGGAGCAACCAATAATGGTAAGTACATCTAACTATGCAGTTACTGGTTGTCTACTAGCACTGTGAAGCAACCATGTACATCTTCCTATGCTGTTACTGGTTGTCTGCCACACTGTGGAGCAACCAATGGTATGTACATATAGCTATGTTGTTTCTGGTTATCTGCCCATATTATGGAGCAACCAATGGTATGTACATCTAGCTATGCTGTTTCTGGTTATCTGCCCATATTGTGGAGCAACCAATGGTATGTACATCTAGCTATGCTGTTTCTGGTTATCTGCCCATATTGTGGAGCAACCGATGGTATGTACATCTAGCTATGCTGTTTCTGGTTATCTGCCCATATTGTGGAGCAACCTATGGTATGTACATCTAGCTATGCTATTACTGTGTTGTTAGCAAGTACTGTGGAGCAATGAATGGTATGTACATCTAGCTATGCTGTTAGTGTTGTCTGTCAGTATCGGGAGCAACCAATGGTATGTATATCTAGCTATGCTTTTACTGGTTGTCTGCCAGCACTGAGGAGCAACCAATGGTACATACAATTAGTTATGCTATTTTCAAGTTAAGAATTGAAACATGATTTAAGTATCTTTCATGTTTTTTAGTACAGATAAGAAAATGCGATAAGAAAATGGGATAGAAATACATATGCAGAACAAAACAAGACAATAGCCACATTTTAACATTCAACCAACTGTTGCCTTTTTGTCAGGTATGGTGAAGAAGTGTGGGTTGCTGAAGATCACCCATGATCGATTTAAGAAAACAGGAAAGGGAGAGAATGCTGCCCTCAAGGAGTATGTGGCTTCCTTTGATGTGGCCGTGACAAATAACAAAGAATTGGAAAGCCTTCTTGAGAAAAGTCAGGTACTGAAGAAACATGGTTATAAGCTGTTACTATTGTTAAATCATCTTGTGTGTCCACAACAGTTGAATGACTACTATGCCGTATTGTTTAGTTTTTAGCTCGACTTCGAAGAATATGGAGAGCTATACTACTCACCCAAGCGTCAGCGTCGGCATCACACCTTGGTTAAGGTTTTGTGGCAAGCACACATAGGTTAATATCTCAGCAACTACTTCAGGTATTGCATTGAGACGGGATACAGTGGTACTCAACCATCCAACCTACTTAATTAACCAAGTAAGATAACTCTAGTTTCATTTAATTCAAATAATAGGCCTTTATTATTCGACTTAGAAATTCTGGTTAAGGTTTTGCGTGCAAGCACACATAGGTTAATATCTCAGCAACTACTTCAGGTATTGCATTGAGACTTGATACAATGGTACTCAACCATCCAACCTACTTAATTAACCTAGTAAGCTAACTCTAGTTTGCATTTAATTCAAATAATAGGCCTTTATTATTCGACTTAGAAATTCTGGTTACGGTTTTGCGTGCAAGCACACATAGGTTAATATCTCAGCGACTACTTGAAGTATTTCATTCAGAATTTATACAATGGTACTCAACCATCCAACGTACTTAATTAACCAAGTTAGATAACTCTAGTTTGCATTTAATGCAAATAATTGCCCTTTATTACGACATAGAAATTCTGGTTAAGGTTTTGTGTGCAAGCACACATTGAGACTTTATAGAATCATGATATTCAACCACTCAACGTTATTGAATAACCACGATATATAACTGTATTTTGCAAATAATTGCCCTTTATTATTAGACTTAAAAGTTCTGGTTGAAATTTTCCATGTAACCACATTTATGTTAATATCTCAACACGTCATGAATTGCATTGAAATCTAATCTAACAGTGATCCATGCATGTTTCGCCAAAACTTTTCAATCCTTACACTGACAGCTCTTGTTATTGTATATAATGGATAACGCGTTATACCCAGACGTGAATAGTCGGAGCTGCAGTGTACTGATGAATGTCGAGTCAGTACCTGAAAAAGGAAGAATATTTAAGAGAGTTATGAAATCATGTTTATATCACAATGAGCTATCTGGTGTGCTGATCATGCTTAATTTGGTATAAAACAGACTAAATGTAACCACTAGATTAGTAATACCGGTATGTATTAACTATTGATACCAAACTGGAACTTTACTGTATTTTCATTTTTACATTTGTGCTTATTTCAGACGATACTAAATCCATTGATAGTGAAGAGGATATTTGAGAGAGTCAACAGCGATGTAAGTAAACATATTTTAATTGATGAATGTGTTAAGGCTGCATGTCTGACTCCTAGGATAGCTCTACTTTTATCTAAAAAATATTTGTAAAGTATTTGTTAAATCAATTAACACTTTTCACCAGATTACATGTTCATGTATAAAATAGGTTGGTTTTGCTTTGTCCATTTTTAGGATGTTCCACTGCTGTTAATGAATTCAGAAGCGTCTCACCCAAAAGATCTGATCCTTACAAGGATTCTGGCCCCACCACTGTGTATTCGGCCCTCTGTTGTCTCAGACCTGAAGTCAGGAACGTATGTACTCACACAGTATCTTTCCTGATGCAATACAGATCCTTGTGATGTGTATTTGCCTCATCTTACAATGTTGATCAAAAGTAACTGTTGTATATTGTATTGAGCCATGTTCAATGTACATTTATTAAGAACTTTACTTCTTTTAATGTCACACATCATTTTTTGACTGCCATGCTGATGAGGTTTCATTTGGTACAGAACATAACCTTGTTCAGTAGTTTGTACATACCAATATAAGTATTGTGTTGTGTTTCAGTAACGAGGATGATGTGACAATGAAGCTGACAGAGATCATCTTCCTCAATGATGTCATCCAGAAACACAAGGCCACCGGTGCCAAGATGCAGATGATCATGGTATAATAACACCTTGAGGGTGACATGTTTCCAACTTTAAATTTGCTAACCATGTTACTCAGTTAAAGGTCAGTTTATTGTTAGCCACATATTTATAGAAAACATCAAAGTACAAAAAATGATGAGGTTATTGCTAGTAGAACTTAATAAACAATATACCATTGATACCATTTCAGTTGTATGAAGTTAACTGAATAAAACTTGAACCTTTAGTTGTATGTAATAAGATGATTTGATTAGGGTAGGATCATTTCTTGTAACAATTAATAAGAGTCATTAATTGTAGCGATTCGGTAGGGTCATAAGTTGCAAAGCTTGAGTCAATTGGGCCATTAATTGTAACTGTTTTTTTTGTTAACAGAAGGACTGGTTGTAACTGTTTTTTTGTTAACAGGAGGACTGGGATTTTCTGCAGCTGCAGGTGGCTCTACTCTACAACAGCGAGACATCTGGCATCCCTCTACATATGCAGGTTAGCATGACTATACTCAGACAGGACTCCTGTGTCAGACATGCTGGTATTATATGTGAATATGACAAAGTTATGAAGAGATTCATAATCAATAGTTACCTTTTCATAATGTTGAAATATATATACACAATTAAACATTATTTTGGTTATAAAGTTTTCTATATTTTCTATGTATCATTGAAAAGCATCATATATACATCATAATTATATACATTGCATTTATCAGCCAAAGAAGTACACTCGAGGGTTTGTGCAGCGGTTGAAGGGCAAGCAGGGTCGTTTCCGTGGCAACCTGTCTGGAAAGCGTGTGGATTTTTCGGGTCGAACTGTCATCTCTCCAGACCCAAATATGGGCATTGACCAGGTATCATTTATAAATTGCATATCACACTCTGGTTATCAAAAGTATTATTCTGGTTTTTGTTGTAAGATAGAAAAAAAGGTATGTGTACCCTTAAATGCAGTTACTTCTTGGACATATAAGTGCGGAAGAAAATTAAATCATTCTGTATGTAGGTAGCTGTGCCAATCCATGTGGCCAAAGTGATGACATACCCGGAGAAAGTGAACGAGGCAAATATTGGGCTGATGAGGAAACTGATCATCAATGGCTGTGATGAACATCCCGGGGCAAACTTCATCCAGCAGAGACACACAAACATTAAACGGTGTAGTACAGATTATGGTGTATCAGAATGCTTTCTGTGATTTTTGGCCTTCAGTTACCTTGATAAACAAATTTACGGTATTAGCGAAAAATTCTGATGTACATTATTTTTAAAAGTTAAAATAGTTCATGATTTAGAAAAGTAAGAAATGAAATGCTTCATAAGATCTTAAGGTTATTTGATTAAACATGGATGGGTCAGAATTTAATGTTAACATTCAACAATTTTTAATACTAGAAAGTTGTCTGTAGGTTTTTGCGTTACGGAAATCGTGAAAAGATTGCGAAGGAGTTGAAGCCAGGTGACACAGTGGAGAGACACATGATAGATGGAGACATTGTGCTATTCAACAGGCAACCATCACTGCACAAACTCAGCATACAGGCATTCTATGTAAGTTATCCAAAACAGTGTTCATAGTTACATTTTTTGAAGAATGGGTGTTTTAATATCACATTCATAAAGATTTTCAGAGTGTTTTAATTATATGTGTGTTTTTTACATCACTATCTATGATAAAGTCAACCTTAAACAAAAAAATGGATACAATTCTCAGATGATTTTAAGATGATAAGGCTGAATAGTTCTAGAAGGGTTCTGCACCCTGTCCTTTTTTGGTAGCACCATGTCGCACCCTGTCATTTTTTGAAAACCTTGCTAAAACTGATTCTCGGATCAGACTGTCCAGTTGTTTTTATGGATAACTTCCTTGAGATTGGAAAACTTAATATCTCTTTCTTCAGATTAACTGTTCTAATACTTAAAACATTTATCTTAGGCCAAGATCAAACCCCATCGAACATTCCGTTTCAACGAGTGTTGTTGTGGTCCGTTCAATGCTGATTTTGATGGAGATGAGATGAACCTCCACCTTCCCCAGACCGAGGAGGCCAAGGCAGAGGCTATCATACTTATGGGGGTATGTGTCACACGGCCTGATTCAAATCAATATAGTTTTCTCTTAAACTCGCAGCTAATGAATAATGCGAATTGCAAATTCGGATAATTTCTTGAAAAGTATGTTCTTCCGTGTTGAACTGTGACATGAATCCAAGTCAAAGCCATTTCAACAGTTTTTACTGTAAATTAATATTATACATAGTGATGTTAAGGGGATATTTATGTGAATGTTTTTACTTTAAATGTTTCCAGTCCAAGTCCAACATGATCACTCCAAGAAATGGAGAGCCTTTGATTGCTGCCATCCAGGACTTCATTACGGGTAAGAGGAGCTGCATATTTATAGCAAGTTTTACTGCAACAGCTTTGGTTTTGTAGTTGCTGCTTGTGCTTATCATCATGTCTCTATCAGAAATGTGTTATTAAATAATATAAAAAAAAATTGAAGCCAAGTCTTGTGCACTGTCCTGTTGCTATTATAATGTTACATGTAGTTGGGTTTTGTTTTATTTAATCACAGGAGGGTACCTGATCACCCAGAAGAATGTTTTTTTTGACCGGGCCAGGACCTGCCAGCTTATAACCTCAATGTTGACCTCCACTGATGAGAAGGTCAAGGTGGACCTTCCCCCACCATGCATTTGGAAGGTTACACAATACCAGTATTTGTACACATATTATCTTCATTAACAGAGAAATGAATATTATTTTAATAGAATACAGTATACAATCCATACATTTTATGAAGACTGTATTTCAGTACACATTTAATTGATAAATACTTATATATAAGGAAATGAGAGAAGAGCAAAAACAGCATTAAATTTATCTTATTTATTAATAATATTTCATTGTTTAATGTTTAGCCTATACGTCTGTGGTCTGGGAAGCAGATATTCAGCGTGTTGATGCGGCCCAACAAGCAGGACCCGGTGAAGGCAAACCTGCGAACCAGGGGCAAGAGTTACACCTCTAACGAGGACCTCTGTTTTAATGATTCATGTAGGTACAATCAAATAAATTGAGGTCTCTGTTAATAGTGTACGTTGTTGAGAGATCCTGAAGCATACTCGTAGGTATAGTAGACCAATTGAATATAAGGAATGAGTCTGTATTAAGTGCAGCTTGTGATGTACCAGATATTGGCTGTATTCATTTGTCATCTTGAAATATGCAAATGTGTTTAATTTTATTCATTGACTTTATATATCTCTTTGGAATAATTTATGTTGTTTTATTTCCACACATGATCCTATTTCCAGTTGTGGTGATCAGGAACAGTGAGTTGCTGTGTGGCTCCATGGACAAGGGTACCCTGGGCTCCGGCTCCAAGAACAACATCTTCTACGTCATTTTGCGGGACTATGGAGAGATCTACACAGCCCGCTGCCTTGCTAGACTGGCCCGCCTCTGTCCCGCCTACCTCAGCAACCGGGGATTTTCCATTGGCATTGGAGATGTTACCCCTGGGGAGGGGCTGCTGAAGGCTAAGCATCAACTGCTGGATGAAGGGTGGGTTTGCCTTCACACTATTAAACATGAATACTTTAGTGTGCATATTTGAGGGCTTTCTTGGCTTTTAGCCATTGGAATCTTAAATTCATTCATGATGCTTTTACAAATTTAGTTTCTTAAGTGATGTTTTGAAGTTTTAATTAGATCTTTACAGCAGGGGTAAAAGCAAAAAAATCTAAGTCAACATTAACAAGAAAAGCAAGAAGAGTTGTTTGGTTTTCACTTCTCGATGGCTTGTGTGCTCTATGTGTGAATATATATTCACAGGTACTCCAAGTGTGACACATATATCCGTGCTTTGTCGGAAGGTCGGCTAACAACACAGCCAGGCTGCTCGGAGGAGGAGACACTGGAGGCCATGATTCTCCGTGAGCTCTCTGTGATCCGAGACCATGCGGGCAAGGCATGTCTCCGTGAACTTCACTCAAGCAATAGCCCACTTACCATGGCAGTCTGTGGCTCTAAAGGTACATACCGGGTCCTGTCTTGCATTGGTCTTAATTAATGTTTACTTAACTTGAATGGGGTGATCGGTTTCTTGTTGTATTTTACCTTCTAGAATTTGCCAAAATAATTTGGAAAAAACTTGATTATGATTTTGAAAGTTGAATTAGTTCTTGCTGTTTTTGTTTTCATATGTGTGCAAAAGGGGGACCTCATATTTATGTTTAAAGGTAACATAATTTTTACGTTACAGGTTCCTTCATCAACATTTCCCAGATGATAGCGTGTGTGGGCCAGCAGGCCATCAGTGGCAAGCGGGTACCAAACGGGTTCGAGGACAGGGCCCTGCCACACTTTGAGAGGCACTGTATGTGAAACAAATACAACTCTGGGGAGTTTTTTCTCAGAAAACTATAGATCTAAAAGGGAATTCTGGTAGATATACTTATGAATGGTCATTAATCATGCATGTCATATTTGAAAGATTTTAATTTTCTGAATTTAAAATTGCATGACATCTTGATCAGAAACAGCAGCGAAAGTTTTGCTGTTCTGAAATTGACATCTGCCTTTTTCAGCAAAGGACCCATCAGCCCGTGGGTTTGTTCAGAACAGTTTCTACAGTGGACTGACACCCACAGAGTTTTTCTTTCACACAATGGGAGGCAGAGAGGGGCTGGTGGACACAGCTGTCAAAACTGCAGAGACCGGATATATGCAGCGCAGACTGGTTAAGGTAGGTGCCTTTGGCACATATTTTCAGACATTTCAAATTTAAAGATAATATTTCACAAAGTTGTTTTAATTTTCTCCTTTTATTCAGACACTTTGTCATGGTTTATTATATAATATAGTAAATAATAAGTCATGACATGTAGCTTGGTGAGATTTGATGTTACAGTCTAGCATGAGGGTTCTATTATTTTACATCCTGTTCTTGCAGAGTCTGGAGGACCTGTGTTCCCAGTATGACCTGACAGTGCGCAGCTCCACCAGTGACATTGTACAGTTTACATATGGTGCTGACAGCCTAGATCCAGCAGCTATGGAGGGCAAGGATACACCTGTTGACTTTCATAGGGTGTATGACCATGTCAGGGTATGTATCATAGGCTTCCACTGCATGTGATAATGTAATGTGTCTTTCATGTGTTTCCCATCCAAGGGCTCATGCAAAGGCTGGTAGCAAAGCTTGTCTAGTTACTGAAGGGGCAGACTTTTCCATCCATGCCGGAAACGCATGATTGATCCTGTTCTTGAATATCTTTTAAAATCTATATGTATTGAATACAAGTTTTTGTACAAAATGCCACATGTGTCATAGTGCGCAATGATTTGAAAGCTGTTGATGTCAGGGAGTTTCTAAGAACATTGCATTTTTACAGATATTAAATATCCTGTAATTCCATTGTGTTCAAGGAATTTTTGTAAAGCTTTTTTTTAAATGTCATGATTTAAATTGCATGCACACATTGTTATACATGTAATTATTTTAATATTGAGCATTGTTGCACATGACCCATGTTACATAGGGTTTGTAAGATTTTAATTTTTTCCAGCACTAGTCTTGCCACTTCACTTAAAACATAGGTATGCCTGTGAATACTGAGGATACAAGCTTTCAACTTCAATACATGCAACTGTTCTTGCTTCTATGCTAGAATGTGAATTGGTTTTGTGAAATTGGTATGTAGAAGAATTCAGTCTGGTCTATTGTATTCCTGTCAAGGCATGTACGTGTGTCGGGGTCCGGGATGAGCGAAGTCTGAAAGGACAGGAGCTGCTGGCCATCCTAGAAGAAGGCCTTGCATCTGACAAGTACAACAAATGCAGCGAAAGCTTTAAACAGGACATCAGGTCTGAACATCATGCGCATTGTTACTATATAAATGGGAATTGGAATTGTTTATCATTGACTACATCCCCCACTGTCTGTGTAGGAACTCGGATATTTGATTTTTATTTAGTTTTTAAAGTTGTTCATGTGTGATATAAATGCATCTATAAGTAATGATATAAACAACTACCTCAGGGAGTTTGCTGAGAAGACAGCGGCCAAGATCAGCAAGGTTCGCAGTAGGTATGAGGTGGATGCCGGTGGAGCCTCCATACCAGGTAACATACCAGGGATTATTGTGGTTGCTCAGGAGGGTTGAAGTGAAGTGTTTCAATTCTAAAATATTTTCATGATATTTTAAAGATTCAGAAATGCAAAATTATGGTATACCCTATACCAAACATGGCAACATAAAGATAAGTAGGGTACATAATGTTGTTTTATTTAACGATTGCTTCCCTAGAGGGGAATAGTGCATATTGGTCAAAACTGTAGGCAGCACTGTTGAACTTTCTATATTTCTTATTTAATTTGGGTTGAGGGTTTTAATAAGTTACAGGTCGAAAAATATTTCACAAATTTAAGAAGTATTTTATTTTCATCAATCAATTACAGTCTGATACCAAACTATATAACAAACAACAAGACAAAACAGTAAAAGCTAAACCCTGTATCGGTGGGCTAGCAGGGAACAATGTAGGAAAGAGTGAAAATTGTTGTCAGCTGAAGTTTACTTTATACTGTATAGGGAATAAAAGGAGTGAGGTATATTGAATGCAGATGTTGAGTGCATTGTTTCAGTGCTGTATGAGCTGGATAGGGTAACTCATACTCAAGTTGAGAGGTTCCTGGAATGCTGTCAGGAAAAGTACATGCGGGCACAAATTGAACCAGGTAAGGTCATTGACAGAAAATATTCATTGTTTAATAATTATATTGTATTGCAACCTTCATTATGTCATTGACAGAAAAAGATTTTCTTATGCGAGATTCTTAGTAAGATTAAGATTAATATTGTTTTTCTTAGACGAGGCGTAACCAAAAAATATTAGTTCCCGGTTTCCTGACCTGCCTTAGTTTTTTTTTACACCCAACTCTAATTTTGTTATATACCATTAATTTATTTTCACCTTTCGGGATAATTTGTCAGTAGTTCTTTGCACGAGAAAGATGCACAAATGTACCCAAACCAAGTCGTGACTCTTCAGTGTGAACATGATATAAACACACATTTTTAACCACAAAAATAACAAAAAATAACCATCCCAACTTATCAACCTTTTATCTTCTGGCAGTGAAATCAGAAACAATGAGGGTTTTTTTACAATTGTGTTTATAGAAATGTATCTTAAGTTACCCCCGGTTATTTTTCCCGCAGAGTGCATGTCTATTCATGAACCCTTTGTTGACCCTACCAGGCACGGCAGTGGGAGCAGTGTGTGCCCAGAGTATCGGGGAGCCTGGTACACAGATGACACTGAAAACTTTCCATTTTGCCGGAGTCGCTTCCATGAGTATCCTTGCACTTTTACTCATCAAAACTAATAAGCTTGAGATGTGTTGTCAATGGAACATTCTCCGAAATCAATGTGTACATTAAGAAGTTAATTGTTCATTAGTTCTGTGCATTGTACAGTAAATATTTACATGACATTAGAAAATTCATAAAAAGGAAGCTAATCAAAGAAATGCATCCAATATATAATCTTGATTCATTTGAGAAAGCTTAAGTATAAGACCTTGACTCATCATTCAGACATCACACAGGGAGTGCCACGTATCAAGGAGATAATGAATGCGTCAAAGAATATCAGTACGCCAATCATCACTGCCCAACTGGACATTGAGGATGATGCAGAGTTTGCCAGGGTCGTCAAGGGACGCATAGAGAAAACAACACTCGGGGAGGTCAGTTCTAAATGTTTTCTACTTTCTGTTTTAGATATGTTATGTAAATATACAAGCAATTCTGCTCATTGCCAATGCAGCCCAGGTTTCAAGACAAAGCCCCTGAGATTCAACAAAACTAGAGCACAGAAGTGAAAGCTATAGAACCTAGAACTATAAATCATATGGCCTAGATCAGTAAATCCCATACTGCCCAGATAGGCATATATTTAAATAAATAATCTCTTAATCGTATTTTATAAATAAATTAGCCACCTTTTGTTTCAATCTTTGCCATATGGTCACTTACCTCCTTAGCAAGAAGAATCTTCCTGAGCAATCACTGACATGTTGGTCACTTTAATCAGGTGAGTTCATAAGGGCCATTTTGGTCCTGTTTTTATCCAGGGCTCAGTGATCTTTCAATTTAGGTTGTATAGTCAAACTGTGCGGTATGGTCTGCCAATATGGGCCTTATCAGCATTGGCTGTATCGTCTGCACTTGATGTATGCAATGAGTTTGGCAAGTCTTGAGATTTTATACTGCCATTCCATGAAAATATGTATTGTTAAATTTCGATACTGTTTGTTGTTTATTCCAGGTGTCTGAGTATCTGGAGGAGGTGTTTCTACCAGACGACTGCTTCATCCTAGTCAAGCTTGACCTTGAAAGGATACGTCTTCTTAAGGTCAAATAGGCTCATCATTTCATAGCAATATACATTTTTGAACATATTTTCATCCAAAGTTACTTTCTGATAGTTTTGTTAGCATATAATCTTAAGGCTCAGATATACTGGCAAAAGGCATGAATCTGCTTCATATAAAATAGAAACAAAGTATAAAGTAAGCATATGAGGTATAAGGCGATAAGCTTTACTTATTAAATCACTCCATGGTAGGAATTTGATCTGCATATGGAAATAAAATGCTGATTAATAGATAAATGTGCAACATATAGTTTTCTTACATATGTTTTTAATTTAAAAAAAATAAAAATGTAAGAGTTAATTTTCCAGCTGGAAGTCTGTGTTGCCTCCATCAAGGACTCCATTGTTTCTACAAAACTAAAAATAAAACCACAGGTAAACAAGATTTCTGTTAAACACATCTTTTAAAGACTTTTTAATAATCTGGTCTGCCATTTTCTGCAGCATTAGCACCTAAGGCACATTTATCAGAAAGGACAAGCATTTGCATCTCATATTGTAAAATATGTGATTTCCTTACTGATTTCTATTTAATGACCATCAAGAATAACCAGTTGAATTGTTTATCTCGTTAATTATCTCACTACCGATTATTGTCCTGCAGAATGTGAAAATGCACAGCACAGCAGTGTTAACTATCCACCCGAAGGAGACATCGAAGAGCTCTATGTACTACATCATGCAGCATTGGAAGAAAGAACTTCCTCATGTCATGATCAAGGTATGCTAAAAATTACTATGAAAGTATGCTAAGTAGTACTTTAACATCATGATCAAGGTTTGCTTAGTAGTACTATGACACATCATTACCAAGGAACCTGAATAGTACTGTGACTCGTCATGATCAAGGAACCTGAATAGTGCTGTGACTCGTCATTGTACTGTGACTCGTCATTACCAAGGAACCTGAATAGTACTGTGACTCGTCATTACCAAGGAGCCTGAATAGTACTGTGACTCGTCATTACCCAGGAGCCTGAATAGTACTGTGACTCGTCATTACCCAGGAGCCTGAATAGTACTGTGACTCGTCATTACCCAGGACCCTGAATAGTACTGTGACTCGTCATTACCCAGGAGCCTGAATAGTACTGTGACTCGTCATTACCAAGGAGCCTGAATAGTACTGTGACTCGTCATTACCAAGGAGCCTGAATAGTACTGTGACTCGTCATTACCAAGGAGCCTGAATAGTACTGTGACTCGTCATTACCAAGGAGCCTGAATAGTACTGTGACTCGTCATTACCAAGGAACCTGAATAGTACTGTGACTCGTCATTACCAAGGAACCTGAATAGTACTGTGACTCGTCATTACCAAGGAACCTGAATAGTACTGTGGAACCTGAATAGTACTGTGACTCGTCATTACCAAGGAACCTGAATAGTACTGTGACTCGTCATTACCAAGGAACCTGAATAGTACTGTGACAGGTCATGATGAAGTATGCTGAGAATCAAAGGTTCTTGTGACAAACCATAGAAAGTGATATTCACTCGCTAAAAGTGATTTGCGTTTGCAACAGACAATTTTTTTGTAAACAATCCCACATGATAACAGGAAGTAACATCATTCTCATTAAACAGAATGAAAAATCATCAAGTGACTCAAAATAGAATGAACATTGTGACACCTTTTTTGAGCATCATGTTTTGGGGTGTAACAAATAAGTATTTAATGCAGGGCAGTCCAATGAGCTATCAGGGCAGTCCAATGAGCTATTAGGGCAGTCCACTGAACTTTTGGGTTGGTCCACTGAGCTATTGGGGCAGTCCAGTGAGCTATTGGGTCAGTCAAATGAGCTATGTAGGTGGTCCATTGAACTTATGGGGCACTCCAGTGAGCTATCAGGCAGTCCACTGAGCTATTGGGCCAGTCGAGGGAGCTATTGGTGTTAGTCCAATGAGCTATTTGGGTGTTCCATTGAACTATTGGGGCAGTCCACTGAGGTATCAGGGCAGTACACAGCTACAGTCAGTTGCCTGCCCCCAATTTCAGATTTTGCTCAGAAAATAATACAATTCCTGAGGCACATATGGACGCCTCAGTGCAATAACTCAACATCTGCTTCTATTTTCATATGCAGTTATCACGCTATTACACTAGGATGGTGAGGTGGAGCTGATATTGAAATTTTACACAACTTGTTTGTAGGGAATCCAATCAGTAACAAGGGCTGTAATCCACATAGATGAGAGCAAGGGGGACAAATCATACAAGCTTCTAGTAGAGGGAAACAACCTGCGCAGTGTCATGGCAACACAAGGTACAAATCTTTTGTCAGTTATGCACATCAAATTTTGCAATTAGATTGAATATTAAAACATTTGTAAGCCAGATGTTTATGAATTTGGCCTAAAATCAAAGGATAAGATTCTGCTGGAAGAGGTTGATAGCATGTGAGGATATTTCCTTAATTACATTTATGTTGCCCATATAATCAAGGACCATGACACAATTATTGTATTATATATCAGGGGTAAAAGGCACACATGCAAATTCAAACAACACAATTGAAGTTGAGAAGACCCTGGGTATTGAGGCTGCACGGAAAACGATCATGAACGAGATCAACTACACAATGTCGAGCCACGGTATGAGCATTGACATTCGACACGTCATGCTGCTGGCTGACCTCATGACGTACAAGGTAGGTGCATATGTGTTTCAAATTTTCATCTTCACTTTTAGTTAAATGTGGTCTAAACTGAGCTTTTATGACTTACAGTCAATTGAAGGTAACTCTTTTAAAACTCAAACATGGGATGTTGTAAGTATAAACCAGTACTTACATATTTGTTGTTTTATGAGCGGATATTTTGAACATCAGGGTGAAGTGCTGGGAGTGACAAGATTTGGCCTGGCCAAGATGAAGGAGAGTGTCCTCATGCTGGCTTCAGTAAGTTTACTCTTACCAGATGCATTAGCATATACCGGTAGCTCACAAACCCCACTTACAATCAATGCTTTATACATAACTTAATTCTTTTGCAAGGGTTATCCTGGAATTCTAGAGTTATTCGCCTTCCCTAAAAATGATAAAGTAAATGCACTGGGTTTATTTAATCACTGAATGTTTTGTGTAAGTTGTCTGGATATGTTGTAATATATTGTGTATTTTCAAGTTTGAGAAGACTGCAGACCACCTGTTTGAAGCGGCTTACCACGGACAGAAGGACGTCATCTCGGGTAAGTCTCACATAATTATAAGATAGATGTTGCATTGGGTCCCATCATTGTGTCCAATCAACTTACCTCTTTTGTTATAGAGTAAAACCATGTAAGTTTGTCCAACATTTTTATTCCTCAAAAGTTAAGTTGTACAAAAATAGAATGCCATTCATATAGTATTTACATATACCTCACTGTACATTGTGTATGTATTACAGGTGTTAGTGAGTGTATCATCATGGGCATTCCGATGACGGTGGGCACCGGGCTCTTCCAGCTTCTACACAAGTATCCTTTCTGGGCTCTGCCCTGGGCTGCTACAAGCAGGAAGAAAACACTGAAGATATCTGTACATTACTCCACTGTTGGATTATGCTCAACATGCATTGTGTGGCTCAGATATTGTGTTGCTCAGAGCAACACAATATCTGAGCCACACAATGCAAGTTGAGCATTAACAGATAGGCTTTAGAGTGTTCAGCGTAGCTGAAAAAGCAGCTGGTGGCATCAGTCTCATGGTAACTAAGACACTTTTATGACCTATTGGGGGTAGTTTTGAATGTGTGAATGACCCGTAAATGTTTGTGTATTTCTACAACTTTGACTGACTTAGTCGTTTTGGACCGAAATTCTAAAAAAAATGAGAACATTTCGGACCAATTTTTTTACACTTTTTTAAACTGAAATCGGTCTGGCTTGGCCAAAATTGGTCCAGACCGGCAAATTGCCGGTCTTTAGAAGCCCTGCTCAGAACATAATGTTATTCTAATGTTGGATTATACTCAACTTCCAACACTATTATGTGGCTCAGAAATATAGGTTACTCTGCTGTTTGATTGTGCTTAACTTCCAACACTGTTATTTGGTTCAGAAATCTAGGTTATTCTGCTGGTTGATTATTATACCCCTGACAAACGAAACTTGAAGGGGGTATATTGGAGTCACCCTGTGGTCGGTTGGTTTGTCGGTCAGTCTGTTGCAATTTACCTTGTCCGGAACATAACTTAAAAACTAGGGGATGGAATTGGATTAAACTTCATACAATGGTAGAGCATAATGAGAGGAAGTGCAGTATACAATACCCATAACTCTATTCTTGCTTATTACTGAGTTATTGCCCATTGTCACTTTTTCTTGTCTATAGTATAACTTAAAAAGTACTGGATGGAATTCATTGGAACTTCATACAATGGTAAAGCACAATGAGAGGAAGTGCAGTGTTCAAGAACCATAACTCTACTTTAGCTAATTACTGAGTTATTGCCCTTTATTTGTTTTTTTGCTGTCAGTTTTTTTTCCAGACATTAACTTGCAAACTACACGATGAAATTTATTGAAACTTCATACATTGGTAAAGCACAAAAAGAGGAAGTGCAGTGCACAAGAACCATAACTCTATTTTAGCTAATTACAGAGTTATGGCCTTTAATACTTTTTTCTTGTCCCGAGCATAACTTGAAAACTATTGGATGGAATTTAATAAAGCTTCATACAGTGATAGATCACAATGAGAGGAAGTGCAGTGTACAGGAACAGCGATTCTATTTCAGATAATTACAGAGTTACTGCCCTTTGTTACTTTTTCTTGTCCGGAGCATAACTTGAAAACTATTGGATGGAATTTAATAAAACTTCATACAGTGATAGATCATATTGAGAGGAAGTGCAGTATACAGGAACCGCAATTCTATTTCAGTCAATTACAGAGTTATTGCCCTTTGTTACTTTTTTATTGTCTGGAGCATAACTTGAAAACTATTGGATGTAATTTAATAAAGCTTCATACAGTGATAGATCATAATGAGAGGAAGTGCAGTGTACAGGAACCGCAATTCTATTTCAGCCAATTACAGAGTTATTGCCCTTTGTTATTTTTTTTTGTGAAAATGTTGTTTGAGTGATAACTCGACAATTCCTGCACCCATGGCCCTCAAACTTGACTTAGGAATGCGTCTGACCTGTAGATGACTCCTTTTGATTTTAGGTATTATCGTGTCAAAGGTCAAGGTCACAGTGACCTTGAACAAAAAAGCTTGTCTGTGTGAATACTTGACAATGCCTGCACTCCATGGCCCTCAAACTTGACATTTAGGTTTTTGGTATGGATTTTGAGGTCATACAGTCAAAGGTCATGGCCATAACACACTCTATCCTCACACTTTGATTGGTCATAAGTAGGGAAGCAAACGAATATTTGAATATTCAAATATTCGATCAAACGTTAGGTATTCGAATATCAAAATCGGTATTCAAAAAAAAAATGTTGAATAAATAGGACTAAAAACATTTTGCCTACAATTCTGTTGTTTCGTTTAAAGTTTATTTGTCTTGTTTTTACAGTATTTGGCCCATGATGCCAGGGGTGTGAATGTGATGACAATACAATATACACGCGCCATCAGTCATTTAGGGACACATTGTAGGACACGATAAAAAGTCCCCGTAATTTTACAATACCTGCCTATTAGACAAGTGACATAAGACATTCAATTATTTTCGGTAAATTTTAAATGCCTTTGCCAAGAAAGGATTAAAGGAGTTGGCCTTAACACAAATGTGTTGTCTTGGCAGCAAATTAAGCTGTGCAACATTGCTCAAATGGCCATGATTATATGAATGGCATGTGCTTCAATAATGTAGTTACAAGTATTTTCTTTAAACTGTTTTCCATGTTTCGATTCAATGTTTGTGCTTTGAAATGTAAATGTATAGTATAGCGTTTTAAGATATTTTACCTCTTTTGATGTACAATAGAAATGTCAAAGTCCACACATGTTTTCCTTTTATTATTACGATTTAACTACATGTAGTTCCCGTGTTGGTTTGGTTTTTCTGTAGTCATATTTAGTAGAGGTCAATCCCAGAACGAGGCTGCTCATCCTACGGAAAGACCCTCCATTGACACATGAAGCTATTTGACCAGGAATCCATCTCATTTCACATTGTTAACAAATATGAAGGCAGCAGATTGAAATTATTCGATTTTTTTTGTTTGTTCATGATGTATTGCTTTTTCTTTCTTCGGGGAATTTAATAGGCTCATTTGGGGAAATTTAGGGTCCGCCGCGCATACTGAACTACGAGAAACGAGGGTTAAAATTCACCGACTATAACTTATATAATGATAGTTATAGTTAACTACAACTTTTAAAATATGGTAATCGAATATTCCAATATTCGATCGAAAGAATTACGAATATTTGAGTATCAATTTTGCCATTCGTTTGCATCCCTAGTCATAATCTTAAAACTGCCTCAACGGCATCCAATGTCAGTGACAAAATCGGCTGTCATTTCAGTCCATGCATATTTCATTCAATTGTCCATATAATCCTGACAACATGGCACTGGGGGGGGGGGGGGGGGGCATAATGTTTGACAAACATCCCTTGTTGGGTATTAAAATGGTACTGCAATGAAATATTCATGATGGAATGCCATCAATGCTTGGCATATGTTTAAAGTTTTGACATGCTCATGCAAGCTTGCTTGAATAAAAGTACAATCAAGTGCTACAAAGTGGTATCTATATATTTATTGTTACAGCAATGTTTTGTTTTTCAATTTTGACTTTCAAGGGAAATTAACCCATTAAAACGAGATATTGTCAGTCATTATATCTTGGATTGTAACAGAAAAAAAGGACCAGCGTTGCCAATGATTTGATCTATCTTGTCCAAACTATATCTTTGTGATAAAAAGTATTAATAAAAAAAATCATTTTTGATGATGTTAGCCATATTCTGTTCTGATATTGAAGTCTGAATTAAATCTAGAATTTTGTTTCTTACACTGCAGATAGGCATTAACAGTAAGGCCAGTGTGCTTGAAAATTCGACGAGTCATGTGTAAAAATTGGTCGTCATGTTCATAATTGTTCATGATGTACCCCTTGAAAAAATATGGACCACTTAAAAAAGTGGGTAACATGGGGTCAAAAACTAGGTCACTAGGTCAAATCTTAGAAAAATCTTTGGAACATACTAGAGCTCATAATACATGGCCAAATATTCATGAAACTTAATCAGAATGTTTTTCTTGATGATATCTTGGACTTATGTAAAACTGGGTCACATATGATCAAAAATTAGGTCACTAGGTCAAACCTTGGATTTTTTGTCCGGAAAGGAAATGATAAGTCGGATTATGTTTAAACTTGGTCTTGATGTACCCCTTGATGAAATATGGACCACTTGTAAGAGTAGGGCACATGGGGTCAAAAACTAGGTCACTAGGTCAAACCTTAGAAAAATCTGTGAAACACAATAGAGGCACTATGCATGGTCTAATATGCATGAAACTTAATCAGTATGTTTTCCTTAATGAACTCTTGGACATGTTTTAAACTGGGTCACATGTGATATCAAATTCGGTCATTAGGTCAAATCTTTCAAAAATCTCGTCTGAAACTATTTTATGGTGGTGATTGCTCAGATTATGTTCAAACATGGTCAGAATGTTCTATTGGGTTAAATTTTGACTTTGTTTTTAAAGTGGGTCATTTTGGTAAAAAACAAGGTCAATAGGTGAAATCTAAGAAAAAAGATTGGGAACACACTAGAGGCAATCTTATAATCATGAAACTTAATCAAACTTTTTTCCTTGATTGTTGTTTAATAGTCAAAACTGGGTCACATGGGGTCAGAAACCAGGTCAGTAGGTGAAATCTTTGAAAAAATTGTGTCCCCAACCAAACATTGGTATTGAATAGTCAGTAATGCACAACTTTAGTCAGAATGTTTGCCTTAATGAAATAGGTCATGTGGGGTCAAAAATGAGGTCACTGGGACAAATCTTAAAAAATCTTGTGGACACTCTAGAGGCTATATTTTTTGGCAATATATCTGGACCAATCTTCATGAAACTTGATAAGATTGTTTGCCTTGATGAAATCTTAGATTAGTTTGGAGCTGAGTAACCTGGAGTCATAAACTACGTTTCTTGATCTATTCTATATGCTATGTTATATACAATATTTTTTTTATTTCAAACAGTTGCAATCAAACTCAAACTCATATATAATTATTTCACCAACAATTGATTTCCTTTCCTTGACTTAGCCCATTCAGGCGGGGAATATCAATTCTACGAATTTGCTTGCTATTAATAAGATGATCAGCGCAAGAGTGGCAAAAATAAACATACCTCTTAAGTTATGTCTATCACACACACCATCTGGTGAACATGGCTTCTTTTCCCAATGATCATATTTTGAAATTAAAATAATTGAAAATAAGTTTGATATGCTAGTTTTATTATATGCACCCGTATTGATTATATGCACCCGTATTGATTATATGCACCCGTATTGATTATATGCACCTGTATTGATTATATGCACCCGTATTGATTATATGCACCCGTATTGATTATATGCACCCGTATTGATTATATGCACCTGTATTGATTATATGCACCTGTATTGATTATATGCACCTGTATTGATTATATGCACCCGTATTGATTATATGCACCTGTATTGATTATATGCACCACATTAAACAGGAATGGGTTAATAATAGAGTAAGCAAAACAGTTAACAAAATGCACACACTCACTTCCTTAGAACACATACCTTACTTGCCTGCGAATAAATCCCTATGAATTATCATCAATTCTTAAAATTTACAAACCAATGACATTGTTATTTCTGGTTATTTTCCTTAACATGTTGTTCAGAGCAGACAAGAAGCCGCCGATCCAGCGTCCTCTTCTGTTCGACATACCTGACTTCCATGTGCCGGGCATAGTCAACTGACATCCTGCTCATACACTATGAGGGGACATAACCCTTTATTTATGACTAATCAATTTATTGGTGCAATCCACAAAGTGTCTTTTGAGAACTCAAAGTACCAAGGCACTGCCAAGGGACAGCCAACTGTCAAGATGGGGTGAAGACCAGTGCACAAGCTTTATTATTGACATGACGTGTGATTGGGTATTTATTAGTGTTTTGTTGTATGAATTTCCCAGGAAAATTGTATTACAAATCAGACAAAGATATGTGTTTATTGCAGTCCAGATTTCTTAAGTTTCAAGATACCTGAAGTTTGTTAGCTTTGATTGTTTTGTTTTCCAGTCTGGGTAATGAGTATTTTGATAACCTTTGTGTCATTCTTTAGCTACATAAGCTTAGTACAATAATTTACCTTGGCCATAACTCCCAATAACTGTTCATGAGCATGTACATCAAGGCCCGTAACTGTATTTGTTGAGTTATGACCCTTGTTTGAATGAAAAAAGATGAAACATTCATGTCCGCTCCACGACACTCTTGTTTAAATAATTTGACATTTTGGTAATTTAAAAATGAACTGATGTTAAAGTCATGTAGTCATAGATGGCAAACTAATAAATTGAAAAAAAAGTGTTTTTTAACTGTTGATTAATTCAAAGTATGTTGGAACAGCTTTATGTTTTATTTCATTTAAGTAAATAGTCTCAAACCAACTAAAGCTTCTGAGTGTATTGAATCCTAGGAGCATTGGTTACTACAAGTTACAGGTATATATTGTACATATGTGAAACAAAATCATGTTGGGGAACGATCTATTCTGTGCAGAAAAAACCTTACCCATTGAATTACAAAGGAAATACACCTAAATGGTGGTAAATGTGCTTGCATGTTAACTGACAGGAATAGATTGACCGAACATTATACATGATGTATTCTGCAATGCAGTCAATAATTAATTCTAGGAAAATGTCTCATACTTATGTTGGTATACTAAGGAAAAGTATAGAAGTTGTGTCACGATTGGAGTTTACTCAACTGTATTCAAATTTTGATCAAACTTCACAGAAATGTACAACAGCATCCATGCTATCTCAAGGTCACACTTAGAGGTAAATTGGCTATCGTTCGGATGAGGCCAAATTAGGGGCATTTGTCATGTTCATGTGGCAGCTCTTGATTCTTCAAATATGTACCAAACATAAATAAAAAAGATGTGTAGAATGTGTTATTTTTTTACTTTACATTATCATGTATCAATAACTTGAAATGTCTTCATATAGCTTTCATGTTATCAGTCTTCTGCCATAATAGAACATAACAGCCTCTGGCATATACTGGGGCATGGTTTTTGTAAGAACATAAAAGTCTTTAAATATCTATAAAACAGTGCAGGTAAAAAACGGCTGTCAAGACTCCCCCTTCAAACCACCAATGGTATCTGGGAAGAACGCTTTCTGCAAGGTCATGGTTTGAGCATATGGTTACAGAAAGGTCATGTTGTAAGCCTGTGGTTGAACGGCCTCTGGCTGTGAACGTGCTACTGGGGTACTGTGATGTCAGACATTATCAAAGGCCCTGCAAAAATCTCGCATTATAATGTACAACCTCCGCTATCCATGGTGCTAGCAAGGTTTAATAAGGTCAGGATAAGTTGAGGTTTACATGTTCTTCGTTTTATAAACAAGAATTGTGCATCGTGTTTAATGTTTGTATCCAAATGAGCCATGATGAAGCTGCTGGCAATGTGCTGCTCTACTTGCAGACGACTGAGGTAAGTGACGACTGATGATAGCTTTCTGTTGTGCACCGATCACCTTTCTTAAAGATCGGGGCAGTCTCACGTAGTTTTTCTGTCATCGGGATGTGTCTTGGTCAATGAAAGCTTGAATTAAAGAACCTGATAAATATTGGTGCTAGTTCATCAATTCTGCAAACACTGAATAAATGACCTGGTACTACGCTAGGGCCTGAAGCCAAAGATGTTTTTACATAAACTAGCTGTTTACTACTCCCTCAGCAGTGACTCTGATATGATACATAGGAGAGTGTGTTCTAGGACCGAAATCGGGTATGGTGTTAGAAACTCAGTTTTAAGGTTGGTTGTTATGATCGGTTTATGTCTTCCGTCAACAAGTGCTTATAAACATCTCCTAAACTGCCTGGACAATGAGGGATGTTCCTTGGTGGTGCCCTTTAAGAACTGTTCAAAGAAATTAATTCAGAATTGTGGTTGCCATGGCAACCAAACCGGGAAAAAAACTTCAAAAATCTTCTTGACAAAAACCATGATGTCTACCAAGTCTTCAAATTATGCCACTGTTGCCAAAACTTGCCCCGTCAAAGGTTCTAAAGTTTCTAACATACAGTACTTATATAGTGAAATCTTTGAAAACTTTTTTGTCTGAAACCGTTATATGTAGACCCTTGATATTTTGTGTGTATCATTATATCATGGGTGGTCCTCTATCAAGTTTGTTCAAATCGTGGCCCGAGGGTCAAAACTGGCCCTACCTCGGTGGTTACAAGTTTCCTATAGCCTTATATTAGAAAACAATTTTATTAAAATCTGATCATTATAACTATTTAGAAGAAATGGCAGCAAAAATTGTGACGTTTTTTTTCCGGTCAAAACAGGGCTCCCTTTAGGGGGTTAAAAGTTTTGTATAGACTTCTATAAGTAAAACATTTTGTTTAAATCTGAAAGTTTGATATGTAAAGTTTACTCTAGAAGTAAGGGCAGCAAATCTTGCTATATTGTATCCCTTGCAGCTTTCTTTTTTTGAGTAAGTCTATTTTTAGAAACAAGAGAATAAATTTTTAACCTTCATTATATGAATTCATAATATTCACTTCTAAGGTAGCTATTGTTCTTTTTAAAGACTTTAAGGTCAAAGTAATTATGGTGTTTCTTTATTTTGTAGAAGTACATTGTTTTACTAAATAATAATTTTAATAATCAGACTTTTCCATTGAAATAGACCATTGTTCAGAATTGTACACAAACATATATTTTGCTTAAATTGTTAAGATGATGATTCATAAAAATTTGACTTCATTGCGTCTTAAATAGTTATTGACAATTATTATTTATAAATAATTCGGATAGTGTTTACTTTGAACAATCTTCTTGTCTGGTCGTGAGGGTCAATTATTTTAGTACTTTAAATCAACAGATGCCCAATTTAAAACTGTTACCCCATTATGATCCTATAACACTATCACTAGAAATTTTCAAAGCCCAACTTACATTAATTTTTGTATTGAAATACTTTTAAATCAACACATGGCCTACTTAAATCTGTTATCCCATTCAACATTTCATATTCTGTTATAATTAATATATTTCACTGTAATTGCTTTTTAATAAATTCGAAGTTGTTCCTTTAGACGATGGTTAAAGTAAATAAGATCATGTTTTTCAATTACCATGAACAATGTAATGGATAGATGTTTTTAGATAATAGATAAAAATCATATACATGTGAACCCCTTATAATTTTGTGTATCAATGTTTTTTCGTCCAAAAGCATTTTCAATAAGTCTACTATTCTCATTGAAAATAATTTTGAATGTTCCACTCTAGCCGTTTGTTCAAGCCGTGAGCCATGACACCGTTTGACAATACTTAAATATTTAATAGTTTAATGATAAGAAATCATAAGAACAGATGTGATGCAACATGTTTTTCATTTTTCTTACATTTAACATTCTCGTTCACCAGAGTAATGATGCGATGCGTACCACACCACGTAAGATTTATCACAATCTAAACTCTGATGAATGAGAAAGACATTTAACGAAGCTCCAGTATTTGGATTGGTGGATGAGTCTGGGCTGATGATGTTCATGATATGTAGTCTTGGGTTTTCAAGACGGCTTTGTTGTTTTCTTAAATTTATCGTATTGTTTTCGGTCCTTTGACGTTTTATCTTTGTTGAAAGCTCTTTTCTTTCTTATTAACTTCTCTAGTCTTCGATGGCTGATTGAATCTTTGCGAAGACATTAAGGATGGTAGTTTAGCAGGCGTGTTAATAGTGTTATTACGTTGTCCGGCCCACATTTTGGTATTGTATTCGTATAATATTAAAATAAAAACAATAAAACATTATTTGCAGAAGGTGTCTTTCGGTAACTTTCTTGCGTATTTCGGTAATTTTCTCCGTCTTTCGGTAAATAAACTTATTTCGTTAAATCCAGTATCCGTTACATACATGTAGGCATATTAATTCTCTGAGCTGACTTGGCTCTTTTAACAAGGTCCTTTTTTCCACAAAGACAATATCATTGTTTACCAATTGGAGCATGGGTGAGTAGAAATTTTGAACCGTCAATTACCAGTACATTTGCATTTCAAGCCCAGAATTAATGAGATATAAAATACTGAATAACAAAAACAAGTACAGTTTTGAAGTTGTTTTATCATTTGTTATATGAAAAAAACGCAATGCGGTCTCTGTCCATATGTTCAAGCTAAACAAATAAAAAATATAATAAGATATAAAAATATGAAAAGTAACGTATTTTTCTTACTGTATCGATTGGATCCCGGGTACTGGGTACTTAAATTGTAGCCGGATAGCCGGCAAACATGACCGTCTCGCAGGTACCCGAGTACCCGTCCATCAATGTATGCCCTACTCCAAGTCCAGGTTAGTCTGTACGCCATTGACGGAGTGGTGGTCTACTTGTGAGGAACAAGAAGTCTGAAAGAAATGTTCTAACAGTTGATTGTCATCATTGAATGTAGTGTTTATCTTTTGAGAGTTTGCATTTCATTCAACAGATTAGTTTCCAGTTGTTATCAGGTAAGTTCAATTCGCCTGCGATCCAGAATAATACGTATTTTTTCCCTAAATATGCCTTCGTTTCAGCATGTGTCTGTCCCCATGGCGATGTGCAAGACCTTTTCTTTTATACACGCGGCACATTTATGTTAATCAATATCGAGTAAATCATCAACATTCTCGTTCAGCGATCATTATGATGCTATGCGTTAGATATAACAAACCTCAGAAAAATGCAAAAGTGCGCGACTAAGGTCGTCCGGACGGTGAAAGGTTCTGAAAAGTTTCATTCAAGATAAAAAAAAGCACATACACAACAAAGGTGTGTTTGTACAAAATGTATTATTACGATTATTACACAACCTGTTTGTTGTGGTCAAGTATTATGACTCCCCCCCCCCCCAGGTCCGGTTAAAGCGGGGACTTTGACTTCCGGTCTAAGCAATCCCGGGTAAGGTCCCTGCCATGCGAGACAAACTGCTGGTAAAATCCCCGCAAAATGCCCCGCACCCCGGGGACATCCTAGGTAAGTCCCATTCCCCGCTATTTTCGGCGCGAAAACAAAAACACTGCATTCACTCGGCACTGCAGGGCCACCTGGAAGGTAAAATCGCTCCCCTGCCGACCCCCGGACCTGGGGTTACAATTGACTGGTGCATTACACAAACAGGCGTAATAATTATACAATTTGAATAATGTTAACGTGTCGTTTTTCCGTCAGCCTGTAACATCACAGATGATATTAAATGGACAACTACGTGCGTATGCAGTAGATACATATGTTAGATCAATACAACACGTTCAGCAAAATAAACAATCATTATCATGGCCGTGTTGTCGCTCAACAACGCGGTACTTTTTACTCCATGACAATGGTTTACCATACCCTTTTTTGAAGATTTTACCCACTGTTTGTAATTCACTTTTAAGGGACTAGACACCATATGATGCAATTGCAAAAAAAAATGTCAAAAACTTACACAAAACTGATATGTAACGCATTGTTTTCTTTTTTTACTTTCTGGAGTTTTACATGCATGTATCGTTCGCAATTTTTGCGATTTTTTCCAATTCGAAATTCTACCAAGAAAATCCCAGTTAATTTAAAAATAACATCGGTATTTGTATCTGTTTTAAATGGATAAACTCAGCTGAGACAGCGACAAAGAAGTATGCAGTACATCCTCGGCACACCAGCGAATCATAACCTATATATCATATAGGTTATGATACGCTTGGGGCCGAGGATGCATGCACTATTAGTAGATGCACTCTTACTCCCCAAAACAATTGACCTCAATTAATAACATTGTTTTAATATTCAAAGAATGATGAATAAATGTTGAAATCAATGGTGCAGAATCTTATGAAGGATACCGAGTTTAATTTTTGAAAGAAATGAGCATAAAACACGGTATTTTTCACCTTATGAGACTTAGTAGACCACTAAATCTTTTAGCATCCACCATATCATTTAATATTTTATATTGTCCAAAAATGCATTATTTATTAAGTAGATCAAAATTGATATGTGTTATACATGTACGTGTATGTATTGATTTTAAATAAGAGTTCCACTTATCATGCAAAACGATGCATTATCCACCTCACACACTTGAGAATTCTTTGCTTGTTTTGTGGAGATAACGTATTTACCGATCCTGGAACCATCTGGTGTCTAGCCCCTTTAAAACCTGTGATTAAGATGTAAACATGCGAAGAAGATAACATATCTTTGGTTTCATAATTCAGAAAAAGCTATCGATCGATTATTATTGTTTAATGTTTTAATAAGAATCCACGCGTTCTTTCGAATGGTTCTTCACAAAACGTTTAAAACACAGGAATGCAACAAATACCTTACAAGAGTACCAACTGTCATAAAATACACCCGTCTTAACAAAAGAAAAAAAAACAAAGTTTGGTGTTAAGTGCTTGTATGTTATAAATGCCAAATTTAGAGAGCGAACACTGTAAAGACACATTTTGACTATTCAAGGGTCATTACTCTGAAGTGACTCAGGCGACATTGCTGGTTATCAAACCTGACCAAGATAGTTTGCCTAATACACATTCTTACTAAATTTGGTGATTTGGATAAAAGCTTCTATTAAAATAAATGATCGGACACGACCAACATTAGGTAATTTATATAATTAAAGGTCGATTACTCACGAGTTAATCAAGCGATATGGCTAGTTCACGAACTCGTTTAAGATATTAATCCCATATACATTCTGACCAAATTTGGTGATGGTCGGACACAGGCTTCTTAATTTAAGTTATTAATCAGACAAGACCAAATTAAGGTATTTTCTATAAATAAAGGGCGAAAACTCTCGAAGAACTCAAGCGATATTACTGGTTATCAAACTCGTCTGAAATATTATGCCCATTGACTTTCTGCTTAAATTAGGTATTGATTGGACACGGGCATTCAAAAGTAATTGATCGGACAAGACCGATTTAAGGTAAGTTGTATAATTACCGGGCAATAACTCTGGAGTTACTAGAGCAATATGGCTTGTGTTGAACATGTTCGAGATATGTATGCTCTTTCCCTTCCTGACTAAATTTTGCTAGGATTTGACAAAGGCTTCAACAGCGATTGCTCGGAAAAGACCAATAAAGTTTGAGGTCATTTGTATAATAAACGGGGGATAAATCTCGAGTGACTACAGCGATATGGCTGGTTATCGAACTTTTCCGAAATATTATTCCATTTCACATAATGACCAAATTTAGTTGTGACTGGACAAAGGCTTCTTCAGCTATTCAGAGGACAATACCATTTTTGACTCTGGATTAACTATATAGCAATATAGCTGGTTATCGATCTTGTCTAAGAAATTATTCCAGTACATATTCTGATCAATAATGAATGGACTAAGTTATTGAGCGGACACCATTCTGGACTGTGAACAAATCAAAAAAGGAATCATTTTTGTAAACTGTTGTAAATATTGTTGAAGGCGTACCTGGGCTTACTTAACTGTATTTAGGTCATACACAAGTACTACCCGGGTCGACACCGATACATTTCCCGATTCGCCCAAGCTTTACCCTACTCATTAGGCAAGGTAAATCGGGCAACGACATGTCGACAGAAGAGTTGCACTCAAGCATCAGAGCTTCAAACTACAACATACAAATAACAGCCTTGTCCAGTAACATCTTTGTTACTGTTGATGGGATTTTATTTAAACGCATAATATTCGTATTATTATTTCAAAGGTCAAGGTCAAATTTGGAGGTCAGTGTTTTACAATATGAATTTCATAGCACTGCAATAATGCGTGTCTCAAACATAATTGATTAACCATAAATGGAATTGAATCAGTTTCTACACATCTGTAGAGCACCATTTGTGTGTGGTGTATTGCGAATAAAAATATGATCTTAAATCGTAAACTTCATTAAATCACGTTCTATACAAATCGTAACGTCGTGAAACGTGTAATTTGGGATCACTGTTTATAGTATCGGTAATAATTCGTGTTTCAACTCTAACCATAGATTCAAGTTTTCATCAAATTATATATAAAATGAGAATCGCTATGACCAGGCCACATATCGGGAGCCTTTGTCACGTGTGGACCTGTCACAACTCATCCTGTCTGAGTATATATAGATGAATACAGTGTTTTGGGTTATTTCAGTAGCCACTTGATTGATTCATGAATGTTCTGATTGAGTGATGGTATTTTAAGCTGACTTGGAACGTTGTGTAGTCTGTGCCTTTTCATTTAAAGATGCACTCTTACTCCCAAATATAATTACTATAAGTAATACAATTGTTTTAAAATACCAAAAAGGATGAATAAATGTCAAAAACAATATTTTTTATGAGGGATACCAAGTTTGATTTGAAAGAAAGGTGCAGAAAACACGGTATTTCTACCATGTGAAATGATAGAAGATCAGAGTAAATCTTTTAGCATTCACCAATTATTTAATATTTTGCGTTTTCAGCAGGTAAATACATGGTCATAATCTTATTATCAGTGATTAATATTTTCCAAAAGTGCATTGTTTAGTAAGTAGTTTAAGGTTTATTACTTTAAATTATTTTCGTTATATATATGTGTTTGTATTGATTTCGAATAAGAGTGTCACTTTAAACTAGTCAATGTTATTTTCTTTTAAGATTAACTTATTCCTTCTATCATAACCCACTAGCCCGCTGAGCTAAGAGAATTCCCCATACGCCGTAAGGCGTATATATATCAACATTTCCTAAAAGTGCCACCGTATGTAAGGAATTTCAGTGTTTCGTTGTGCCAGTGCTGTACTATCCTTGCCCCATTCGGAACTCCTCGGCCATTTTTTTCAAAAACAACCTCTTGTTTTCGATAAAATGGCCGAGGAGTTCCGAATGATCCTTGCCCAATACTTACCACGCTAACAGCATGCATGTCAACCGGAGCACATCGGCCACTTTCCATCGAAAACAACTTCGGATTCGTAGAAGTTCGTAAATTTTAATGATCTAATACTATAAATTAATTCTAGTGTTTCAACGTGTAATTTGCATTACTAAGATCAAATTGTATAAGGGCGTAAATAATTAAGATTTGTGAGCGTAAACTGCTTAATTGAAATTACTATACGCACGGTGGAGAACCCACGTGACTTATTCGGTAAAGTGCACGGCAACAAATGTCAACAAGTCTCGATTCAGGTAAGGTTTTTAAAGATAACTTTCTTAATATTTGGAGAATTTTTGTGAAATAAAGACCATAAACCCCGCATTTAAGAGCTCGATCCACGGTTATAAAGAACTTTCTCTAATATCCTAAAGTTTTCTTGAAAATCTTGACCAACTGATTTCTCAGAGTTGAAATCTAAGGCAAAGTACACGGCTTTTGACAAATCTATCGCTTTACTTCATGTTAGCCGTAAATAATGCATACACAAATCTTATTTTAAGGACATTTTATGTATTTTAAAGTTTTCAGCGTGTATTGTTGAACTTCTTATAGTTATTTCAAAGGCGAACATGAACTAAAACCAAATTGATAAAGTACACGGACATTTTAGGTTTGATAAAGTACACGGTCATTTTAGGTTTGATAAAGTACACGGTCGTTTACAACCTTCAGTGTATATACTCATTATTTCACTGACTGGTGCTAAAACGAATTATTATGAATTTATTTATTATTCCTATTCTTCAAATTCATTATTGAACATTGCTCCATGTTTGAAAAGACGCATTGTAATGGAGTTGCAATGGAAGAATGAACGCGTTTTAATTTTTACACCGACGGAGTCGCCTAAATGATGGGCTCATTTTCATAAATCATGGAAACATGTATTATCACACTAAAATTCAGTCCCGTATTTTAACAATATATTCGCAATTGACATATAAAGGGTTTGAAGTTTTTGTAAAGGCTGTTCCACTTCTTTTTCGTATCGTATATGTAAAACGTGTTTGAATTATGGTAAACAGTAACACATAACTGCTTAATAACTCTTCATTGTGTCAATTTTGAGAAAGAAAAGTGTTCTTGTACTTTTAATGTCTTCGATTGCTAGCTGATTTGATAGGCTTATGATTTTGTGACATTTGTTTCATTTCAGAATATGAAGACTCCGACTTTATGCAAAAAATGCGGAATGGCATTTCAAAATAAAAAAAAAACATCTAGTAGACCACGATAGAAGGCGTTCTGGTCAATTGCCATCGTTTTTGCGGGAAAGTGTTTTCACAGATACGGGTTAGTTTTTAGCTTTATTTTTTTCGCAGAGAAATAAATATATACTAACAGTTGTACTTTTATTATGACTCCCCTCGTGTAGAGGTTAAGATTTGCCGTCGTCTGACTGTGTTTTCAACGTTTTTTTAGGGGTTGCGTTTTTCACATAATAATGTGGTCCGTGTTTCAGCGGACAGGGTCGTTTAGTTTTATGATGCTGATTACACGATCAAACACTCATTGCGTGGCAGTAATATAGTGTTTTTTATAAATTATATTAAAGTACTGACATTGCCAGCATTTCTCGCTAACTTGTTACAGTACATGTCTTTTTTATAGGTGCAGCAATCATGGCGAGACAAATTGCACGTTTGCAAATATTGTGGCAAAACTGCTCTTGTTAGACTTGAAGATACACGAAAGACGCGAAAGCGGCCAATTGAAGCTAACCTGTGATGTGTGTGGGTTCAAATTGGGTGACACGACCAATCTCAGTGACAAGATTTCTACTAGACACAGGGAAATGACACGTCACAAATGTCTACAGTGTCGCTCAGCATTCAAGTTCAAATGTGGACTCAGCAGGCACGTAAAGGCGAAACACACCTAATCAGGACACATTGAAAGATCACAATGGTCTAGTTAGAGGTGCATTCCAGTATGTTGCCGAGTTAAAATAACGTTTTGATGAGTTTAACATTTTATTAAGATAAATAGCAAAACGCACTGTTACCAAATGGTGCTCTTTCAAAATGTTCGTTTGTCTTACAGTACTGAAAGAATTGCTGTGTAAAATTAGTATGAAAACGGTTTGAGCATAAAACATTTTTACAAGGTTTAGAGATGCATTGTTGTCATTTTCCCATTAATGTCCTACAAACACTTAACTGCATGTATCTTATATAATTCAGAAAGCTTTGAAACACAATTATTTTGTAATCACATTTCAGCCTTCAGTCTAGAACATTCAAATGTTCCATGCTCAGCTCTTATCTAGATGTTCAAGTCTTAGTCCTAGCCTGTAAGTTGGTAATAAAGTGTGCTCTCATTCCTCCTTGCTGTTTCCCATCTAACTCCGAGCCCCCATCTTTACAATGAGTTCCTGTCTGTATTGTTCGAACGACCGCAGTTTTACTGATGTAGATCAGATAATATTTTTTCAGACTGAACCAAATAAAAGATTCAGCGTTACCTGAAAGGTATGAACAATATACTTTAAATGTGGAAATATATATCAGCTAATTGTGATGTGCCTATTTTATTGTTTTATATCACATCGAAATAGGAACATTCGTGAAATTTATAATCACCACAAACGGGCCGCTAACTACAGAGATGTTTTATTCGCCGTCAGTCCAGATAATAATTTATAAGTAAAACTGTCTGATTTTTGAAGAAGTGTATGTATGATTCTGTATTGATAATCGAACTTATAATGGCAGACTTTCTCTTTAATTATCCCATAGACTATCTTTCAACTCCTCATTAAATATGATTGCTAAATATTTAGTTATTTAGGTGTGCGTTATAATGCAAAATCTATTGATACAACTTAAATAAAAACAAAACACTATACATTCTGACGAATAGAAAATACTTATATAACTATTAGTTTGTAAACCGCACTCTACTTTCAAACATAAACTAAAATGACCGTGTACTTTATCATCCTAAAATGTCCGTGTACTTTATCAATTTGGTTTTAATTCATTTTTACCTTTGAAATAACTAGAATACACGCTGAAAACTTTAAAATACATAAAATTTCCTTTCAATAAGATTTGTGTATGAATTATTTACGGCTAACATGAAGTAAAGCGATAGATTTGTCAAAAGCCGTGTACTTTGCCTTAGATATCAACTCTGAGAAATCAGTTGGTCAAGATTTTCAAGAAAACTTTAGGATATTAGAGAAAGTTCTTTATCACCGTGGATCGAGCTCTTAAATGCGGGGTTTATGGTGTTTATTTCACAAAAATTCTCCAAATATAAAGAAAGTTATCTTTAAAAACCTTACCTGAATCGAGACTTGTTGACATTTGTTGCCGTGCACTTTACCAAATAAGTCACGTGGGTTCTCCACCGTGATACGATCTTTTTGCATCGTCGTTAAATGTTAAGAATTCTGACATTGTAAACCTACCACATGCATCCGAGGTGGGTTTTTTTTTATCGGAAATGGCCGAGGTGCTCCGGTTGCAAACTGGCAGTCAATAGCTAGCTATATACATACAGACACGTTAATTTTAACAGCGTAATGAATAATGTACTATTTCTTCGTAGGATTATAGCAGATTATAACAGCATCAACTTTGTTATATACACATGATCAAAGTCTGGCTTGACCAAAATGACTTGCATTTTGGGTACTTTAACCAAGTACGGGGACCTAGACATTTGGGGTTATTTTGGTAGAGCTGACCCAAAGATGAACGTTATTTGGCGGTGATATGAGACAGCCCTATAAGTCCCCTACATGCGAGCACCCGGTCTAAATTGGTCACATCGCCTTTTTCTGGTCGTACTGGTTACTCAAAGTAGGTCAATGTGCTTGTTTTACCAAAGAAGGGACCAATATGTTAAGGTTAATTTTGATCAAGCTGAGCCAAAGATGGATTTTTGGACGGTGCTATGGGACAGCCCTACATGCCAGTTTGCGTCTTCCGATGTCGCATTCCCTCTTTCTGGTCGTACCGGTCACTCAAAGCAGGTTGGAGAAGAACTCTATAAGCTATGCTTTCGTTCCAATCCATTTCAGTATTGTAGACAACTAGCTTGTATGTGTGTATATTCTGTGTAGTTTGTTTATATATGTTGAATAAAATATGTTTAAATCAAAGTAGGTTATTATGCTTATGTTATCCAATTTTGGGGCTTGAGACGTTCGGGGTCAACTTTGGTCAACAATGATTTTATTGGGCGATGATATGGGAGAGTCCTAGATGTCCAGCAAATACCAGTATCCGGTCTTTTTGGGGTCACATCGTCTCCTCCATGCCGTGCTGGTCCCTCAACTTAGGTAAATATGTTTTTTTTAACAAATACCGGGTCCTAGACATCGGCGGTAAATTTTGGTCAAGCTGACCCCAATATTGTCATATGGCAATCCATACACAAGTATGACACCAAATAATAATTACTGAGAACAGCTTTTAGTGTTTTCTTCATGTTACTACCCATTTTGAGCACCTCAGCCATTTTCCATCGAAAACATCGGAACACCTCGACCATCCAGGAGCAGATCCAGGATTTGACTTTAGAGGGGGCTGACTTAGTGGCACAACCTTGACCCCCCCCCCCCCCAACCACTCCCCTAAACCCCTAAATCCGCTGGTGCTGTCAACATTTGAAAGGTAAGTTACCAACTCATTCATATTAAATAAAACGTTATTTGTTGTCCATCTGTGCACAGACAGAGTGGGATGCACAGTAAATATTCTGTGTGTTTCATTAGAAAATATATATATGTACTCATGTTTGCGGGAATTTAAGTGAAGGACAAAATGCGGAACAAAATGGCGGATTCTTTGGGAATT
The DNA here is from genome assembly GCF_026914265.1 of Mya arenaria. Lineage (NCBI taxonomy): Eukaryota > Metazoa > Mollusca > Bivalvia > Myida > Myidae > Mya > Mya arenaria. The sequence continues at coordinate 51,779,000 of NC_069123.1, forward strand.
TTTGAATTTTCGAAGGATATTTTTAACTGGTAAGTACGTTGATATCATTGAATGTATAAGCTGAAAGATGGTTAAATGAAGTTAAAATATAAAATTGCCGTTCTTGGACCCATGTATAAACATATACAGTACCATTTATTAGAAAACTGGTTATCCTGTTTTGCTTGAATTTTAAACTGAATATTCTAACATTTGCTTTCGAACATAAAACAGTTGATTTCGACTGTTATAGCAAATGTATGAATATCCAGCCTAAATTTCAAGAAAACATTTGAAAAACAGGATAATCGAAACTTTGGCAAGGATATCATCGTTTTCCACCAATATGACGTCGAGTATCGATGACAACTAGTTCAGACTTCTTTTGCGCTTAAATCGGTCTTACCCAAAGACGTTAATTAATATATATGGTACCAGTAGATGCTGCCTTGCATGGCGCTCGGCATTTTAAGGTTAGTAACATCAGAGGCGGTAATCACGTGATACATTGTTTTGATACCAAGCATTAAAAAATGGCAGCGCCCAGTGAGACGGTATGTATTTTTGTTAAGTTTCTCTCAATAATTAAACAATTAAATTTCGTAACATCGACCATATTCCAGCGCCCAATTTTCCCCGTTATTTGGTACCTTTATTTTGTTAGACAGTTCTGTAGTTTATTTAGAATGCGTGTCACAAGTTTTCAATCGAGGCGAAATGTGCTTCGGAAATCTTAGAACCAAGCATGAACTGTCATTTATTTTTAAATGCTGTCCTTAATATACGCAATTTCGTTTACAGAGCTATTTAAAAAACAATGCATGAACACCTATCGGTATGCCCTAAGTTTTGTTTCCACAGGAACGTACGTATGTTTCCGAAATAATGTTACAATCATTTTTAGAATCAAGCACTTACGAAATATTGTTCGAACCAAGCACTACGTAATCTTAAACGTGTTTTGAATTTGTTTTTCAGGCTGATAAACTAGTCGTTGAACAGCTGAAAATGAATACTACTTCTGCAGCATAGTACTATACAGGTTGTATATCTATTCTAATGTCTATTCTAATATTGTTTTAGTATAAATGAGAATTCTATTGAACAGTCCGGGCATTCGTTATTTTGTATCGAAGTAAAGGTTATTTAAAAATTGTATAACCCGATTCTCCGCCCATAGTTATGATAACCATACACAATTATAACACTTAAAGTATAACTATATATTTGTATACATGCAGTAGGGCATGATAGCAAGCAAAATCCATAAATGTAAATATTGACTATTTATCACATACGACGAATGTTGATTAACATTTGAAGTGGTTAAAATGGAGTTTTTGAATGGTCATTTCCTTCATTTTACGATTATATAGAAGTCAGGTAAAACGGTGAAATAGACTTGAAACAGAGCAATATAAGCGATTAAAAAAAGTTGAAACTAAAGTTTCCGACAATGTATAAGTGGTATTTTACTTTTCACAATTATAAATATAACACAAATGTCTTTTTCAGATCATGGGAAAAACGAAGTCAAAACTGAGGAAGTACGTCCGGCGAAGGCGTGCAGGCCAGAAGAGGACCATACAGAGTGTATGATGTTGATGCCTCACTCAGGCATACATTGCTGTAAAAGGAAAAGGAATGTCAATCAGTAAGGCAGCCTTGTCATATGATGTACCAAAGACAACCCTTATTGACAGACTCAGTGGAAGAGTTGGTATTGATGTCGTAAGGTCTGGACCTGTGCCACTCCTCTCTCTGGAGCAGGAAGCATTATTGACCAAACAACTCCAAACTATGGCTGAAGTTGGTTATGGATACAGCAGACAAGAAGCAATTGATCTTGCATCTGATTATGCTGTTAGTCTTGGACTTAGAAGTAAACAAAATCCTCTTACTGACCGTTGGCTTTACATGTTTCTATCAAGGTGGCCAGAACTAAATGTACGTAAACCAAGAAGTTTGGAGGTTGCTAGGGCCAAATGTGCAACTAGAGTGGCCATAGACAAGTACTTTGATCAGCTCAATAACATTATGGTCAAGTATCATATTGCTACAAAGCCTCACTTGATATACAATGTAGATGAAAAGGGTATGAAAATAGAACACAAACCACCCAAAATAGTGTCTGGCAAAAATAACAAAACACAGGCCATCACTTCTGGATGATCTAAAATTGTAACATTAATTGGCTGTGTGAATGCAGTTGGTCACCAAATTCCACCATATTTTGTCTTCCCAGGAGCTAGAATGTTAGATGATCTGATGGAAGTCGCATCACCAGGTGCTGCGGGCACAGTGTCACTCACTGGATGGTCCAACACAGATGTCTTTGAATACTACATGAAGCACCATCTGCTGAAGTACTTGCCACCAAGGTCTCCAAACGAACCAGTTCTGATTCTATATGATGGCCACAAAAGTCATGTGTCACTGAGTTTGATTGAGTGGGCTAAAGAAGACAACACAATTCTCTTTGTACTACCTCCACACTGTAGCCATCTTCTTTACCCTGTTTCGGTCCGTTAGAGATGGCATGGAATGCCTTGATACACAGATACATGAGGGAATCTGGTGGATCTTTGGTTACAAGATATGAAGTTGCCCGGCTTGCATCCAGGGTGTACAGTTCCACTCTTACACCATCCAACATCCAGTCAGCTTTCAAAAAGAGTGGTATATACCCTTTCAACAGGAATGTAGTACCCGATCATCAGATAGCCTCTTCAACCAACTTCAGGGACTCAGAAGCAGAAGTGAACACAACAATGATATCAATCACAAAGGCTTGTGAAACGCCATCTGCTGAACAATTCTTTGAGCAAAGGGGTGGAAAAATTATACAAAATGTCCAGAAGGGTAAAAAGAGTAGGAACACCTTAAGTAAAATCATTGGCGGCATGGCAATAACCGAAGATGGCATACTAGCACAGATAAAAGCCCACACGGACAAGTATGGACCCAGCAAAATAAAGGAAAAGAAGTATGCTTCAAAAGAAAACAACAAAAAAAGAAAGCAAATGTCGCCAAAAGCTAGTACTTCAAATGTCGTGAAGAAGCCTAAAAAGGTTTTGGAATCGTCTGAGAATTTTGACAGCTCTGATGAAGAAGATGTTCCTGATTCTGAGAAATGTGTGGTGTGCAAGCATTTCAGTCCAGATAGGACCAAACGGCCGTTCATAATAATTGTCTCATGCGGCCAGTGTGATCAGTGTTCATGATGGGTGCATTTGTCTTTCTGTACCCATGTAAAATCAATACGAAGAGGTGATGCATTCCTTTGCCCCTCTTGTAATGATCAGTTGCAATAAAATGACAGTCTGAAGAATATGTAAATATGTTAAAATAAATGTTACTTTAAACAGTTTAAACTGTTTTATCTTTTATTCATTCATTTTAATATGAGTAATATAAAAAAAATGAAAATGAAAAATGCTGTGCAGTAACTTTTGTTGGGAAGTATAGTTTTAACTGTTTTGAAGGGCATGGTCGAATTGAGGTGGTATGTAACCTAAATTACAACATGTGACAGCCGCCATTTTGGATGCTAAATGTAAACAAAAGACGAAAGGTACGAATTTTATTTATGTATATTTTCAACGATGAATAATTGTTTTAAATTATACAAACAGACATTCATATTTTATTTTCATTTAGGAATTATTATAATGTAAATAATCCTTAGGCGGTCAAAAACCCGTTGTTCCGGGATACAATATACCTAAACCGGTGCGATCAGGAAGTTTACTCTTCTTAATATACATTCGGAACTCCGAGGAGCTCCGAATGCTTAATATAGTGATTTTGCTGGCGGAAGTTAACTCGACTCAATATGTAGACTAATACATCAACATGGTTCGGACTGACTACAATAACATATAGTTAATTCTTTAGCATTGTGACATAAAGACCATGGGTGGTATTCAATATTTAACTTAAATCAATCTTTTGGTCATACATGATTGACTTCATTCACTCTACTGTAGGCAAATCATTCCCCAGTCTTTCGAGTTAAGTCGATCTTCCCTTTCACTGAAATCATTTTCAATAATTAATATTTGAATATTATCTATATGTACTTATTTAATAGTTGAACTATTCTGATGTTTATAACTCAATATGTCATTAGTTGCTATTTTTCTTTTAAATATAGACATTTAAGCTACAAAACATTGGCATGGCTGAACAGTTTACTGAAATCTTCTGAACATACTGAAATCTTCTGAACAATGTTAAGAAATCATAATGTGAAGTTTTAAATCAATTTAACATACATGTTCCAGATTTCACTTTTAAAAAAGACATAATTAAGCTTACCAGCTGCCTTCGAGTTTTTGTATATTATCTTAACCTCTTCCAATGTCCTATATGGACAACAGACACACAAAATAACAGAGATGTATAAGTATAGATTTTAGGATGTAAACAAAAAAAGAAGAGCACCACCTGTGGTTGGAGCCAAATGTACATACTCAATTACAAGGAGGAAAAGCCTGGATATTATAACATGATAACTTCACCCCAGTTATATAATTTTATGTCCAATCATCAAAATCAGCCCAAATCAATCAATATTTATGTTTTTACCAAAACCATGGGTGAGCTCAGCATTGATAAGGTACAATGTAAATATGGTATAAGATGAACAAGTTCCGCAAGCTTTGATAATTAAATATCAAGAACTGTATAATGAAAGTGACCCAGAAAGAACGACTTTCAAATTCCAAAAACATTTACAACAATATTTTTGGGAAAATGAACTGTTTTTCGAAAGGTAAGCTTAGAATGCAGTAAATTTCTCCAAAAACAACAACACTGGATCTTAAGAAGAAAATCGAAGGAAAACAAGTGTCTGCATTAAATGCGCTGTTGAAAACTTACGCATTCAATTGTTGTGTGATGGACTCCCACAACTCCTTCCCCCCAAGCGAAGCACCTCTAAGGGATCCAAATAGCTTCTGCCCTTTGGATGAAATCAGCTCAAGAGCTGTGCTCTTTTCTTCCTCAGACCAATTGGTCGAGCGTTTTTTGGCAGCCATAATCGGTCTATGCAGACGGTCCAATGTTATGACATATACTACTGGTCATTCTCCTTTTGAAGAGTATTCATGCCTATTAAGCGAATCAACGGAAAGATAATCTCGATCAACTAATCACAGCTTCGTGAAATCGGATTAAAACAAGTGGACCAGCTAAATCGTTTAACGAATTTAATCCCGTTTTTAATCCGATTAGTTAATCTTTTTCGAGAAATCGGCCCCTGGTAGAGAAAAACAAGTTCAATTCCAGATTCAACTAGTAAGGTGCACATTAAAATGGAATTAAATAGGTCAGTGTTGCAAGATATAACGTTGACTTGTATTGCATGGCATAACATTCCATTGTGTTACAAGGTTTTCGCCATATGGACATATTTAATTGTAAATCGTGCTGTTAAAATTGGAAACTATTACAAAAAGGTTGAAAACATCTGCCGTGAGTTTCGTCAACATCCATCTTCTACGACTGAAATATAATACAATACAAGCACAAGGGGGATTCACTCTCATCAGAGGTTCGACAATTCTAAAGCTGAGGCATAGTGCGGTAATGTGGTACTCGTAGCGTCATCACTCTCATGTACGAGAATGGGGTGGATTATAACTCAGGTATTACAAACAATTGAACCATTGACTATACAACTCTGCCGTGAACTATGCCAGCAAGAATGGATACATCATGCAGTGTAGGGATGTGATTGGATCAGCATCTGACCTGGCATCCTATTTTCTTTACCATTAATTGACCTATTGGTTTTTATTTATTTATTTGTTACTTTATTTGTTTATTATTTACTTCCCATCAGTATTTGTAATTATTATGATGAATCTTAAATGGATATAAATAACCCAGTTTAATTAATTCTGAATGAATGTAGATGCGTAAAAGATTCTAGTTAGTCAAGGACTGATCATGCTTGACAGTTGAAGTGTCATTGAAATTAAGTATGTAATTCTTGTCGTATGTATATTGCTAATACACTATTATGCTGGTTATTATTCCCTTCACATCTTAGTATATTTCAGTATTATGTTCACATCAAGATATATTTCGTTTCATGCTTAAAATAATGTCATAGTCTCCATTTGTGGTATTTTTGTAAATTATTGGATAATGTTTGTATAAAAGTGATGTATCTTTAGTTATAAAGAAAAACAACAGTAACTATCTATCTATCTTATTGCAGTCTGACTACAGTGCTCGATCTTTCTTGCTCGGGCGAAGATGTACCGAGTGTTGTTATTGTAGTCACACTACCAGTTTTTTCCGCTTCTTAGAGTGGCCAGAAATAGTAGTGTACGCCCTCTCCACAACGTATGGTGGACTGAATTAGGTCATCTGAAATAGTATTGGAACTATGAGATCGGCATCAATGATGTACTACTGATCTTTTGGAGAAAAAAAAGAACTAAAACGTACTATCGATTTCAGACAGCCACTACGTTGTAAGGACAAGTTTGCGTTTATAAACGCGGTGCTGGAGTACTATACAGGCGTATTCGCGCGACGGAGCTGACATGGCGGAAGGGGTTAAGGACGGCTGGTACCAGCGGGAGTTCGCCTTCGCCCGGCGGCCCACCTTCCTTCGGGTGGATCTAGACGTTTTACTTAACAACCTGAAGATACTTAAGGGACAATTATCCGCACATACAGGTAGGCCATGTACTCAATTGTTTTTACTTAGTCGAAACATTAAACGGGGTTAGTAGTAGTAGTGCTGCTGCTGCTGCTGCTGCTGCTGGTGGTGGTGGTGGTGGTGGTGGTGTAAGTGATGGTGTAAGTGATGGTGATAATTATAGCTGCCTTCACCGCCTTTTAGCCATATAATTATTTTAAAAAGCTATCACTATTATATTTATACACGAATATTGCTAGCGCGTTTTTTAGTTAACGTCTCCATTGATATTACTTAGCTATTGGTTTTGAAATTGCACCTGAACCGACATGAAGTAAGTCACGAATCCGACACAAAAGCATGTAATTGTTTTGAGCTTTTTGGAATTTTGGACATATTCTATTTTTAAGAGATCATCGCGGTTGTGAAGGCGAATGCGTACGGGCACGGAGGACCGCGGGTTGCGCGCTTTCTGGAGCGACACGGGGTCTCCCACTTTGCCGTCGCTACCGCCCTCGAGGGGGAGGAGCTGCGGACTGCCGGCGTCCATGGAAACATACAGGTGTTTGGTAAGAAACTATCACACTTGCGGATATGAAATGTGAAATACTGGCCTTAGTTGAATGTGGTTTTTTGGTAACTATTATTCTTTTCATGAGCAATGCCGGAAATATACCAAAAAGCTATTTGAAAAGAACGTCAGTCGACACTCCACTGCATACACCTCTGTGGCATTTTAAAGGCTTTACATTTCTGAAGAAACGTGTAATACACTTTCAGGGAACGCGTCAGTGGAGGAAATCGGGACGATGTACGAGAACCGGCTGATCCCGACGATTGCCGATGTCGACTTCCTGTCTGCCTGGCTCGCACACTGGAGAAAACGCGAACGGAATACTCTTGGTGTAGAGGTACAGGCATTATCCATGACACGTGTTGTTGTTTTTCAAAAATAACTTACACAGTTGCTGAGCATGCTTGCTCCACGAGCTGCTGTTTGCTGTTCATGAATCATTACTAAATATCTGATTGACATGGTTACTGTATACGAACAACTTTTATGTTTTGTGTGACAAAAAATCGGCCTGGGGAGGAAGTGGTCGAATATCGGGTAATTGATTTGGCAGACTTTGTATGAAAAAAAGGTTCCTCTCAATGTATTCCACATATGGGTGCTTACCTTTCTTGCGTCATAGAATACTTCCTGTTGCAGAATGGTCCTGATATGGTGGGCTGCGTGGTAATCAAGGTGGACAGCGGCATGTCACGCAACGGCTGCCAGCCAGAGAAACTTCCGGAAATCGTAGACGTAAGTTTCTCTTCATACCAAAATAAGTCATGCTACAATAGCAAGTATGGTTATATTTTTGTAAATGAAATCACTTAAGATGTTAAGATAGAACGGTTAAATTGTATTGTAGTAACATACTTTACATGCAAAATTATTGAATCGTGACGCCTATTTACTATCGACAAGTTTAATAATGGATAGACATTGATCTCTGGAATACATGTCGCAAGTTATCAGCTGCAGCAGATGGTAGTATATTGATCGATTGACATTTTCAGATAAATTTCTATTTGCAAATAAAAACAACTACATAGATATCATAAACACTGGAATATATCTGACAGCAATGCACACCATTATATATAAACTAGTCAGGTGTTCCTTTACTTCACAATATTGAATGTATGTAATTTGTTAAACTCATCAAAAAATGTACCTTAATCAAACGGTCGATCTTGACATTGGTCTCTCTTCATCGTATGTGTGTACATTGGTCCATGTTCAAGATATGTGTGTACATTGGTCTCTGTTCACCGTATGTGTGTACATTGGTCCCTGTTCACGGTATATGTGTACATTGGTCCCTGTTCACGGTATGTGTGTACATTGGTCCCTGTTCACCGTATGTGTGTACATTGGTCCCTGTTCACTGTATGTGTGTACATCGGTCCCTGTCTGTTCACGGTTGGTGTGTACATTGGTCCCTGTTCACGATATGAGTGTACATTGGTCCCTGTTCACGGTATGTGTGTACATTGGTCCCTGTTCAAGATATGTGTGTACATTGGTCTCTGTTCACCGTATGTGTGTACATTGGTCCCTGTTCACGGTATGTGTGTACATTGGTCCCTGTTCACGGTATGTGTGTACATTGGTCCCTGTTCACCGTATGTGTGTACATTGGTCCCTGTTCCCCGTATGTGTGTACATTGGTCCCTGTTCACCGTATGTGTGTACATTGGTCCCTGTTCACGGTATGTGTGTACATTGGTCCCTGTTCACCGTATGTGTGTACATTGGTCCCTGTTCACCGTATGTGTGGACATTGGTATGTGTGTACATTGGTCCCTGTTCCCGGTATGTGTGTACATTGGTCCCTGTTCAACGTATGCGTGTACATTGGTCCTGTGTGTAAATTGGTTCCAGTTCCCCTATTTGTATACATTCGTCCCCGTTCCCCGTATTTGTATACATTGGTTCCCGTTCCCCGTATTTGTATACATTGGTTCCCGTTCCCCGTTATTGTATTCATAAATCCACGTTCCCCATGTTTGCATGTACATACATTTGTTCCCATTCACCGTATGTGTGTACATGTGTATATTTTATGTTTCCAGTTTTGCGATAACTATCGTGTCCCGGTACACAGCATAATGACGCACTTTGCGCAGTCCTGGGACGACCCGGTCTTCACCCAACAACAGATGGACACATTCATGGCCGCTGTTAAACCATACAGGTACACAGCCGCGTCTAGTGTTATATGTGTTTATAAATATTATGTTTTGGGACTTGCTCGGATCAGGAAGCGTTAGCAATGGTGTTCATTTTTGCTGCTTCAGCATTTCTTGAACTTCCGCTATCGCATGTCACGGTTATAAATGAATTTTGTATTGAGCGATTATGAATCTGCATATATCTAAATGTAACTTGCACATCTTCGTGTCACAGGACTCGCGGTGTAAAGCTGCATGTGGCTAACTCGGGCGCTATCGTGAACAAGGTGGGAACGGACCTAGATTTTGTCCGCCCCGGCATCTCAATGTACGGACAGGCGCCTGGTAAGTACGACTTTTTAACTTCGCAGAGGTCTATTTGAAGATGTAACAAATAACCAGAACATTGAGAAAATTCAATATGATGTGAGAATCGATGGCTGTTTTCCTATTTTCTTTGTTCAAGTACCTGGTTAAAACACGTCTCCATTCCGCATTTCTCAGACACCAGCGAGTTCGGTGTGAATACGAGTCAGAAATTGGGACTGCGGCCGGTCATCAGCTGGTACGCGAAGGCATCCATGGTAAACCGCCTCCAGCCTGAAAGGGTCGTCGGCTACGACAAAACTTACAAGTGAGTAACCGTACAGATCGAAAGAGATGTAGATTTTGAATGCTTCGTGAAACGTGTATAAATATAGAGCGGTTTCAGCAATACCACATAAAACAACTGCGCTATATATTACATTTAACGCAGTCATTGTTTGCTACCACATTGATGATGCCATTAAAAAACTGTTTACAGGTGCAACACAACAGAAACCATTGCTGTAATTCCTGTCGGGTACGCCGACGGCTTCCTGAGGTCTTACGACAAGCTCAGCGTCCAAACACTCGACGGTAAGTTTACGTAGCACTTGTAATGGTGTGCGTATTTTTTCCGGTCAACGATCTTCGACAATGTGAATATTTGTTTGCTATCTTTATCAACACTGTCTTGTGGTTTCTTGAAGTTATCTTTACAAATGATAAATGTGAACAATTGTGTTCTTGGGTACAAACGTTTAAATATCTTTCTTAAAATAGAAGCACTCATATGGAAGTCACAAGGCTTTGTTGATTGAATAGTGTCATTCCTTTTGGCTCTTGGGGCCATTCATAACCTTGTTACGTTTTTATGTAACAATGCAAATGCTTGTTAAGCCAAACTCTGAAAATCTTCTTTCGAAAATTTCTTTTAAACACATGAGCATGTGAATAATGTATGCATTGATTCGGAAAGATTGAGCTTACAAAGACATGAAACTTTACGCTTTGTTTTTGTCCTTCAAATCCAATAATGTTTTGAGGGGATTAATTAATTTCATAATGTCACTATACATATTTATTATAGTTATATAACTGTTAACGGTTCCAGGGACGCAGTGTCCACTTGTTGGCCGCGTTTCTATGGACGCGATCACGGTCAGGCTGCCGGAGGAGGCGAGTAATGCCCGCGTGTTCCAGCTCATGACACCGGACTACACTAACGTGAACTCCGCAGTTGCCATGGCCAGGCACGAGCGCACCATTCCATATGAGGTGTGCACCAACTTGGACAAGCGTGTTCCCAGACTCTACTTCCTGGACGGGGCCGTCCGGAACGACGTCTGATTCCCGAAACATAATTATTTTTTTCAGCCATTGAACACTTGATATCGTAATACTTTAACACACTCTAGCATTACCAAAACATAGTTCTAGTGGCATTTAATGATATCCCAGTATTATAAGACATATGAATATAGCTTTACACCCTGGCATTACCGAAACATAGATCTGGTGGCATTTAATGATATCCCAGTATTAGGAGACATATGAATATAGCTTTATACATTTACACACCCTGGCAACTCGTCAAAACATAATTCTGATGGCATTTTTGTGATCTATGTGAATATAATCAAAAATTGTTTTTAGCTCTACTGGCCTTATGCGATGGTAATGTGTACGTAGTATGTGCATCCGTGCGGTCGTGCGTCCGTGCGGTCGTGCGTTCGTGCGTCTGTAAACAATTGGTTGTGAACACCATACAGTCTTCAGTTTTGATTGTATCTCGATGAAACTTGTACAGTATCTAGATATCCATTAGAGCTCGGTTCCTTTCGAAAACCAGCCAGATCCGCCCAAAAATGCCTAGATTATGGGCCATGAAAGTTTTAAAGAAATGCTTTCTATTTTTAGCCAGGTCTGCATGAGCGAATTCTATTTTTAGCCAAGTTTACATACATGTACATGTAAATTCAAGTCTAGTTATGTTTAGTGCTAATACAATAATCTGATTAATATCCTTATATAAATATAGCAATTATCAAACAGCTTATCAAATCAATGCTGTGTATACATCTTTAAAGTTAAAGATGAATAACACTAGCTTATGTTTATTATTTACATTGTTTTATACATTGTGAGTTAAATCAGGGAGCTTTTTCAGGTTAACCATAGACATTGTGATGAAATTGCTTTTCCCAACCGTATACGCTTTACTCAACGACTTTACATAGTTGTAATTGTGAGAGTGTAGAAGCGCGGATATATTATGTGTATCAACCTTTGTTTTCATATCTAAACATTTTAATATGTTTTCCACTAATTTCCATCGCATTGTGTTCGTTCATTATGTTTAAATTCGTTCAGACCTAGGACGAGGCGGTGTCTCATATTTTTGTTGACAGTTTTATTTATACCTAAAAATATATCGAGTTCACCAAAGAAATTTACAATAAATGTTTTGAATATTATATTAAGATTTCCTCTTTTTTTGTTAAACAAAGACCCTTCATGCCCCTACATCATCAACCTGCTTACAGAGTGTAATACATGTAGCTCTAAAAAGCAAAGCATTGCTAACATAGAACGCTGATTGACCTAAGGCCTAAAACAAAATACAAATCCTTTGTTTCCACTAGCTCGACCGACCCTTTTTTTTCCTCCCGGCCATGCACTTGTTCTTTGCGTTTTGATCGATATCTGGATCTGTTTAGTCATTTCCTAAATAAACGGATTTATTTGAAACAACATGTTAAACCATGTTTAGAACTTTCTTTTATAGTAAAATACACTGTTACAGGTCGGATTGGTACAGAATCTTGGATCTCAAAAAAATAAAATGAATTTAGGTACTTATCGTACCTTCATGGAGATGTGAGTGGAAACAAAGACCGTTTTTGCCTTATTCAGAATATTTGGAATTGAAACGAATATTTCGGCAAACCCTTATCAACGGAGCTTCATTGTATTTAAAATTGGTGATATACTATACTAGTGTTTCATGCATAAGGCCTTCCCATAGTTCTACTATCCTGACTTTACTGTGCTACCATAGCAACCGGATTTTGACATAAAATAGAACACCGAATAATATTTAAAAAAGGACGCACTTCGAGGGGCATTGACCGGCGTAACAAATTGACTGTGAACGGGCTTTGGCCACCGTAACTCATTGACTATTCGCGGGCTTTGAACGGCGTAACAAAACATCAGTCCAGTGTACAGTGTGGACATACCACGTGGTTTGTGACGTCACATTTAGTTATAACGTGAAGTAAAATACCGCTCGACTCAAAAAGGATTATCGCTGTAAGTGTGTTATTTTTATATCAATTTTTATAAAACCTAGCGGAGGATAAGCGGAAAAATGTACACTACACTCGGTTACTAAGCGACATGTTGAGTAATTTATAGTTTTTTTTAAAAATCGTGGGCAATTGCTGAAAATGGACAAAATATTGTTTGTTATGACGAGAAGCAAATTACGTTTCTGGTCCAAAAAGTTGTTTATATATATATTCACCATGTTTGCCTTAAAACGGAAGTCGCGGAATGCATATTCTATCCTCAGGATATATACATACCTACAAATAAGGCATACAGTATATAGAAATATCAAATGTTTGTATTTTGTCATGACGAAAAGCAAAACCTATTTGGTTATAACGAAAAGCAGTGTTTTTAGGAACATTGCCGACCTCTCTCCATCTTGCAATGAGCCCACTTTGAACCTGTTTTGAATTGAGCATCGGTTATGTTTTACAGCAATTAAAAGACATATACATATATGAAAACTACATGTCACTGCTAAGTATGTCACTCAATTTATTGATCAGAAAACTTCATGATTCCAACAACGCGTTGCATGTTCTTCATAAGCTTGTCTGGTATTTTTTTGACAAAAATGGAGATTATGTGTCGTCAGTAGGTTAGAAGTGCACCTACATGTAGTTCACATTAATTGTGTTTCAATTAAAACCCTTAAAATATTTGAATGTAAGTTAAACAAACGTTCATTGAAGTAAACGTTGCCATTTTGTCATTTTTCATTATCAAACTTGATTAAATGCATATTGATAGACATATGTTAAAGTGGATACTTCAGTGATAAACCTTGATGTCGAACAACTGAAGCAAAACCATGTTTATCGGCACAATAAAGATGTCGAACAACTGAAGCAAAACCATGTTTATCGGCACAATAAAGAGGGTCAATGATTTAATCAAACAAAATGTTTTCTTTTTTCAGAATGATGCGTCCTCCCCTTGCCGTGGGGAAGCGCAGCAGGCGAGCAAAGAAAAAACAAGGGGGAGGACGTAATTTCGTTTCATGCAAACATTAAGTGAGAAAAATGTTTCATGGCAAACAAAATGGCGGATTTAGAATGCAAAGTACTGATTCAGGAACCAACTTTTGCCTGGTAAGTGGACGTTTTCTTAAAATTTTGAGTGTATGCGTCCAGTATGTGGCGAAAAACATATTTTTCGATCGACATCTTAGTTAGGTATCATTACTTTAAAGATAAAAAGGTTATTGAAAAGATTGTGGCTTAGGAGGCAATGTTTACAAATAAACGTGTTGATTTTATCCACAAGTTTTCGTATTTTCTCGGCAAATATGGCATATCGATGCATGTTGTAACTGTGCTTGCATGTATATATTCCTATTTTCAAAACTTCATGGTTATTGCTCGACTGTACACGTTTCCTGGCCGATATTTTGTCCCTTAACCCCCATTTTGTGTATTGCAAGCACATTATCCACATTTTGGTGAAATGTAAACAAACTTCTGCACAATTGTTTAGCCTTGAGAGGATACGTTTTTAGTTCTGAGAATCGCTAATGGTCACGAGTCTTTCAGTTTGGCATGTGATGTGTATAATTATTTGAAGTCAACGACTTTTTCATTTCAGGAACTTCACCATGGCCCGATTTAGAAGGCGAACGATCCTCACGTTATACAGAAAATCACACAAGACCGCCCTTTTTTCATTCAATCAACGTGTTTGTTTTTCCCTTCGTCCATACTAGTTCGCCTTAGACTGGTTTTTCGTTCTACCTAACGATGGTCAATATATAAATGAAATTTTATGGAAAAACATAAAATCATTTATAAACTTGAACAATAACCTATTAGTTGTGTGTCACCTTTTTAACCGTTAGGGTATTTTCTTAGCATTGTTTATTATCTTTAACCAATCATTTGACTAGATTTTATCACGTGACACGCCTAAGCCAATGACATTGTTTCTTGGCCATTCTCAGATATTTTTCGGCGTGGGTGATTGCCTCGCCAAACTTATTAAATTTTTTATTACCTCCTCCTCCCCTCCTCCTCCTATGCGGTTTGATTATAGAATATTCTTATTTCATTTTATTTACATTTTTTCCTTTTCATGATTTCTATGTTTAACTTTTATTTCCTTTATGTAAAACCTACATTTGTATATATATTGGTTCTTAACACTTATGGGGCGGTTTTATCCACCCAGATATGATCTTTTGGAAAAACTACATGTATATATATAATAGTTTAGAACACTTTTATGGCATTTTGAATAAATGCCCTTTTTTCATTCAATCAAAAATTTAATAAGTTTGGCGAGGCAATCACCCACGCCGAAAAATATCTGAGAATGGCCAAGAAACAATGTCATTGGCTTAGGCGTGTCACGTGATAAAATCTAGTCAAATGATTGGTTAAAGATAATAAACAATGCTAAGAAAATACCCTAACGGTTAAAAAGGTGACACACAACTAATAGGTTATTGCTCAAGTTTATAAATGATTTTATGTTTTTCCATAAAATTTCATTTATATATTGACCATGGTTAGGTAGAACGAAAAACCAGTCTAAGGCGAACTAGTATGGACGAAGGGAAAAACAAACACGTTGATTGAATGAAAAAAGGGCATTTATTCAAAATGCCATAAAAGTGTTCTAAACTATTATATATATACATGTAGTTTTTCCAAAAGATCATATCTGGGTGGATAAAACCGCCAACAGGAGAATCCTACGCCACCCAGAGAGACTAGACTGGGATTGGTTCAACCCAGTGTTCTTAAATTGGCTAAAGAGAGGGAAATCAACAGAGAATTAAAGTGAAAGATGGTTGAAACCGTAATACTGAAAAATAAAAATACAAAAATAATTACAACAGAACAGGTCGCCGCGGCCTTAAACCGTCGACTATAAATGTACGGAAGATGAACATGTAGAGCATAATAAATATATACAATGTGAACTGGCGTAAAAAACATGGCAAGACATTGAGAAAAAACAAAAACAACAAACATCTACAGAATATACAGCAGAAATGTATATGGCGTACACAAAGCAAAAGGTAACACATACATGGTGACCTGCAGCCTTAAACTGTCAGATCCATGCAGGGAACATATTAGGGGAACATCTGCAGCCTTCAACTGTCAGAATTTCCCTCATTGAGAAAACTCAAAAACAAATATTTATAGAATATACAGAATAAATGCATAGTGGTAACGGTGTTCACAGAGCAAGAGATAACATATATATGGTGACCTGCAGCCTTAAACTGTCAGATCCATGCAGGGAACTTAAAAGGGGAACATCTGCAGCCTTAAACTGTCAGATAATTATCTACATAAGACATGTAATGGAAGGACTGCAGTCGTAAACTGTCAGACTCCAGCAGGAAATGAACATCTCGAGAACTGCAGCCGTAAACTGTCAGGTCGAGGCGTTAAACTGTCATAACACTGGGGGTGCACATAATGTATACAGGTAACTAGTTCTGCAGCCTTAAACTGTCAGAACAAGGCCTGCGAACGGAAAATAATAGACCTGCAGCCTTAAACTGTCAGATCGGTGCAAGAAGTACTGGAATGAATGGGTGTTTAAGGAAGAGAAGGTGGAGAATTCAAAGTATATGTTGGCTGAATGGATACCGATTCCTGGCTACTGGAGGCCAAGGGAAGGGTGGGAGTGCGGATGTACTTCTTATAAGCGGAGGATTTCCAACGGCCTAACTTTTGGATGTCACAGGCAGACATGTGATTATTGGAAGCAAGAGTAGCTCCACCAATGCGAAAAGAATGTGCTGTGTACGTTTGGGGATCTAAATGGCAAGCTAGCACGCATGCTCGGAGTATCGATCGAAAATAAGTGGTGGTGATTGGTAGGCCGGTGCGGAGCACAAAAAGGGGGCCAGAAGTGTGGGATGTAAGCGATAAATAGCGCAAAAGAGAGTGGACGGGACATAAATGGCGGGTGGGTTGACGGGAAAAAGGGACAGCAGAAGGCCGTCCTTGGGAATGTTTATATTGTTTCAGAATTATAGAAAACGAGGAAACCATAGAGTTGCAGCATTGAAATGAAACATCCTCACGTTTGACTAGGTTTTGGGAGCTTTTTGGGGAATATGCGATTTCTCCAACACGAAAGAGTCCGAAAAAGGCCAGGAGGAACATTGCACGCAAGAGGGTACGCGTAAAATGATCCGATACTACATGTTTTAGGACAGTTAACAGGGCGCTGAGCTGTGCTAGAGAGAAAGGTTGTCTAATGTCTGAACATTTATTACGACGTAGACTGTGCAGTAATTTCTTGATGAGGAATGAGTCAGCGGGAACAGCCATATTGTGAAGTTTGTGGACGTAGCTTATGGCGGAAATGTAAGAAGTTATGGTGGAGGCTTGTAGACCGCGGCTGTTACAAACAGCAATGAATTGAGCAAGGCGTTCAGCGGAAACCGGAAGTAACGGTGTCTGTGCATAAAATGTATGGTGGAAGACGTGGTAGTGCTTAAGAGCATTCTGATAGCTGGATTTTGTGGAAGGTGCCAGGGAAGATTCAAGAAGGGTGTACACCGCTTGGTTCAATGGAGCAAGTGACCTGGAACTGTGGTGGGGTGCTTGTCCATGTGTGGAGCCAGCATGTGGAATTTCTCGATCTGCAAACGAGAAAGAAGATCAGGTAAATGATTGTGTTTGCCCGCTATATGTTCCGATCGGAGAAGAATATTGAATTTCATGCTGGCCAAGACCAAACGACGGACGAGTGACATAACTGGAGCAGCTTTGCATGTTTGTTTATTAATGATGTGAACAACAGCTGCATTATCAGTATGAAGGGTAATGCATTTGTTGATGAGCTGTGGGCCCCAGATTTCAAGGGATAAAACTATGGGCAGTAGTTCCTTGAAAGTAATGTCGTTGGGCTGCCAAAGAGAAGGCCAAGTGCCGTAAAACCAATGAGAATTGAAAATAGCGCCGTAACCAAGGGATCCGGATGCATCAGTATGCAAATGTAGGGAAACAGATGAAACCCATCGTTGATGTAGGAGCAAATTGCGGCCGTTGAAATGATCAACGAATAAATGCCAAGCGTGGAGATCTTTTCGGCTCTCCCGGGATAGAGTGATCCGGTGGTGTGCTTTGGAGACATTTCTGGTGAGATCGGTCAAACGGCGTAAGAAACAACGACCTGGTAGAACAACCTGGCAACAGAAATTTAGCAAGCCGAGCAAAGACTGTAGGTCTCTCAAAGTGATTTTTCGGGATTTAGAAGCAGAGGCAAGAAGAGAACGTAGCTTAATCAATTTGTCCTGAGGCAATCGAGCTTCCATAAGCAAAGAGTCTAGTTCTAAACCCATGAAAGTAATAATAGGGGTGGCATTTTCAGTTTTTTCGTGTTTTATTGGAACCCCTATAAGGGCACAAAATTGTAAGAAATTGTCTAAATCAGTCTGGCATGTGGAAGAGTTGGATGGGCCCATTATCAAGAAATCATCAAGAATATGAACCATATGATGAATATGAAGGACATTATTGGCAATGTGGTGAAGAGCAGAACTGAAACGTTCGAAAATGGCACAAGAAGATGAAGAACCCATTGGTAGGCAAGTATCGAAGTAGTAATTGTCATCAAATTTGAAACCAAGAAGGTGGTGATCAGAGTTATGATTAGGGATGAGGCGGAAAGCGGAATCAATGTCCGTCTTACTGAAAAGTGTACCTTGACCGAGTTC
The DNA here is from genome assembly GCF_026914265.1 of Mya arenaria. Lineage (NCBI taxonomy): Eukaryota > Metazoa > Mollusca > Bivalvia > Myida > Myidae > Mya > Mya arenaria. The sequence continues at coordinate 51,797,686 of NC_069123.1, forward strand.
TAGTAGGTGTGCGACAGCATCATCGAAGGAACTGTAGTTGACCGTAGACAAATCCTCGTCAATAAAGTCGTTAACAGAACTGCCCTTCGGGTAGCTAAGGTGATGAATCATCCTAAATTGACCTGCGGCTTTTTTAGGAACCAAACCAATGGGGCTAATGCGTAAATTCTTAAAAGGAGGGAAAGGAAAAGGTCCACGAACACGACCGGTATCTAATTCCTTCTGTATTTTCATGCGGACCTTGTCAGGATGGTCAAAGCAGGATTTGAGGTTGGATGAAGACGTGGCGAGGCGAGGGCCGTGGTAACCCAGTTTAAAACCATGTAGGAAACCTTGGATCAAGTAATCTGCAAAAGGATAACCCAACAGGAATGGAGCCAAGATATGTATATTGATAGGGGTGACAGGGGAGCTAAGTTGTTTTTCTATTGGGGGGGGGGGAGGGGTTTGGTTGCCAGAGCTTTGTCGGCCTCGTCTTTGCTGGAGAATTTGCAGTTGAACGCTGTATGCTGGCCTTTACAGAAACCGCAGATGTGGGGGAAGTTGCAGTGGGAGTTGCGACATTGAGAATGCTTGTTGTAGTTCCAACAGATGTTGGATTGGAAAGGTCGTGAGTGGGTTTGGGGGCTAGATCGAAAGGATCGGAGAGGTTGACGGGGGGCTCGAAAGGACTGGGGAGTAGGCTGTTGAAAGGAAGTGCAGGCCATTAACCAGAACTCCGTGTGGAGTCGATCCCACGGAAGGAGGACAGATTGTCGAAGCATTCGAAACTGAGAATCATAATTCAAGAAAGCCAGACCTGGGCGTCGGGATGCGATGTCACGCACGATTTCAGCATACCTCATAAGCTGGGCAGTTTCAAATGGAAATTTAGCCGTGTAAATGGCAGTGAAACGGATGAAAGCAGTTGTCCAAGTGTCAATAGAAGTTATTTTTCGTGAGCGTGAGGTCGGTTGGAAGGAGATGTTGGAGTTGTTGTCTAACTGTAAAGTATATTGAGGAGTGGCTGGAGAAGTGGTGGAAGGCAAAAGAGATGCGAAATCAACGAAACGGTTAGTCCAAATGTCTTTACGGGTTGATTTGGGGATTTGATTAATGATAGGAATACTTATTGGCTCTGTGAAGTGAACACCGTTACCTGGCAACAAATCGCTGAATGGGCCTGAAGAAAGTGTGGCATGTCCTGGGCGTTATCGTCACTGTCTGAATCCGATGAAATGTTCATATGGTTGTGAAGGCCCTGGTGTGGCACTGAAAATTGTCCTGGCGCGGCGAAGGTGTCCAGCAGGGATCCCTGTGGAGCACCAGCGGTCTGATGATGGGGTTGTTGGAACGGAAGTTCCGCGTCGCAGTCCCCTGGAGGAGAAGAAGTCATAACTGGTAGGTCCAGCGGATCGTCAACAGTGCCCAATTGGGGGGTGAGTGGGAGGTTAGGTCCCTTAGCGACCGACCTCTGGAGAGGCGGAGTTTGAACAGCAGTTCTTTTCCTGGACTTCCCCTGTTTAGCTTGTTTGGGATGGTCAGATGAGCCCAAGAGAGGCGAAGCCACCAGCGGTGCAGTGTCCTGGACCCCTTGTGGTCGGGTCGCTGTGGCGCAGCATGCACAGGCAGGCGTGGAATTGGCCCGTTTACGTTTCTTCGTTGGCTTCATCTGAAAAATACGCCCTAAAAGATGTAAAAAATTGAACCAAACAATGACGGCTGACCAATGAAATTAGAAATATGACAGCCGAGTGAAGGAATGATAAGATTACTAACAAATTTATGTTTAACAGTTATCTAATCATCAAAGATACTGTTGTTATATATGTCAAAGGTGCATAACAGACACAGTCGCACGTAAACTAAGCCATATGCGAACGTAAGCATGTCATGGAAGCAAAATGAGTGTATAACGCATCGCATGAAAACTAAGCCATATGCGAGCATAAGGAACATTGGATAGCTGGCATGGATATAAACCATAACAATCCAAAGAAAGGGGGTAACGCGTCGCATGAAAACTAAGCCATATGCGAGCAAAAAGTTGGAGGGGGGGGGGCGGTTAGAGCAACACATGAAAACTAAACCATATGTGAGTCAACCATACAGAAGGGATCATAGTAATGAAGGCACGTAAACTAACCATGTGCGTGCAATACGAGCAAATATACAGATAAGTATAAAAATATGCATGAAAACTAAGCCATATGCATATATGTAAAGAAATGGTTTGTGATGATGTGAAGATGTAATGGTAGACAGCACGACAACTGGGCTGCAGTTGGTAAGAATAAAGTGCACGTAACCATTGGAAAAGTGAGGTAAGCAATGCACCAATTGCAACAACGTAAACAAAGAAAAAGGAACAAACAAGCAGATACGTATCTGGTATATCAATGAGTGATGGACTTTCGCAGGGCAGCGACCACAGCAGCTCTGATATTGCTAACAAAACGAAGCTGACCGTCATGAGACAGATGACAGCCATCCGGGGCAAAATTCCGGTGTTTGCATTCGGGTCACCAGAAACCCTTTAAACGCCATAAATAGGAACGGCGATGTTTGGTGTGGTTGAGCCTGTCCATCAGCAGTATGTTAAGGTCGTCAACTCTCGCATTGAACCAATGTATGTCAACTGGAAATCTGGTATGCACAAGACATGGTTGTCTGTGAAGCGTCTGCAGAACGATCACTTTTGGGATACGGTGAACAAACAATAACGTGTCCACTAAGTCGGTAATGTTCGCTGCAACACTCAGTGGAGTCACATCGTTGGAATACACGTCGTTTGTTCCGATGACAAGAACGAGAATATCCGGTTCGAAATCCGAAACTGTGTCCAAATGATGACGTAACGTGGACACAGTAGCGCCGGGAAAGCCTGTATATTGAATCAGTGGAGAACCCTGTAAGCTCAAGTGAAACTGCAACGTGCTCGACTGACGAATGAAATCCCGAAGACGTTTGACGTAGGAATGTCCCAAGATTTGTATCTTACAATTTTCTGAGATGGGCGCCGCCATCATGCATCACGTCCAATCACAAAGGAACCACGAGAGCGTGCGAGAGCGCCGCTGTGCGAGAGAAATTGTTGTACAATGGCCACTTTGCACCCGAAATAACACCTGTTTTAAGGTCGCCGCCCCGTTATAATACGTCCATATAACCAATAAAGTACTAAGGTAATGAAAGTCACAAAGGAATAACCTTGAATTCCTGGAATCACTGTACAAAGAATCAAAAATTTAATAAGTTTGGCGAGGCAATCACCCACGCCGAAAAATATCTGAGAATGGCCAAGAAACAATGTCATTGGCTTAGGCGTGTCACGTGATAAAATCTAGTCAAATGATTGGTTAAAGATAATAAACAATGCTAAGAAAATACCCTAACGGTTAAAAAGGTGACACACAACTAATAGGTTATTGTTCAAGTTTATAAATGATTTTATGTTTTTCCATAAAATTTCATATATATGCGCGTTTAACGCGCCTGATAAAATATGGAAAGTATTCAATGAAGTCAATTGTCTACAAGATATTTGAAGACACATTAAAATGATATGATTCGGAAAACACCTCCGCCATGCATTATTCTGAGGAGACGAAAGATTTCTATCGGACTAGTTTGTCATGTTCATTCCCTGCTGTGCATCCCTTGTTTATTGCACTGGCTCACAGAAGGGGACAATTTCCTGTGTATTTGTTTATCGACACAGGGGCATTTAGAGCTGACACTTTTAGCGTAGATAGTCTCATTGTCTCACTAATACATAATTAATTCTTGTATAATTTGTATATCCAATGTTTATTAATTTGACCGATGGGATATAAATAATAAACAAATAAGAGTAATACGTGTTTTAATAGTTATATAACTGATATATTTCAATCCACTTTAAATACATGGTCACCATTGTAATATCCAAATTGTGAAGCATCATGGTTAAATCATATTAATGGGCTTTTATATACATGTATAAAATATAACATTACTCTTATTCTTATTCTAAAGCATTGTAATAATAATAATAATAATAATAATAATAATAATAATAATAGTTGTATTATAATTAGAAAAAGTAAAAAAAAAAACACACAATAAAACTATAAGACAAGATCATTTGTTAATTCCTATAATAAAACATCTAGGTCACTCAGATCTGATAACTGATAGACAGCAGACAGCAATACAGATAAAGATCAAAACACTGAAGTTGTTTACTATACACGGATGGGGGAGCTCACTTATAGATGGCTTAAACAAGGCCTTTAAACGCTCTATTGTGGCACTAAGGTTTTCCAATGTGTCAGTTTCTTGAGCATTTTCTGGCGAAGCAGCTTGTAGTCCTATGTCTTCATCTAATTCGTCGCTTTCAGCATTTATTTTAATTGTCACATACCCGTGAACCCCTGTACTGACTGAATTTCCATTATTTCGCTCTCCGCGACTCACTGCACTTTTTCTCACATTCACGTGAAATTAATTTTTCATGCTTCTGTTCACGTGGTATTTCGATGGATACACTTTTCTGGGCTCAAGTTCGTTCCTGAAATGAAAAAAGTCATTGTCTTCAAATTATTATACACATCACATTCCAAACTGAAAGACTCGTGATCATTAGCGATTATTAGAACTAAAAACGTATCCTCTCAAGGCTTAACAATTGTGCAAAAGTTTGTTTACATTTCACCAAAATGTGGATAATGTGCTTGCAATAAACAAAATGGGGGTTAAGGAACAAAAAAAACGGCCAGGAAACGTGAACAACCGAGCAATAACCAAGTTTTGAAAATAGGAATATATACATGCAAGCACAGTTACAACATGCATCGATATGCCATATTTGCCGAGAAAATACGAAAACTTGTGGATAAAATCAACACGTTTATTTGTAAACATTGCCTCCTAAGCCACAATCTTTTCAATAACTTTTTATCTTTAAAGTTATGATACCTAACTAAGATGTCGATCGAAGAATATGTTTTTCGATATACTGGACGCATACATTTTTCAAAATTTAAAGAAAACGTCCACTTACCAGGCAAAAGTTGGTTCCTGAATCAGTACTTTGCATTCTAAATCCGCCATTGTGTTTGCCATGAAACATTTTTCTCATTTAATGTTTGCATGAAACGAAATTACGTCCTCCCCCTTGTTTTTTTCTTTGCTCGCCTGCAGCGCTTCCCCACGGCAAGGGGAGGCCGCATTATTCTGAAAAAAAAGAAAACATTTTGTTTGATTAAATCATTGACCCTCTTTATTGTGCCGATAAACATGCTTTTGCTTCAGTTGTTCGACATCAAGGTTTATCACTATGTATCCACTTTAACATATGTCTATCAATATGCATTTAATCAAGTTGCACTTCTAACTTACTGACGACACATAAACTCCATTTTTGTCAAAAAATACCAGACAAGCTTACGAAGAACATGCAACGTGTTGTTGGAAATCATGAAGTTTTCTGATCAATAAATTGAGTGGCATACTTAGCAGTGACATGTAGTTGTCATATCTGTATATGTCTTTTAATTGCTGTAAAACACAACCGATACTCATTGCAAAACAAGTTCAAAGTGGGCTCATTGCAAGATGGAGAGAGGTCGGCAATTGTTCCTAAAAACTGCTTTTCGTCATAACCAAATAGGTTTTGCTTTTCGTCATAACAAAATACAAACATTTTGACACATTCAGCCTTTTGACACTTCGCCGTTTGTGTGTATATTGGTCTCCGTTCACCGTATGTGTGAACATTGGTCTTCGTTCACCGTATGTGTGAACATTTGTCTTCGTTCACCGTATGTGTGAACATTGATCCCTGTTCACCGGTTGTGTATACATTCGTCCCCGTTCCCCGTATGTGTGTACATTGGTCCCCATCCACCGCATGTGTGTACATTGGCTCCCTTTCACTGTATGTGGGTCCCCGTTCCTCGCATGTGTGTTCATTGGTCCCCGTTCACCGTGTGTGTGTGCATTGGTCCCCATTCCCCGCATGTGTGTACATTGGTCCCCGTTCACCGTATGTGTGTACATTGGTCTTCGTTCCGCGTATGTGTGTACATTGGTCTCCGTTCCCCGTATGTGTGTACATTGGTATTCGTTCACCGTCTGAACTGAGACTATGTTCACACATACGGTGAACGGATCAATGCACACGCATTTACCGTCCCCGTATGTGTGTAAATTGGTCCCCATCCAGCGCATGTGTGTACATTGGTTCCCGTTCACTGTATATGTGTACATTGGTCCCCGTTCCCTGCATGTATGAACATTGGTCCCTGTTCACCGTATGTGTGTACATTGGTCCCCGTTCACCGTATGTGTGTACATTGGTCCCCGTTTCTCGCATGTGTGTACATTGGTCCCCGTTCACCGTGTGTGTGTACATTGGTCCCCGTTCCAGCATGTGTGTACATTGGTCTCCTTTAACCGTATGTGTGTACATTGGTCTCCGTTCCCCGCATGTGTGTACATTGGTCCCCGTTCACCGTGTGTGTGTACATTGGTCTCCGTTCCCAGCATGTGTGTACATTGGTCTCCGTTCCCCGTATGTGTGTACATTGGTCTCCGTTCCCCGTGTGTGTGTACATTGGTCTCCGTTCCCAGCATGTGTGTACATTGGTCTCCGTTCCCCGTGTGTGTTTTTATTGTCTGAAAAAGAACAGTTTCTAAAATTAAAACCTTAATTTAAAATGTAATTTAAGAATTACCGAGGAAGAAATAGAAAAGGTTTAAAGAATTATAGAGCTAATGGCATTGATAAAATTGTAAATGAGCTATGCAAAATTATTTAGCATTATACTGGTATTACCAACCTTTTGTGTTATAATTATTTGTATGGATAAGAAACAATATGTTTTAATCCAAATAAATCATCTTTCTGTCATATTTGTTAGCGGCTTTGTACCAAAATTTTGGACAACTGGAATAATAAATCAAATTTATTCATAAAGGAGATTTAAAAAAATATATCGTAGGTCACACTTTTGTTTTGGTTAATTTTCCACTTGTGTTTTTAATAACAAAATTACAAAATATGTTGAGAATAATCAACAACTGCCAAATTGGTTTTTCGACAACAGATAAAATGTAAAAAGGATTGCTCAACATGCATCTTTGGGCCACTTAAGATACAAATATTGATGCGACCCGCATCTGGAAATAAGAAATAAAATAATGTCATTTTACTTACCTCTCAAATGTTTAGGATTGTGGCATCCTTTTCATAATTTTGGTGCATTTGCACAACTTCATACATTTGGCTACCTTAAGTAAGCAGCCTTATGCATAATTTTGTGCATATTTTCGTAGAGATATCTAAATTCCTTCATTTGTAATGAGACAAGATATGAATCTGACAGGGATGCCGCGACTTTGTATTGCATGTTCAAGTTTATGTCGTTTATTCCATGTACTTACGATTAACGGTACGTTAATCCAGATGATAATGAAAACAACGTCAAGACCTGCTAAGTAACTACACTTGATTTCGTGTATAACACTTGTACTCGCGTTTTTTTCAGTACAAATCATTGTACATGTATACAGTTCCATTTTTTTGAAGGATGTTTCACAGTTTCCTTCTTGCTTGATTGAACGTTGCTAGGTTGCATCATTTAATCGATCAACAGTTATTTGCGAATATTGGTGTCCTGAGTGAGAATTGTTTATATGTATTTGTTAGAAAGATTTGAATTTGTCAACTATACATTGTTTTTCATATAAATTCAATATGGCTGCCGCTGTTTCTGCTACAGCGAGGTTGACCATTTATTGGCCGACGGCCAAGAGTCATGTCGAAAGTAGGCCGTTTCTTGGCCGCTCTGTTTTGACACCGGCCAGAAAACGACTCGGCCAATTTTCGGCCATTTTATGGCCAAATACCTGGAAATTGCTAGGAGATGGCATTCTTGTTTAGGTCTTCGTTGAGACAAGCCGCATTTTTAGTTTTCTTTGATAATTTTGTAAACTTTAATTTTTGGGGAATTTTTTTGATAATTTTACAAAAAATAAAAATGAATAACATTTATTCTGCGGCTGTCATTTTATTTTCTACGAAATTGGAACATTTTGGCATTTATTTAGATTTAGAAACTTGATGAATTGAGACTTTTTGAAATTGCTGACACTTTGGTTAATTTGAGACATGGTACCAAAAATATTTGAAGAAATTGTAATTTTATTTCACCTAATAAAATAACTCGAAATGTTCGCATTCTTTCTGCAACCTGACGACACCCCCTAACAGCTGTGGCGCAACAATATTTTGAATGAACATGGTTTTTCTGATATTTGGCGAACTGAAAGTAAAAGTGTGCTCGATATATTTTACTTTCTTCCGATATAAACACCCTCATGTAGTATAACTCTTTTACTAACATAAATAAAAACTATGATTACAGGATCTCAAATCAATATTACATTTGAAAAATGAGCATAATGCGTATAGAGGAGTACATTATATTCTTAAGTTAACTTTTTAATGATGCATTCTTTTTGTTTTCGACTTCCTTTTTCATGGAAACATGTAAATGGCACAGCACCTTCGTACCTTTGTAAAATGTTTATTTCATCTAAAAACCAATACCGACAAAGACTGAGAGCATCCTCGTCAAGTCATCTCTTTGACATTCCAACTACAAAAACTAAACTTGCTGATAGATCTCTAGCAGTATTTGCATCTTAAGTGTTAAAGTAATTATAAATGGGCTAAAGTAAAACCAAAATGGATACTCTGCCTGATTTCAACTATGAAGACGCATTTAAACTTGTGGAAAGACCAACATTTGTGAAGGTTGACCTCGATAGGATGCTGCAGAATGTGAACGTTGTTCGTGAAAATATCTCTACAGGGACAGGTATGGATATAAACTTTACATAAATCTTACATAGAACTATGTTTACTCGTAATTAGCGATAAAAGTATAAAGTGCATTACCTGTTTTTATATGGATTTTTTTATAGTTTCATTGACCGTCACTTTGTGACTTCGTGTGTGATAGTATTTGTTATTTACCGCCAGACGGTTAAAATATTCATGTTCTCGAACGGTACCGCCGTTTAATATTTCAAACAAGGCAAGTTCTGCGAAAGTGTTTGTGTGTCTAAGTTTCTCCAGGCAAGTGCATGCTCAAGTATGTTCTTAAATATTCTACAAGTGCGTGTTTGTGTTCTTTAATATTCTCATATTACCCGAAGTGCTAAGGTTTCTCGGACAAGAGGGAAACGGTGTTGGAGACCTTCTCATGTATATATATTTGATATAAAAATCACGATTCCTCACCGATACTGCCGTCGGTGCTGTGTTACAATCAAAGCACTGAAAGTGCTGAATGTGGCAATGTCCTGGTTATATCAATGGTATGTTGACTAAAGGCGACAATAATATTTTCTTGGAACTAAAAACCTTGAAAAATGGCAACATCGAAATTTTAAAGTTGCAATAAAATGCAAATTTTGACTAAGCAAGACATTGAGCCAAATGGGTCGATATTCATGATTGATCTAGAAAGTCTTGTAGACACTGAGATTTCAACGTTAAAACAAATGTAAAGTGTTCTATTAAAAGTTACATAAACTTTAGTCTTACACTAACATAAAGTATGAATTGTTCTTGCTTGCCTAGGAAGTAAGTGGTTGCCGATAATTTCATCAATGATATGGTATAATAATTGTATAATAAGGATGTAAGTGGATACTCGATCATTTTCTGGTTGATAAGGAATTCACTGGGTGCTAAGGAAGTCATTTGTTGCTGTAAATATTGATAGTTGCGAAGATTATCAGTTGCGTCTTCAGTAATGTTTGGTGAATGTAGCTGCAATGGAATTAAGTGGTTGTTCAGAAATTCATTAGTTTTTGGACTAGGGCACTTGTGGCCTAGTTCATAGCCATAATCGCGCTATCTGCATTCTCAAGCCGCATCTGGGGGTTCACTGACGTAATGTATTCATACACTGTATTTTGATTGGATTGCGGTTAGCGAAGTTGAATAATCAAAGTAGTACCAGAACTGATTGCAATGAAAACATCCAATAAAAATAGTTCTCCTAACAATTCAAGCTGACTACATATGTTCTTTTAATGAAGCACAAGAAATCCATACGTAGCGAGTGAGTTTATCGGGTTAACTACATGAATGTTCTTGCATACGGTCAGATTATATGCAATAAAAATATGAACATATTGGAAAAGTACTCATCGAAATTTTTCCGTTCAATGCTCTGTATTGATAGACTGGTACCCTCTTTCTCTTTTATCCGAAATGAAACCAGTATCAGCTAACTGTGGTGCCCGTCGCGCATTCGAAATGTCTTGTGAATTCATACGTAAAGCGAATAAAGCGTGCGGTCTAAGTAGAAAACAACCAGGAAAGTTGGTTTAAAAAAGTATTGTTATCCTTTGTATAGAATGTTGGTATTCCGAAGTCGGTCCCTGTTCTTTTTTTCGACATAATTTGCATGTTTCCGTGATATTTTCTTTTCGATACAAAGTTTTTTTAACTAATCATCGCATGGCACTTAGCACTTTTTTAAATACAATATGATTTTTGGTATTTATTGTTCAAATACTATTAATGTTAACTAAAAACCATATGCCGCTTATCTGTATAACTTTATATTTTTTTAGGAAAAGTAAATCAGGGTACCAGTCTACTTATTGACCTCAAAATGTACTCTGATCAGAGCGTCCGAATGATTCAGACATGTATGTTATCACTACTTCCGGATGCTGATGATGTGAATTTCATAGTGTTTTATTTAAGGATTAAAATTCGACCTGTTGCATTTTATTGGGGTATGGTATGCAATGGCGCAGTTCAAAATGTTGGTGGAGTCCTTCGGACTACGATTTCATTGAAAAAAATAGTTTCGTAGTAAATATGCCCCGCCCTTTGGTATTATTGCGCCCAATGGCAGGAAGGAAGTATCGAACAAACGCACGCGATATCGATGGGAAATGCCATTGCACTTTATACAGAAATAAAGTGCAATTGATAAACAACAACCATCGTTAAGGAATGAAGTGTGAATACAATATACAATACAATACAATAGTGATTTATTTGTAATGCATAAGGCCACCGGCCCAAAATACAAATATACAGTGTTCAAAAAGTGATGTACATGATTTCATATAATATAAATGGTATGCACAATTTACAGTTGTATAAATTAAACAAATCAATGGAAATGATATATATATATATAATATGTGAGTTTTAAACAGAATATTTTATAACACATATATCTAATTAATACTATTTATGTAGACCTCTCGTAATTCAAATGATGATTTTAAGAACTTAGATAATGCAAAAATAGAAGTGATACTGTCGTTAGCCATCATTTTAACAAAACGGCGTTCACTGCTAACAATATTTTCTATATTCAATAAATATGTTGCTCTTAATTCATCATACAAAGGGCAATCAATAAGGAAATGTATTTCATTTTTTACAACATACACATTTCGATTGAGACAATATGAACAGAATCGGAAATCTCTTTCAATATTTTGATGTCTCCCTATTTCAATATTTAGAGCATGACTTGAGCATCTAAAATTGGCTAATATCCTTTTGTATTGAAACGGTATTGATGCAGAAATGTATGTCTCTGGCGTCAGTGCTGATTTAAACAGTCTATAACACAAAGCTTTTGGGGAACTATTGATATCCGCCATAGTCTTCTGATTATAAGTGTCCGTCAACCTGTCCGTGAACAGTTTTATGAACATGTCTACTTGTCCTATTTCCTGGGCAATCCAGGCGTATCCGAAGCCATGTTGGAACAGCAGACGTTTAACGCGTGTCGCCCACGTGGTGCGTCCGCTTTCGTCCAGGCGCAGTAACATCTCGTAGCACTGACGAGGGTTGCGGTCACGTGGCATCTGTGTGAGTTTAATCCAGTACCGTATACAACGTGACATGTATGTGACTGAGAGCGGATGTCGGCCACACTCACTTAGTGCAAAAAAGTTAGCGACGTTTTGGTTGAGACATGACACTCGCTTACAAAATGTTATTTGGACTTTTTCGATCTGGTGGCTGTACTCGTACCCCCATATCTCAGACGAATAAGTCAATATTGGCTTCACCATCGCATCAAACAACTTGAATGCATCATTTAGATTGAAGTAGCCGAATTGCTTTTGATACTTGTAAAGCGTATTTAATGCCTTTGTAGCCTGTATCGACAGTAACTCTTTAGTCTTTGTCCACGATAATGTAGGTGTGAAGTACGAGCCAAGATACTTATAACAGGGTACGACTTCGATTTCTCTCCCTTTGTAAAACCATTTTTCGTAGCGTCTAAGGCCCCCACCACCTCTGAAGACCATGATTATGGATTTGTCAAGGTTTATTTTCATTCCCGTTTCGTCGCAGAACTTCCCGATAGTGTCAATATTGCTCTGTAGATTGTTAACGGTGTCGGCGAAAGTAGATACATCGTCGGCGAATAACAGCCCATATAACTCGCCCGTAACTTCGATGACGTATATTCCATTTCGTGAATAACGCTTAAGACATGCAATCAAATCGTTAATGTAGAGATTAAATACAATTGTAGAACTCACGCAGCCTTGCTTTGTGCCTACATTGCAGTCAAAGAAGCTAGTTAGTCCGGTTGTGATATCAGTTTGTACTTTTACACATGACTTTAAGTGGGAATAAATATTTTTAAACACTGTTAACAATTTACTGTCACGGTTAATGCCTTTACGCTCGAGACTTTGCCACAGCTTTTCATGAACACAGTTGTCAAAGGCCTTCAAAAAGTCGACATAGAAGACATAGACACGCCCCTTCCGTTTGCTGAGGTATTTTTGAATAATGGACTGTAGACTGAAAATACTATCTGTGGTGGAATATCCAGTGCAAAATCCGGATTGCGCTTCGTCCAGTATACTGTTATTTTCAGCCCAGGTAGTTAGTCTATTGCTTAAAATTTTCATGAAAACTTTGCTTAGGCTATTACCAACTGAAATAGCTCTATAATTGTTCGGATCGGTGTTAGAGCCCTTTTTGAACACGGGGGTTATAATGCTCTCACACCACGTTGCAGGCACGTTTCCAGTAGAAAGAACAGCATTAAACAGTTTGTTTAAATATGGCAAAGTGTAGTCAATTGTGCTTTTAAGCATCTCTATGCATATACCGTCTACTCCAGATGAACAGGAACCTTTCAGGGCCCGAACACTTTTCAAGATTTCGTCGTCCGTTATATCGGTGTCGAGTTCGGAGTCATCACTGTCAATGTGCAGGTCATTTAATATGTTTTCTGAGCCAACGTTTAAATCTAAGGAGTCCTTAGCCCTGAAGAGCTCGCTAAAATATTCAGTCCAAGTGTTGTGGTCAATTGGCACTTGCGGTCTCTGTTTATTTACATTGCCTTTTACAGAAGCCCAAAACGCTTTTGGATTTTTTCTATTGGCTATTAGTTTATTTCTCATTTCACGTTGATATAAATGTAAATATTGAGGAAATAAAGCCGACATTGAATGATTACCACCATCAAACGGATTTATTTTCATCTTACCGTGTGTAGCATTTTTAATTTAACACGTAAATTTTTAAGCAATACAAGTTCGTTTGAAGAAAACATGTAATTTCAATTTCGCAAAATGGAGATATCAAAAAAATATCAAATATGCGCATACTTATTTATGAAGTTTCATTCTAAATGAGGCCAAATGTATGAATATGTGCACAGCATCTGTGAATAAGATGATTGTTTACCTATGTGCATAGAATAGTCTTGGAGCCACTCTCAGTGTAAGTACATAAGTGCTTTATACATTTTGTTCAATGATATGACGATAAGCCATCGCCATTGATAAAACAATCTTGCATGCTCAATTTTGATTTCCTCTCTTATAATGCACCAGTCAATTGTTACCACGGCCCCCTCTGGGATTAGTCCAAATAATTGTACGTTGACGGATTTTTTTTAGATTTTTGATATGGCAAATCCTTCACGTACAAATTGTTTAGTATCAAAAGTGGGTAGTTGTTCCGATCAGAATTCCAGGTTAAAGCATATAGCGTCTATAAAATAACATAAAAACAAGAAATATTACCAGATAATGTTATTTTATATTAGTTCCGTACACAAAAAATAAATATCCAACTTATAATTATGAGTTTAACGGCTTTTCTTCCTTTCATTCTGTCAAAACATAACGATATATACATGAAGGGCACCTGCAAAGCTTCAGGGCACAGTTTTAAATCGCTCGGAACATTTCGGCCATGGCCGAATTGTTACGATTGTATAACGAGGTCTATCTCGAAGCTTTGTCGGAGGAGGCCGAGTTATTACGATTGTATCGAGTTGTTCCCCTTCGTATAATTGTTGTCTGTGTCAGTCAACTTTCGTTTTATTGGAAAAGTAAACAACATGATTTAATGCATTAAATGCTTGTATAGTGCAAAATAACATTACACTTACATTGTAAAATATAACTCTTTATGATCAATTTCAACCATAAAATACTTCACTTAAAACAATTTCAATATTTTTAAAACACCCCCGTTTTTTGCACATTACCGTTTAGACGTTAGGGATTGGAAGAATCCCGTATAACACGTCTATTATTTTAGACTACCTCTGGGATATACCGGGGAAAAGGGCTGTGTTTTTACCTTTCAGGTGTCCTCGTATCTAAAGAACTTCAGCAAACACATTAAATATTACCTTCTTGGACGTGTTGTAAACATCAAAAAAATAAATATCAACATTAAAGTTATGAAAGCCAGAACTAGTGTCCTCGCAATGCCGGGTGATTGCGGTGGTTTTGTCTTCCCTCAAAATATATCAGGGAATTGCTCTTACCTTAGATCCCCTGGGTGCGGGTACGTTATTCACGGGATTTTACCACCAGTTCGTTCTCCCAGGGCAGGGATTTTACCGGGGATTGGCTGGACCGAAAGTCAAAGTACATGCTATTCCCGGGGGGGGGGGGGGGGGTCCAATTAACTGGTGCACACTTTACAAGTTCTTGTTCTTAAGGCGCTTTGTGCTCACTTTTTTGTTTTCTAGCCAAGAATGAAAATCAAAAATCAGTCAGAGATACAGTATGGTGATGCACTGTTGTTGATAGATCAATATTAATTTGTGAAATATTTGAGGGAAAGGTATTTAGTTAAATAATTTACAAGTGTAAATTTTGAGTTTTATTTTACAATGCAGTGCCGAATATTGTGGAGATAGAATTAAATTTGTATTAATTAATCAGTTGACTTGTGGCGTTTAGGGAACAAAATTAAAACCATAATATTCAATAAAGTTCCCTTATCACCCAATGTTGTGGAATAGTGAAGTAATGAAGATTTAACCTCACAACAGTCTTTCTCAAATGCTGTCCAGGCTTTTGTATGCTTAAGAATAATTAACCTCGCGATGTCAGACCAGAAATCATCTTGGCATGAGATTGGATCACTATGGATCATTATGCACCAGTCAATTGTAAATACGGCTTATACATCCGGGGGTATACCGGGGATAGCCGGCGAAATGGGCCATGTTTTTACCTTTCAGGTGGCAGTATACATCTATAAAATTCCACCCAGTAAAAGTAAGTCTTCATAGCATAGTACATACAACACTTCACTGCAACTTTTTTTTTCATTTTGGTTTTTTATTTAATATAACGATATCAAAGAGTAAAACATTTTATTAAAAAAGTGTCCTTAGATTCGTTACAGGAAAAAAAAACTTTTTTGGTGCCAATCTGGTGTACAGTCCCTTTCATAAGCAACAAGTGAAGCCAAAGCTGTATTAATTTGAGACAAACAAAAAAAGATAACACAAAGTTCAAAAGGTGTGACTAATGTGAGAATACCTTACATAATTTATAAATTAGCATGCGATTCAGACATTTTTAATGCTAGAAATCACAAAAAAAAATCATTCCCTTGAATTTTTCCTGTCATAGTTTAAAGCTGCACTCTCACAGATTTACCGTTTTTACAACTGTTTTTTAAGTCTTGGAAAGAGCAAATTTTTGCGTTAACATCTTCAAACAATGATATCAGATTGCTGACAAACAATCAGCTCGTAGTTTGTCATATTTCCTTTCGAAAATTAATGTTTTATGGCTTAAACCGTTACTAACAGTTTAAGAATAAAGCTTAAAACATCATTTTTTTAACTTTAATATAAAAATCTGCCATCTAAATTTTGGTCAGCAGTCTTATATAACTGGTTTCCATGGATTTTCGCAAAAATGGGCTCGTTCCAAGACAAACAATAAAAAAGTTGTCAAAACGTTCAATGTGTGAGATTGCAGCTTTAAACTCATAATAAAATTTCAATGCACTGCATTTGACATAATTTTAAACAGATGAAAAAATATTATTTTAAAAAGCACAATATATCCTTTATGTGACCTTACATTATAATGAATTTATTCAGATCATAATTAAGTGACTTTTCTTGCACTTAAATGTGAACAAGAAAGCTTGGGATTGAACACTAAATGAAACAAGAATGAAATTAAATGAATCACAAAATATCAGCAAAATTATACACACAAATGTTCTTTGATATACAAAAAGTGAAACTTTTTAGACTTTCAAAAATTTAACATTTACTAAATACGGTTATATAAAATGATGAATACATTTGTAGGATTTGATATCCTACTAGATGTAACTCGGCTTTGTTCATTTTTCTAAACTTTCTCTCAGTGATGAGGAATAAATTTTATTCACTGCAGTTGTTTTCTAAGTTTATGAAAATAAGAACAATTGAAACAATTCATTAACTACTGTTGATCAGTGCAGATTGTGGGAGGTCATGGTTGATTTCAATGAACCACCAGTAAGCCCTGCCAAAATTGGATACTGATTAGTCAGTCAGGTGCTTTTGGTAGGCATTATTAGCATGAATGTTAATTTTAACCATCATTTATGAATGTTTACAAAATCATTGAATATTGAAATAACAAGCAAAATGTTAGTTTGAATGATGAAAGCCATGAAATATGTGAAGTATTCAAAAAGAGACCAGTTTTTCAGCTTGTGTAAATAATGAGAAAATTGTTAAGTAATATTATTTATTGTTTATCAGGAAAATGTTGAAATCTCATGTTTAGGCCTATAGTGATCATACTTGATTGCTATGTTATTGGCACTTATTGCAATATGTTTTATTCATTGCAATATTTATGTTGACTTAAGTTTGAAGATAAGAACTAATTGTATAGGTGATGTGAGAATGATCTCGCAAGTATTTAAAACCCGGGCTTTTGGTATTGTGAGTTTTTTGCTCCAGTCTTGTTCAGTTTAGCTTTTGAAGACTGCAAAACAAGTCCAGCTGTCTAGAAAGACTATGTCAATCCCTGACCAGATATAATTTCTTGTCTTTTCAAATTACCAACTTGGCAATGGTTTTATCATAACATAGGATATTGGTTTTAAAGAACATGTTAGTGTTTTTGTATGTGGAATGAAATATCATAAATGGCACTAAATTGAACATAATTTATAGTTCTCATTGATATTACACATAGCCCCAAGTACATGTTGATCTAAGATTTAAGGCTTGGATGGAGTCAGGGCAAGAAAAATGCATGTTAATACATTGTACTTTCCAACGCAAGAACTGTTTGTTTATTCAAGTAAATAAAGCAATCCCCACATCAAGGAACTGCAGTATTGCTTAACCAGCTTAGTTGACATTATGAGTTGGAGTTCAAATTGCTGCAATTAAAGGCACATCTAGTTTTCAGAATTATTCAAACTCTGATTTAGCAACCTTAATATAGTTATATGAACTACTTTTGCGAAATGAAAGCTTTTTTAGATTTACAAGGACGGGTGAAAAGTATTTGCCAAATGTACTGCAACACCTGATACCTGTTGCCTAGGAATCCAACAAATTCTTGGCACTTCAAATGTTACAGTACTATTCAATTTGGAGTGCCTGAAAAGAAAGCTTCTTGATTCTACATTCAACATCTTCTTTCTGTATGACATATTGGACCAGGAGAATCATGAACCTACAACCTTTTGCATCTATTGACATAGGGAGATATCAGGACAGTGACAGAGGACAATACAAGAATGGCCAACTGCTGCATTTATTGAGTTATCTAATGCATACAAATTAAGACGGAGAAAATAATTCTTAATTTTTCCAAACGACTTCCTTAAGCATCTTGTATGTAGTTGTCTTTTACAATGATTGTTCAAAGTTACAATGGTTAAAGATGATCTGTCCACGGGGTAACAGGTTTTGTACATAATAGGGTTATAAGTACTGCGTTTTGATCCAGGAGGTTGTATTCAACTCAAGTAGATTTTTGCAGATTTGGATTTCACAAGGCACAAGCCGAGTAAAATCAAAATCTACAAACAAAACTACCAAATCAAATATGACATTCGGCCATATCCGGATCAAAACGCAGTACTAATAACCCTTTTATTATATACATTAGATCACTAAGAAGCCACATCTTTGCATAATAAATTTCATTTTAAGGATGCACTCATCGCTTTAATGACGTCAATTTAATATTGCGCAACATACTTGTTATGACGTGACGTCAAAAGAGTGGTATTTGGCCGTATTGCACTGGAGCGGAATATGGGTTGAAGTATTTTGTGATATGTATTGCATGTGGATTGATGATGGGTATATAATAAAGAATAAAATTATGTTTGGTATTCCATTCTCACTAGCAGTGTGATTAAATGCTGACACCATATTATGAAATTTGATGGTCAAAGTATTTAAAAGACATTTCAATATTTCATACTTTAAAAACGATATTCATCTCATCTTAGTCTACTCAACTTGCTTTGCTATGTACAAAAGTCTGCAGCAGTAATATGAATAGCATTAGACAGAAGACAGTGCTTAGTATTCATCAACAGCACTAAGTTATCATGGTAACATGTTATATGAATTGAATACCAAGCACAAATTAAGAGGGAGAAAATAATTCTTCACTTTTTAAATAAAAACTACTTCCTGATAGCATTGTGTATGCAGTCTGACATAGGTGTACAATGTAGATGTATTTTACAAAGATTGTTCAAAGTATGGCCCTGTGGTTTAAAGCCCCCCTGAAAAAGAGGTGACAGGTTTACTATGCCTAATTCCCGATTTGCCTAAATATTCGGAAATCGTTTAAAAAGCGTTTCGGCAACCGTAATCAATATAGAATGATCACAGTCTATGCAACTGACCTCCATAGCAACAGAAACAACACAAAAGTGCAGCTATTCGAGTATAAGCCCAAATTATATACCTCTAAACTTTCGCTTTCCTAAATGTCAATATTAAGTCACGTGGGGGATGACGTCACACAGCGCGAGCTTTTATATTGAGGTTCGACAGGGTTATCTTTAAACACTAGACCTACTTTACGATGTTTATGACTTATCGGCAATCACGAAATACAATGCCAATTACATAAAAAGTAAATAAATTGACGATGTCATTGTTTTGTGTTGTACAGCATTTGATATGAAAATGAAGAAAAAATGAAGCAGATTCGTACTTTCAAAATTGTGCAAATTCGGACAAATTAGTAGTTCGGATACGCCGAAAATACACATAAAAATACTTCAGAGAAGTATAAAATTTATATACAGGTTAAACATTGAATACATGATGTTCATTTAAGTAGCATTTAAATATTTGTATTGACTTAATAATGTTTACTTTGTTCTTTGAAAAAATCCAAATATTTAGGCACTGAATGCAGGTTTTTGGACGTCGTTTATGCCCTTATTTCGTACTGAATATTATATTGATTTAATTGTTTTTTCTTTTATTCTTTTTCCATTTTGGTTGATATAGTACCCAACATTTCTCTATTAGAATTTCATGCAATTATGTTCAGTCATTATGACAATATTTTAAGAAAACTTCAATATTGATCCGGAATTAGGCAACTGCCAAGTATAGTATATAATTATATCATTGAAAATCTCTGAAACTGCAAATAAAAGGACTTGATCAAATGAAAGAGGTATGTGTGCCAACCACGTAAATTAATTTGTACAAGTCTGATTTAACGACTTTGAGAAATCCAAAAGAACTATGACTTTATCTGATTTAACGCTTTAGCCCGCCCCCACACACACACCCCCCTCACTCTACGCACACTTAACTAGATGTTTTCAATTTCCTTTGCAGCTTGAAAGCAGTTTTAGTCTAAAGTTTAAGCTAGCCCATCAAACAGTGACCCCTTGTGATGTGAGCCTATTTTGTCAATGCTTAGAACATGGTTGTCAACATTCCCCTAAATGAAGCCCTAGTCCATCAGTGCTTTCAGCACTTTGATTAACTAAGTCAATGGTTGCCAGGGAAGTCATCAGATGCTTATAAGAAGTAAGTGGTTGCTTAAGAAGTTTTCACTTGCTAAGAGGCCATTGGTTGCTAAGTAGAAAAGGGGTTGCTGAGGAAGTGATTGGTTGCTAAGAAGATTATTCATTGCTTAGTAAGTAAATGATTGATAAGGAAGTGATTGGTTGCTAAGGTTGCAATTGGTGACTAAGGAGGTCACTGGTTACTAAAGAAGAAAGTGGTTGCTAAGAAAGTATTTGGTTTCCAAAGATATCATTGGATGCTTTTTAAGTGAATGGTTGAGAGGGAAGTCAAAAACTGCTAGGGAAGTCACTGGTTGCTAAGAAAGACATTGGTTGATATGGCTGTAGTTAGTATAACTTAGCAAAACGTGAAGTTTATAATATACCAATATTAAGGTGTTGGCCTGGATCACCCCAGGGACCTGGTCAGCTTTGTCTCCAGGCGCATTATTTGAACAATTTTGGTAAGATCCAATACATGAGGCTGGACTGGGTTTGGAAAATAAGTTTAAGAATATTTTTTTTCATTAAGACTATAAAGGTATATGGAAAACCTTAGACCACGGGTGCAGGGCACCAAGGACATAATTTGAACAAACTAACTAAAGCACCATTACATTATAATAAAAACCTTATTTAAAGGGTCTGACATTGTGGTTTCAGAGAAAAAAGTCTTTTACTTTATACGTTAAATATAAATCTTGGAACCCCCAGGGCAAGGCATGCTTTGGCCACAGGAACATAATTTGAACTATTTAAGTTAACAGCAATTACATGAGGCGACATAAAAACTATCAAAAGACTTGTTTTAGAGAAGATTTTCAAAGTTTTTCTTTATGAGTATGAAGGAAACCAGGGACAGTAGACTTTTGGCCACAGAGCCATAATTTTATTCTTATTGTGCCATTTGGTATTGAAAATGTAAAAAACCCATTGGCACACGGAAGGGGGAACAACGCCTCCTGCACCAACCCCCACCAATACTCGCGCCTGAAATGCCTTCTGTTGAAGGCCCTGATTTTAGTGAAGAACCACTACATTAGGCTGCATTCGTTGGTGGTCTCCGAGCCGGACATGTGCGTTTTCTACAGTTTTCTCCACACGCCAGAGGAAACCATATTTTTGACTTGAAATGAGAAGAAATTTAAAAAGGTACTAAAATGGGTCTTTTGAAAAAGACAAGAGTCCTACTCATTTAATATGACATTTCTGTAAGAATCCGTATGCATTAGTATGTGCATATTCTAACTTTAATTCTATTTTACTCCGTTTGACTTCCGTTTGCAATGAAATCCCACGGAATTGTATTCCATGTTATATTTCATTTATTCCCATTCCATGTTACTTACGGTTAGTTTGAAAATAATCCATATGAAAATGTCAATGATTCCATGGACGGACTCTGTTATTGCTATAACTTCACTTGATTCTTGAACTTGTATGAATTCCTGTTGTGCCAATTTTAGCTGAACTTCGATAAACATTGATAAACCACAGTTACTTGGTATTTGGACAGCATTCTTGGTTCTTAGGATGATCTCTTGGGCTGAGAATCATAAAAGATGTGTTTTAGTACTCACATAATAAACAAATAATCCACTTTTAGTCGTATATTTTTACATATTTAATATTTTAAAATTTCATACAATCTTTATCATTCATCCGTTTCCATACATATGTCTCAATCCGAAATCTGCTAACCTTCATAAGCATATATGATCATTCAATTGTTGTTATAAGAATTATGTTTTTCAAAAGCTAAACATGGCAAGGGCCTTTTGAAATTTAATAACTCACTTTTATCTCAAATTAATTATTTAGAAGGTGTTAAAACAAAAATTGATGAGATTATTTTACAATATTGTGTTCCAGTATATGATTGAAATGCTGTATTAGAAATGGACAGATCAGAAATTCAAATTGTAATAAATGATGAATTATTTCAATAAACTATGTTAATGGAAATTAGAGGTAAAACGATATCATATGCTAGTTATAAATCAAAGGAGAGGAATAGACTAGAGGAAAAGTTGCGACATGATATTTTAGAATTACAAAAAAATCTTTCAGAAACTAATAAAGATCAACTTCTTATTTTAGAGACAGAGCTTAGTGAATTAAGAAACAATAAACTGAAGGGATATGTAATAAGGTCTAGGGCAAATTGGGTAAAAAATGGAGCAAAGGCTACTACTTTTTTTTGCAATTTAGAAAAAAGAACTATTGCTGATAAGCATATACCATTTATTGAAAAAGATGATGGTTCTCATATTTTGGAACAAGAGGAAATTTTGAAAGAATCCTATAATTTTTATAATAAAATGTTTTGGAAAGATATTGGAAAATTTATTTTAAGAGCAATTAATCATGCCTTTTTGTCTAATTCATTTTCTAGAAATATCAAATTGGGAACAATTGTATGTATACCAAAAGATGGTAAGCCTAAAGAGTTTTTGAAGAATTGGAGACCTATTACTCTTTTAAATGTTATTTACAAAATAGCTTCAGGAAGTATAGCCAACAGATTGAAAAA
Source organism: Mya arenaria (assembly GCF_026914265.1). NCBI lineage: Eukaryota > Metazoa > Mollusca > Bivalvia > Myida > Myidae > Mya > Mya arenaria. The sequence continues at coordinate 51,820,533 of NC_069123.1, forward strand.
TGTTTTAGATACCTTAGTTTCAAAAGATCAAACAGGATTCATAAAAGGTCGAAATATAAGTGAAAACACAAGATTGTTGTATGATATTATGAAAACATGTGATGATAAGAAAATTCCTGGCCAAGTGATGCTGATTGATTTTGAAAAGGCGTTTGATTCCATATCTATTAATTTTATTGAAAAAACTTTGTTTCTGTTCAAATTTGGTGATATGTTTAAAAAATGGATAAATTTTTTTATGTATAATACTGAAGTGGCGATCCAATTAAATGGACACCTTTCTGAGTTTTTTAAGATAGGAAGAGGATGTAGACAAGGGGACCCTATGTCTCCATATTTGTTTATTTAATGTTCAGAAATTCTGGCAATTATGATAAGAAACAATCAAACTGTAAAGGGTATTGTAATTGATGGTGAGGAGTATAAGATCTCACAATTTGCTGATGATACATATCTTCTGTTAGATGGTACTGATGATACAGTGAAAAAGGTTGTAGATTGTTGTATCATTTTTCACAATTATCAGGGCTCAAAGTTAATTACGATAAGACCAAATTAGTTTGGATAAGACCACTGAAATACTCATCACGGTCCATAAAAACAAAATTTAAATTATCATGGGGCGATACTACTTCAAATTGCTTGGGTTACATTTTGATGTAGATTTAAATCAAATGGGTAAGATAAATTTTGATGGAAAAATGTTAAAAGTTAAAAACAGTATCTCATATTGGAAAAAGAGGAAACTTACACCAATTGGCAGGCTTACGGTAGTTAAGTCACTTTTACTACCATTATTCACACACCTTTTCATTAGTTTACCTAATCCAACAAATGATTTTGTTAAAGAGCTAAACGATTTATTTTTTGAGTTTGTATGGAATGGAAAACCAAAAATTAAGGGTAAGTAACATTTTCAAAAAAGATTTTCCAGAAGGTGGTATTAATATGATTGATATTACAAGTTATATTTATAGCTTAAAATCAAAATGGATAAGAAATTTGATATTGAATGGTAGTAGTAAATGTTTCAAATTAATGTCTGTATTATTTGATGTAAATAAAATGTTGAATTGTGGTAAGAAATTTTGTGAAATTATTTGTCAAAAGATGTCAAACACATTCTGGAAAGATGTAATAAATGTATATATGTTATATATAGATAGGTTTTGCATAGACAATGTTAATCAATTTATGCATATGCCATTATTTTATAACCACAATTTTGTAAATGGAAACTATGTATTTATTCATACCCTATACAATAAGGGATTTCGTTGTGTGAAAGATGTTTTTGATGCCAATGGAAATCTGTATAGCCTATTGGAAATTGAAGCAATAATTGATAAGAAAATCAACTTTTTACACTATAATGGATTGACTTCTGCAATTAAGGCCTATATAAGGCATTGTAATTTTGTGTTCAATGCTTTAACTATTTAGAATCTAGTAACCCATGTATGAACACTTTTATTAACCCAATTTTGACCAAAAAAAATGTTAACAGATTTCTTAACAAAATCTCTATTGATAATAATGAAATTCGTACAAGTCAACACAAATGGCTGTTACAATATGAAAATGTCTGTATTAATTGTAAAAATGTCTATAGCTGTGTATTTAAGTGTACAAAGGATTCTTATATTCAATGGTTACAATTAAGAGTTCTTCATAGAATATTACCAACAAACGCATTATTATATAAAATGAAGCTAGTTGAAAATGATAATTGCTCCTTTTGTGAATGCTGTAAAGAAACTGTTTTACATCTATGTTGGGATTGCAATAAAATACAGCCGGTATTGCAGGATATGCTACAAAAGTTGAATACAAATGACTCAAGTATTGTCATAAACAGTATGTTCGTATTGTTAGGTTCTGGGAATAATAGCTTTAAATTTGATATACTTTCATTAGAATATAAGAAATTTATTTTTCTGTGTAAAAGAAAAAAGTGTGTTCCAACAGTAATTGGTTTCAGAAATAGCCTTCAGTTAGCATGGAACATTTATAAAAACACAAATATCTCAGATAAATTTAAAAGTAATTGGGCAATTGTAAGAAATTTGTTTTTGTAACTACAATGAAAGTTAAAAAAAAGCTGGTTGAAAATGATAATTGCTCCTTTTGTGAATGCCATGGAAAAACTCTTGGAGAGCATCTATTTTGGGATTGTAATAAAATTGCAGGATATAATACAAAAGTTGAATACTTATGACTCAAGTATTGTCAATAACAGTATGTTTGTATTGTTAGGTTCTGGGAATAATAACTTTAAATATGATATACTTTTATTAGAATATAAGAAATTTATTTTTCTGTGAAAAAGAAAAAAAAGTGTATTCCAACAGTAAATGGTTTCAGAAAAAGCCTTCAGTTAGCATGGAATATTTATGAAAATACAAATATTTCCGATAAATTTAAAATGATTGGGCAATTGTAAGAAATGTGTTCTTGTAACTACACTTTACATATTTCAAGCTTTCATACATTTCGCCCAGAAGGGCGCCGACTATATTTGATATTACTTTAGAAATATTCCAACTTAGGGACTAGTTCATAAATTGCAGAACAATGCTTTCAATAGTTTAGTGATAAAATATGAAGTTTTTGTATGTTTTATAAAACTTTACTCTTCAATTGATAATGAAACCTTAAATTACAATAGCCCTGCTTATCATTTTGAAAAGTTTGATTTTAAATACCAACTCAATCATAACAACTCGGCCATCTCCGAGATATATACAGGCCGAGGTGTTCCGATTGATATGAATAGATGAAGGTTACACGGTACTATTACAATATCCGTTATGTTTGTAAACCTCCTACGCAGTAATCTCCCTTGGTGACGGCAAAAATGCCGAGTTTTGAAAAATTAACCTTGAGCTTAATTGTTTGTTTTGAAAATGTCATTCGAAAGAATGAACTCTAGATAATTCCCTCTTGATGTATATTATTTTTATCCCCGTTCTATATACTCATATGAGTGAAATGTGTTACAAAAAATTATACAAAATATAAAGCAAGGAATTCACATAACATGCCGGTACAGATAAAAGGTGAATTTCATTTTATTGAATTCTATGTACTAGACCGTATTTTTTCCGAAGAAACGTATGTATATTTTTGTTATGAGTTAGTTTTAACCGGAGGTTTAGCTTGGGAAAAAACCCAGAATATCTATAATTCCGGGCTTAAACTATTGTAACAATATTATAATATTAACCATAATGTCCTTCAAGCTTATGTACACCCAACATAAAAACAAATACTATCATTGAAATAATAACCATTTTTGGTTATCTGCATGCACGTTTTTCTTCTAATTTCATTGCGCCGACTTGATGCTATACATCAACCTTTTTCTTGTTACTAATATGTTATCATTTTATTAGGCTGGTTATCATTTTAAATGCATGTTTGTTTTCTTTCTCCGTATATCCAACATGGCTGCCGTTTTCTTCATGGTGCATGATAAAGCTGACGTCACAGTTTAGACTGGGACCTTGATTCTATTTACGAAGATTAAGTCGGCTGCAAGAAGATCTGAACATTTTGGAAACTTAAATATCGGTCATACATGTCATTTTAGCAACAGTTGGTGTTCAAATTGTCGTATTGTTTAAAATTCGAACATCATTTCACAAATAACGCTTGAACGGTGGATGCTCTGACAATGTATAATTTGGAGACTCTTTTTCGGGCCGATTCATAATTCACTTTTCCTAAGGAAATTAATCGGCTTTTGATAATGGCGCGGAGTGAAATATTCATTTTAATTGGTACCGAACTACTGCTTTGAATTTGAAAATAGAATAAAAAGATCATTCAACACTCATTGATAGAAAACACTGCCGATAAAAATAAACAAGATCATCCATAATGCATGTACACTGCCTTCATGGGTTTGAGAATTACTTGACCTCGATCTGACATTCTGCGATGACTCATCATGAATTCTGCGGCGTTAACAGCCTGCTCCATGTTGTCATTACAAAAGCGGCCTAGCCGCCAAAAAACAGTTCGAAACATACAATATCAAACTTAGTCATATGATTAATTGGTTGGACGAGGGCCAGTTGATATACATCAAGATGCATTTCAACAATGCTTTATTATTTAAAATAATCCATTGAGCGGATTCTTTTATAAATATACACCGTTCTAGCGTCACACAATATTCGTAAGCATTTATATAAAAAATCAAAACACGTAGCCCGAGTTTAAAAAGAATATCAACCCGCATATAAGTTAGATACTAGCATGGAAATAGGATAGGTTTGTCATGAGAAACTTCAATACTCAACTATATATATAGTTTTAATAAAGTGAACATATAACCTAAACATAGAATAAATACCAGTATGGAAGCGGTTTAGAGAAATCAGATAGCACTACAATTTAATGTATACAATTGTATCAAAGAATTTGTATCATCTCTGACCGATAGTGTCAGCTAGTTGTGACCCAAATATTATATGTTAAAGGGTTCACTTGCTGATTACAAGATATGAACATATAATTACAGCTTCCACTTTTTATCACAGACCAATTTCTGTTGTAGTCGAGTTTGAAACATTAATAATGTGCCAATTCCATCATCCAATCCATTATTTAGAATATGAGATCATTTTTTTTATCTTATACTCAGTATAAGTTTGGTCCTTGACGTATATTTATCTTGGTCATATATTTCATTTATATTCTTTCTGTTCTGCTTGTCAGAGATTATCGCGGTAGTGAAGGGCAACGCCTACGGGCATGGGCTTCTCCACGTGGCTAGATTCCTCGAGCAGTACGCAAAGGTCACGTGTTTTTCCGTCGCCACGGTAACTGAGGGAAAAGAGCTGTGTGAGAGTGGCATCAAGAGTGACATCATCGTACTGGGTAGGTATTGCTTAGCATTTGTTAACTATTCGAATAACAGCAAACTTATACTTACGTCATTTGAAGAATGTGGACGAGGGAGGTCCCTGAATTGACGAAATACGTAATACGTCAGTAACCCAATTGTTCGCTATGGTATAATGCTCTTGTGCGAGAAAACGTGTTCAATGGATGAATTACCTAACCTTTTTTGGAAGAGTCGCGAATTGCATTTTCAGGTAATATAACGGGGTATGAAATTTCAACACTGATCCAACACAGGCTTATAACGTGTATCTCGGACATAGCCACCCTGGAGATATGGAACCAGCAGCGTGAGGTAAGGTGCGAGCAAAGTCAATCAGCCTCACTCTAATTTGAATGCTCGGTCATCGTTTGAATTAATTTGTTTTCATTTCACAATAGATTCAAACAAAGCAAAACCACTAAAATGTAATCAAATTCTGCTTTCGAACGTGCGGATAAAATATATGTATTGGAGTTAATACTTTCTTTCTGCTGTAATGGTGGAATAATACGAATAAGCAGAGTACTTCATAACGGTAGCTGTTGATCAAAGTTATATGCTGTTTTGTTGATTAAAAAGCTATGTACAGTATATCTTGCTACAAAATAGTAAGTAATGGTAAAGAAATATATTATACCAAAGTCATGTGGTAAGTAAACCGCTGAATAATTAAGGAGACATTGGGAAAGTCGTTGGACTATTTTACACATCGATATTTATATATAGCCGTTGCATGCGCATGGCTACAAGAACTTCTTTTGGGTATTCTAGGTGCAGGTTTTCAGATGTATTTTTTTTTCGATTTGGAAGTGTACGTGACTAAATTGCAAGACTTTGTATTAGTGTTGGGAATCGGACAGAAAAAAAATACTATCGATAATCGGTTTATGAAACCGATCAATGGTCGATTATTAATCGATTTAATCATTAGTAAAATATCTTTGATCATCATATTTAAGGCATACAGATACAGTACATGCACCAGTTTTAAGCACCAATGTTACCTTAAACATTTCTTTGAACAAAAGAAAGATATCGATTTCATTTTTAATAATCAGTCAGTAACAAGTACTACAAGCAGTTGAATATTCTATATGTTTTTAAAAAAACAACAAAAAACTTTTTCTTTCAGAAATCTGAAAAAAAACTAAATTCTTACATGGTTAGAAGTAAACGGTAACATGTTTTAAAAATCACTTTAAAACCACAAACATGAGAAGATGGAAACCAATATTTTAGCAGTCAAATTACAAAGAAAATTTGCAATAATGTTATGTAGTGACTTACTGACTTGATAAGAATATGACTAGATAATTTAACATACAACCACCTTAACATTTAAACATAAACTAGCATTAACCAGACACCAAACATATTTAAGTGACATTTTTTACTGGTAGTCGGTAGCGGTTACGGCCCTTGTTTCTATAATCGACTGATCAAATTTCACTATCGATTGTCGCCTTTCCGATCGATTGTCGATTATACTCGATCATCGACACAACACTACTATGTATGGATTTGATGTTTAGCCATGATGACAGCGTGGAACTTTACTTTAAATTTACGCGGTAAAACTATTTTGTCAAGAAATGAGTTTGTTTACATCGTCACATACCGGTTGTCTGGTACCCAGCGTACTCCGCACAACAAGTGTACCGATAATGAAATGGTAAGGGCAGGTTGTTACATAATTGGACTAGCTGCCAATTACTGATAAGCCCAACCCACTGTAGTAAAGGTGTATCGCCCACTAGCCAATAGCAGTCTCTCTGCTCAGAATACACTTGACCATTCATACATGTATTCACTCTGCTTGTAGCATCCATGCTGTTAAGAACTAATAAAATGTTGTCTTCTAACTGGAGTTAGTTGTTTACCTAAACCAGCTAACATACAAAACATGGTGTCAGAAGAAAAGTGACAATGACGTATAATTCGGATTAACGAAGTTCACTACATTCTGTGGACAATTGTCTTTGTGTTTTATGCCATTTTAAGAAGATGGATTCACAAAACAATCCTAGAATGGATTGGGAGTCAAAGGACTTGCCAAGTGCTTTTAGAAAGTTCAAGGAGCACGCAAACTTTATGTTTGGAGGACCTCTAAACAAAAAGTCTGAGGAAGCCCAGTGCAATTACTTAATGCTATGGGTTGGAGAAAAAGGAAGACAAATTTTCTCCACATGGAACTTAAGTGACGATGACAACAAGACACTTAAGAATTACTATGACGGATTTGAGAGCTACTGTGCCCCGAAGTCAAATCACATCTTCAGCCGTTACAAGTTTAAGTCACGCGCACAGGAAGATGGAGAACCATTCGAGTCGTTCGTCACGCAGCTGAAAATTCTTATAAAGGACTGTGGTTACCCAGTCGGGATTCAAGACGAGATGATCCGAGATCACATTGTATTTGGGATTAAATCAAACGAAATCCGTGAAAAGCTAATCAATGAAGGATCAGAGCTCACACTGACAAAGTGTATAGACCTAGCTCGCACCCATGAGCTCAGCCAGTCCCAAGTGAAGGATATCACTGCAAATGGACAATTTGTAAATGCAGTCGGGAGTCGGAAACCAGGCAGGACCAAGCCGCCACAGAGGGAGACGTTCCACAGACAGCCTGAAGCCCAGAACTCCAAATATGGACATAGTGAAGCCCGGAGTTCCAAATATGGACAAAGTGCAAGGACTAACATTCAAATATGTGACAATTGTGGTAACAAACACCAAAGGAAAGACTACTGCCCTGCCAAGGGAAAAGTGTGTCTTTACTGCAATAGACTGAACCACTTCGCAAAAATGTGTCGCAAGAAGGACAATGACAGCAAGAAGGTCAATGAGGTAAACAATTTTGATATAAGATCTGATCTCGATTGTTACTCTCAGAATGATTTCTTTGTAAATAGCATTGAACATGACTCATTGTCAAACCAAGCATTTGCCAAAGTAAAAGTAGGCACATCCATAATAGACATGAAAATTGACACAGGTGCGCAAGTTAATGTCCTCCCAAAGTCACTGTACTTGAAACTAAGCTTAAAGGGTCCATTACGACAAGCTCAGAAACGCCTCACTGCTTATGATGGCAAACCACTATGCGTGGAAGGTTACATAACCATACCTTGTAAGTACAATGGTCAAACTTACAATGAAGAGTTTTAGATAGTTAAATCAGGTTCAAGCCCCATATTAGGCTTACAGACATGTTTGAGAATGAATCTGATAAATCTTGTACTTGCAATGAATTCTAGTACCCCAAGCAAAGATAATGTAAATCACACACCTCTCACAAAGGATAAAGTCCTCTCGAAATACGCAGACGTTTTCGAAGGTATTGGTCAGTTGCCAGGTGAATGTGAAATTCACTTGCATGAAAACGTCTTACCTGTAGTTCACCCACCTCGCAAAGTCCCTGTCGCAATTAAAGACAAACTCAAGGTAGAACTTGATCGCATGGAACATCTAAATGTCACTTGCAAAGTCACTGAACCTACAGACTGGGTAAACAGTTTGGTCACTGTAGAAAAAGCAAACGGTTCTTTAAGGATATGCTTAGATCCAAAAGACCTCAATGACGCAATCAAAAGACCACACTATCCAAACAAGACGCTTGATGACATATTGCCAGAGTTGTCAAATGCAACCATTTTCTCAAAGCTTGATGCTCGCAGTGGTTATTGGTCAATTAAGCTCACAGAAAAGGCTTCATACCTGACAACATTCAACAGCCCCTTTGGCAGGTATCGTTTCTTGCGGTTACCATTTGGCCTGAATAACGCAAATGATTTGTTCCAAGATATGGACCATTGTCTTGAAAATTTGCCAGGTGTTAGGACAATTGTTGACGATATTGTCGTTTTTGGTAAGGATCATGCAGATCACGACCGCAATTTTGACATGCTCATGACGAGATGTCGTGAAATGGGTATAAAACTTAATGCAGATAAGACCGATATAGGCAAGAGCGAAATCCCCTTCTTTGGTCACATTCTCAGCTCTGAGGGACTAAAAATGGATCCTGCAAAAGTCAAGGCCATACAGGACATGCCACCACCAAATTCAAAATCAGAACTACAAACTGTTTTGGGAATGGTCACATACCTTCAAAGGTTTGCACCCAAACTCTCTGAAATCACACTGCCCTTAAGGCAACTACTTTCTAAGGATGTAGAATTTGTATGGGATATGCCCCAACAGGAAGCATTTCAGAAAGTCAAAAATGTCATAACTCAGAGTCCAGGTCCTGTATTAGCTTACTTTGACCCCAAAAAGGAAATAACTCTACAGGTTGATGCTTCCAAATATGGCCTTGCTGCAGTTCTCATGCAAGATGAGAAACCAGTCAGTTTTGCTTCGAAATCTCTCACTAAAACAGAGGTTAACTATGCTCAGATAACGAAAGAGCTATATGCCATTTTCTTTGGTTGCAAAAGGTTTCACCAGTACGTATATGGTAAACGAATCAAATGTCAGAGCGATCATAAACCACTGTTGGCAATTTGGAAAAAAGGCTTGCATTGTGCACCCCCACGTTTGCAACGTTTGCTGTTACAGTTGCAGAAATACGATGTAGAATTGATATTTGTCCCAGGTAAACAAATTCCTCTAGCAGACACGCTGTCTCGCAAATATTTACCTGACACATACCCAGAAATTGCAGAAGGTTTAGACGTGCATGTACACGCTGTCATGTCAAATTTACCTGTAAGTGATCAGAAAATGGAGCTGATAAGGACTGCCACAGAGTCAGATTCTCAAATGCAATTACTTGCAAAGGTTATTCTTGAAGGATGGTCAAATGACAGACCACAATGCCCCAGCACGCTTCTTGAATTTTGGAACTTTAGGGATGAATTGTCAGTAGTTGATGGCATTATACTGAAAGGAAACAAAATCCTTATTTACAAGGAAATCAGACCCTTAATGTTGGAAAAGATTCATGAAGGTCACTTTGGTGTAGAAAAATGCACACAACGCGCACGCGAGGTTCTGTTTTGGCCAAATATGTCTTCAGAGATAAAATCACTAGTGCTAAATTGCCCAATTTGCCTAGAACACAGGTGTTCAAATCAAAAGGAACCCCTGCAACCTAGCAAAGTGCCCGATAGACCATGGCAAATCTGTGCCACAGATCTGTTCCACTGGAACAATTCTGATTATGTCTTGCTGGTAGATGCATACAGCAGATATTTTGAGGTTAGCATGCTCCCAAACTCAAGGTCAGTCACAGTGATTGATAAATTGAAAGGTTACTTCAGCCGTCACGGCATCCCAGAAGTTTTACGATCTGATAATGGACCATGCTATGACTCTTTAGAGTTCAACAAATTTGCAGAACAGTACGATTTCAAACACATAACATCTTCCCCAGGTCACTCCTCGGGTAATGGACTTGCTGAAATTACCGTCAAGACAATTAAGTCTCTGTTCACAAAAACAAAACAGGCAGGAAATGACCCATACCTAGCACTGTTAGAGTATCGCAATGCCCCATTACAATGTGGTCAATCCCCTGCACAGCTCTTAATGAGCAGACAGTTAAGGTCAACACTGCCATTAGTAGACAAACAGCTTAAGCCACGAGTACATGATATGCAGACTGTTAAAGACAAAATGCATATTTCCAAACAAAAGTCAAAGTTTTATCATGACCAGTCTGCTAAGCCACTCCGATCTCTTGAAATAGGTGAAAGTGTAAGGGTAAGGCAAGGAAAATGTTGGTTACCTGCTGTAGTAGAAAAAACGGTTAACAATAGGTCATATGTTGTCAAAACAGAGAACGAAGGATTATACAGAAGAAACAGGCAACATCTTTTAAAAACTAATGAGAAACTTTTTCCCACCAATGGTCAATCTTATCAGTCAAATCCATCCACCTCTGATCTAAATCCTAGCCCAATACCTTGTCCTGCTACAGAAAAGTCATCTTCTCTAGGTAATACAGTACAGCCACAAGTATCAGAGGAAACATTTAATTCCCCTTCAGTTGAAATACCTGTCAACTCACAAGCACAGACCATTTCAGATAGCCATTGTCAGACATCTGATGATAGGGTTTATTATACAACGAGATCGGGTCGGAATGTCAAAATGCCTCAGAAACTTTCATTGTAAATACATGCTGTATTGACTATGTAAATAATGTTTTCAGGAACTACTTTTTCATGTTTATATGTTTAATTCTTGTTAGATTTTAGATATAATAGAGAGTGTTCTTACATTAGCAGAAAACCACAAGACATGTAATATAAACTATGCAGTCATAAAATGGATAAGTCAAGCTGTGCATTTATTGACATAGGAACTTAGCAAATTACTACAAGCTGTGAACTCCAGTACTGACTGTGAGAACCCTACTTCAAAGAAAGAGAGATGTTACATAATTGGACTAGCTGCCAATTACTGATAAGCCCAACCCACTGTAGTAAAGGTGTATCGCCCACTAGCCAATAGCAGTCTCTCTGCTCAGAATACACTTGACCATTCATACATGTATTCACTCTGCTTGTAGCATCCATGCTGTTAAGAACTAATAAAATGTTGTCTTCTAACTGGAGTTAGTTGTTTACCTAAACCAGCTAACATACAAAACACAGGTAACCCAGGCTACACATACCGGTAGCGACGAGAGGGATCATTCTGTAATCTACGTTATAAATCCTGGCGCCCGGGGATTTTCCATAGCTCATCTTACGAGCAGTAGAGCACTGGTGTAATAACAATGAGTCTAAGGCTTTGAACATGACTTGTAGACGGACACAATAGGAAATGGTGTCTCTGGGGGAAGGCCACTTAAAGGATAAATAAATTTGTTAATCAAAGGTACACGATAAGTTACTTTTACATGTAGTATTTTCCAGAAGACATACGTGTATTGTGTATAACAAATCATTACAGAACAATGTCGTTGCAAATGGCGCATTAGACTCCAATGATGTGTCCACGAGGTTAGCAAATCTACCAGCACCGAGCGAGTCACTACCTGTCATCATTCAAGTGGACACGGGGATGGCCGTCAGTGGCTGTCACGTGGATCAGCTGGCTGGTATTATGGAGGTAATGGCCGAGGAGTTATATATCAATGAACGTTCATATTTTTACTTGCATTATAGTACTGTGTAACGCTCTTATAGTTCGAATTTTAATATATTTCAATATACATGTACAGCTAAATTGCATAGAAGTTAACACCCTTTATCCAGTAATTTGAACCCAATAAGTAGTACTAAGGTTATCGTTTCTATTTGGGTAGTTTTGCAAAAGCCATTGTATACGGGTCCACAGCCTGATGACCCACTTTGTGGATTCACGGGTGGAGCTGGACCTGACAAACCGCCAGTTACAATCGTTTCTCCGAGTCACAAAACCTTACAGGTACTTTCAAAATAATCCATTATTGACTTGACCTACCATCGGGGACCCTCCTTTGACTCATTCTGACTTGACCTACCATCGGGGACCCCCGTTCGACTCATTCTGGCTTAATCAACCGTCGGGGACCCCCGTTCGACCCATTCTTGCTTGACCCTATATCGGGGACCCCCGTTCGACTCATTCTGGCTGGACCCTATATCGGGGACCCGCGTTCGAATCATTCTGGCTGGACCGTTCGACTCACTCTTTCTGGACCCTTTATCGGGGACCCCCGTTCGACTCATTCTGGCTGGACACTATAACGGGGACCCCCGTTCGACTCATTCTGGCTAGACCCTATATCGGGGACCCCCGTTCAACTCTTTCTGGCTGGACCCTATATCGGGGACCCCCCGTTCGACCCATTCTGGCTTGCTTTATCGGGGACCTCCGTTCGACTCATTATGGCTTGCCCCTATATCGGGCTCGACTTGACTTCCATCGGGGACCCCTGTTCGTCTCATTTTGGCTGGACCCTATATCGGGGACCCCCGTTCAACTCTTTCTGGCTGGACCCTATATCGGGGACCCCCCGTTCGACCCATTCTGGCTTGCTATATCGGGGACCTCCGTTCGACTCATTATGGCTTGCCCCTATATCGGGCTCGACTTGACTTCCATCGGGGACCACCGTTCGAACCATTCTGTTAATCTACATTAAATGAAGATCCTAGTGCCTCATGCCGAATGCTATATGTATCCGTAGTTTACAAGTCAGCTTTGTAAAAGTATGTTTTCCGATGGTGCAGTTTGAATGTTATTTTCAGTCTTATTGGCGTTTTTTTTCCTTCAGCAAATTTGTTTCTAATCCGTCTCAGTGTAATTGTGCATTCCTCGACGCAAGCCTTGCTATATTTCCAGGGACATTGGCATTCGCGTGCACGCAGCGAACTCGTGCGCTGTGTTCCGCGGCGTGGGAACGGATCTGGACTACGTGCGTGTCGGCGTGGCCGTGTATGGACTTCCGATAGGTAGGAACACGTGACGGCTTGGAAGCAACACAACAAACATCTCAAGTGTTTCGCTATCAAATAAAACTCTGACTTGCCGTACATACGGGAAAACTAGTTGTTGTTATGATTGTATAGTGTTCTAGTCTATCTTACTTTTAATTATTGTCTGTTATATATAATAAGACAGTTGACCAGTTCATTGTTGTGTTTTATTATGTTATGAATGTTCGTTATTCACGACGGAAAATAGCTCATTGAGCTAATCTTTCTTGTTTCCTATACCCCACTTTAAACCAAGTTTCTTGTGACTATTTTGTACGACGTACTAGCATCGCTTCAACAATACGGCGTTCCGTGATTGCGGATTTAACAACTATTTGTACCCTGATTTCTTACAGACTCAAGCATTGTAAGTTTTAATAAGAGCGAGGCAGCGGGGCTCCAACCGGCGCTCAGCGTGCACTGCCGGGCCGTCCGTGTTCTGCAACTACACAAGGACCAGGCCGTTGGATACAACCGCGGATATGTGTAAAACTAATGTTTAATCCTTGAATAATCGTGACTTTTGCACCGCTCTAAATCACATAAGTAATTTTGAATCAAGTTTCAACATATTTTGCCAGTCAATTCAATGAATTAACATTGCACATCAACAAAACACCTATACTGTCGCCGTTTGAGTAAATAAAGTCTGCCATCTCCCATTCGGAACTCCTCGGCCATTTTTTCAAAAACAACCTCGGATGTATATGGACGGTTTACACACTTAAAAAGTGGTACGTTTAAGTCCGCTGCAAATAGATCGCGTAGTAATCTTATTTAGTAGTTAAAATTTATGACTTAACTCTTGGGAATCGTAATTATGTTTGCAATAATACACTTCACTGGCAATCAATTTAAACTGAGAGCAATGAATACAACTCTTAAACACTACATTTAATTAATGATTTTATTCAAAAAAATACGGACTACTTCAACAGATGTACCGGCATACATCCGAGGTTGTTTTTGAAAAAAATGGCCGAGGAGTTCCGAATGGCCATCTCCCATTGGTTCCCTGCTTTACCCAACTGTGACGTCATCTCGACTCAAATTGTCTTTAAATTACACAAATGAAATGAGATAGCCGCTGAGGGACTTTAATTCTCAGTCAAATGCAGATATTAGATTAAAAAAACAGAAAGAGATACAAGGACGTCCGGGAGCGATACCATAGCTTTTTTGCGAACAGACCACTTGGTTCTTAAACGCTCTCGGTTTCCGGTACTGGGTACACACTTCTGCAAGTACTAGCCTTTCATTGCCGTTGGTTAAACTGATCGACAAGTAGGTTTGCATTTTTTTATTAGAAATAAATTATTGTCCAAATCAAGTTTAAATAAATCGAGTCGATTCAACGACATTTCCTTTTCAGATGTCAGGAGAACGACAAACGGGTGGCGGTGCTACAGCTGGGCTACGGGGACGGGTTCTCCAGGTCCATGACAGGCGGCAGCGTCTTCACAGTGGACAGTAGGGACATAATAGCGACTCTTAAAAGTTTAATTAAGATCTGTTCATTTCATGAAAATACATTTATACATATACCACTGTAAGGATTGAGGAGATAGCTAAAAGTAAATGATATCGCCTCTCTCCTTTAGCTTTTCATTATTATGTAATGATATCAATACATATAGTATTGCTTTTAAGAACGGTTCACAATGTTTTCAGATTTTATATTAAAACAATGATTCTTTGTAGGGACCGAATGCAAAATAGTAGGACGTGTTTCTATGGATGCTGTTTTGGTGAAAGTGCCGGAAAGTGCAGATGACGCGCGCCTTTTCTGCGTGCTGTCGGACGACTATGATCCACGGACGTCTGCCGCCGCCCTCGCCGCCCTGGTCGGCACGTCTACGAGTGAGGTGTGCGTCAGTTTGAACACTCGGCTGCCCAGAGTGTATATCAGCCGGGGGAAAATACAAGCATTCGTCAAATAGAATTTACAAAATACCACTTTTACATAAATACATGTATTTCATATTTTGATATCCGTTGTCACTATTATCATTATTATTATTATTATTATTATTATTATTAGTTATTATTATTATTATTATTATTATTATTATTATTATTATTATTATTAGTTATTATTATTATTATTATTATTATTATTATTATTATTAGTTATTATTATTATTATTATCATTATTTTATGTTCATATTCACTGGTAGAGACACTTTCAATCGTTATGTTTCTATTTATAACTCCTGACGTATCTTTACCTTCAAATTGTTTGTTATTAACAGAAATATAAATTGGGTTAATTAAATGTATAATTTGCTTACAATGGTAAAGTGTTTAGCCATTAAGCAGTTTTTGTTTCCATTTTTTAAGTTCTTACTTTTAATACATTAATGGAGACATGGGAGTCTTGCAATCTTAAGAGTTCGTTTTCATCAAATATATTAGATCAATTGTAGTAAAAGTCATAAGTGCTAAAATGTCGCGACCGAAGAACGTACGTTATTTAAAAAATAATATTACTTAATCATTTATAAGAAAAAAATGTGAAATATATTGCTATACTGTACAAATGGATGACCATGGACAAATAAACATAAGAAAATAAAATAGACAGAAAAACGTATTTTGAATAAAATCATTTGTTATGAACTGAATTGAACTAATGAAAAGCATAGAAAAGACCACAAACATTAACAATACAAATGTTACCCTCAACGGATGCGAACTCGCAACCTTACGCATCAAAGCCCTACACATCACCTACTGCACTATATACCCCACCAATAACAAGATTTCTGTCATGCTTTTCGATGAAATATGGGGTTTTATCAGTGAAATAACAACAGTGAAAATATCAATTTGATATTTTCACTGCAAAATAAGGAGTGAAAATATCAACTTTCAGAACTACTTTTAAAACCCTTTGATCATAACAGAACACTTCACTTTGAACCAGAAATGTTTGCAAAATGTGTAAAATTCAAAGAAAATTTGGAAATTAACAACTTACCGTTTATTACCGATTATCCCGTTTATCAAACGTTGTCTTGATCTTGAAGCTGAATGGTCGAACATTTGCTCGTGAAATAAAATATGATCTTACACTGAAATAAACAAATATCCTCTATATATATAGTATACGGTAACACTGAAAAGATCCCTCAAAAATGACGCACGTAATCTATTAAGGAATCTAAACGTGGACTTGTCCAAAAGATCACAGCACACGGGTCAAAATAGGACTATCATAACACATATTTCTGCCAATCTGTTAATTTCTGCTGTGGTGTTATGAGTGTTGTTCTATTTGACGAACTGCAAACCATCCAATTACGCCGTTTATCTTTTTAAAAGATATTCCACGCTACTTTATATGTTTGTATATAGTGAGCGGATAACAATATAACCATAATATAACCATTAATTACCACCAATAAGGTTCATCTATTGGCCATGACCTGTATTGCTACCAAGTTTCAAGACAGTAAGAGTTGGGCCATTAGTGGAAACCGCTATTTATAAAAAACAAAGATCTCGACCTTTGACATATTGCCCTTAAGTCAATAGGGGTAAATGATTGGTCATTCAAATAATTTATATTAACTTTTAAGATCAATCGCTTTGTATATACATGTATGTTGAGCCGACTTTTAGTAGGTCACCGGGACATCGACTTTTAAGCTTAACAAAAATCAAAAGGGTTAATGAAAATTAACATCGTGCATACAAAGTTTGTATACTGTCTTCAGAACCATGCCCTTTAACCTAATGAACTCCAATAATAGACAATCAGACATAATTATACCACGGGAAGTGAGTCGCGCATATAACTCGTGCTCTCATCTCAAATGTCAAGATCACACTTGGAGGTCAATGTTCCACAATTTGTATTTCATAGTAATATTTGAATCTCAGCCATAGCAATACATTTGTCTCAGCCATAATTTCTTAAACGTCAATGGAATTTAATCGAACTGTACAAAGTTATAGAACACAATGGGAAGGTTTTTGTTGCATCAAATGTGTTCTCCAACTTTGAAGGTCAAGGTCACACATGGCCAATGTGCCACAATATTTATTTCATAACATTACTTTTTGTCTCAGTCATAACTTTCGAAATATCGATGGGAATTTGTCAAACATTCCAGCCAAGGCACCTTCATTATCCTTGACACGTGTTGTTGTTTTTTAAAAAAATAACTTACACAGTTGCTGAGCACACGATGAATGGGTACCAATAAACACACATACGGTGAACGGGGACCAATGTACACACATACGGTAAACATTGACAGCTGTACACACATACGGTGAACGGAGATCATGTATGCCGGCGAATACGGGCTACCCCGCATCTAAATTTACTTAACGCTGCCCTATGTTTTCGCGGTATAATCATTTTACAATAATTTTCAACAGAATACTTAATTTTATACTTGCGATGACTCGACATCGGCCATTATCAACTTCAAAATATTTACATGGTAGAACTGTTTGTGGGCCCGCTGTGATACTTTGTATCACAGTTTTTCTTGTTTCATATTTGCGCGCCTACCTTTCGTTGGTTTAAGAAACACAGGGTTCAAGTGTAGCGTTTATCGCATTGCTCAGAATACTAACAGACTTCGCGTCTCATATCGACCTTTTGTGTATGAATTTTTCCACATTCCTCCTCGTCTCGCAATTTTTTAATGCAAAATGACTGGTGAAATACAGGTTTAGCTTAATCTTGGACATTGAAGCACAGCGCCCAAAGGCGGGTGATTCATATTGTAAATTCTTCGACTGTAATTCCACAATATTTAAGAGTGCATTGTTAAATAAAAACACAATGGTTACACATGAATTGTTGGTAGGTTATACCTTTCTCTTATGACACTAGTGTTTCATGAAAAACTTATTCAGATCAGCTTCTTTCAACAAAACATCGCCATTTTGGAACTATCTTAGCAGGTGCGCGTTTTCTTGTGCTAAAAGGCTGACCCGAGAGCTGACCATATAAATGAAGAGGGAAAACGCTGACCAGGAAAATGGAAATTGAATTAATTTTAATGGGTTATTTTGATTTCCTTGTAATATTCAATGTATTATAACTGATTTATTATAAATATTTGTATAATTTATAAAAGCGTTTAATTTAAGATAGATGATTTTTTTATCATTTGTAGATATAGAAGTATCTAGGCCACACCACGTACATTAAATAAATTTCAAAACTCGGCAACCCATAAAACTTTAAAAATATATATCAAAATATTTTTATTCAGTTTTTTTTGGTCAGCCTTTTCCTCTATATCTATTGTTCAGCCCTTATGTCAGCCTTTTAGTATCTCTCCGTTCTCTTGCCATTCGATAATACTTAGCGCTGGGATCTGTCATTCTTGGCTAGGAAAACAACAAGTGGGATATAGACGCGGCTAGCGCGTCAGGATAATTGACTTTCATACATAATTTGCAAACAAGTACCTAACTATGCGATTCTAGGAATTTGATTGAAATGTTTCAAATGATGTATGAATACACATCGTTCCAAGCTTTTTCCAATCATCGGCCGGCAAGTTTCGGTGAGTGACTACTTACAATAGAATTTTCAAACGAATTTAAATGTTCTTTATCTTGAATTTTGCTGATTTTGGTATCTTGTTCTGATATTTTGAAAATGATATGTATAAGCACATACAGTTGAAAAATTATTTCGGTCAGTTAATAAGCTATAAATATCTTAATTTGTAGGAAATTCGAAATTTTGTTGCTGTTATTATTTTCGTTCAGTTAAAATTCTTCCTTTTGACAGGAGTCCTTCACACGCTGTCACGAAGATTTACAGTCATACAGAACAAAACAAGGACTATGCAAGCGACTGACTTCAACGTCTATGTGTAAAGTGAGTATTATTATTGCCATCTAAACGTGAAATTATTGTGCATCAGCTTTGTATAGCCTGTCGGTCTGTATTCAACTGCATTTAAACAAAACTGTGCAATATAGTCGTTGTTTGTTTATTAACATCCAAGTCTAAAAATAGACGTAGAAAGTAGGTTAAAGCATAGGTAGGGTTACTCAATAGACTGCGTAACTATTACAGTTAATTTAGGTTTGATTTGTGCGTTAACTGTTTTTATTGCAAATGCTAAAAAATCATGGTGTTGCAGGTATCGAGTGTGCCATTACACAGCTCAGAAACAATTTATTCATTTGTTTTGTTTATTGTTTACCAAAGGAAGCAACAACTTCAAATAATTCAGTTCTTTTCCAAGAACTCAAAAAAGCTATTACAGGTCAAGATCGCTTTATTGGGAGATTTCAATTATGATCAAAATGAAAGGGCTTCTATTGCACACTTATTTCAGACCAATTTCAATCTACGCCAGTTAATAGATTCAGTTACAACTGATTAATACCATATATACACAAACTTGGATTCAACTTGTTTAAGATCTTACGGCACTTTAGAATCATACTACTCTGATCACATACCATTGTATCTTGTACTGAAAGTTGACTAAATTTTAGTTAAATGCTATAATATGACTGACAGTAAGTTACCAACTATGCTTCTTTGACTGACAAAGTGCTCACAAAGGCAACAATGCACCTGCCTGATTAATATAATAACTAGGTGTTTACACAATACCATATTAAGAAGTCTGTATGAATATTTAACACCCCTGACATTGAAAGTTCCTCCTTTAAACATGACTAATAAATAGAGCAATATTTTCTTCTTATCAAAATTGATATTGTGCAAAACAGAGTTAGATGTTTATGTGTATCAATGACTATGTAAAGCCCTGGGGCTGTATTTATTAAGCAACTTTGATTGAAGATTATTATAAGTGAGGCCAGTGGTCAAAAATAGCAGCAGCCCACAAGCCCTGCACTGGTAAAATGACTTCCAGGCTTGCTCAAATTTTGAATTTTATATAGCACGGCTAGTTCAAAAATATGATTCCATGCAATAGTATAAGAATTCAGGCTTATTCATCCTAAAGTCTTATTTCGATGACAAGGATAAGACTAAGATCAATACAGAATACTGGCCCTGGTCTCAACATTTATCACTGTATAGCAACACTATTAATTCAACCGTTACTTTATCATTTTGAATTATATTTTGAATTATTGATTTGAGTTGTTTTAAAAAATTTCCAACATCTGTAGCACAGTATTGACGCACTACAAATGAACCTGATTCTTTAATTTCCATATAAAAAAAATCATTAAGCTGATCAATTGATAAAACAGACGTCGCCATTTTAAAATGAAACATATGTATTTGCAGATGAATTCCATCAATGAAGCCTTTGAAAAAAGCGGGCCATACCCTAGTTTTGCCTGTGGGAATGTGGTGTACCACAGGAGGTCAGATGGCATTCCATGATGGAATTACATCTCTTACCAAATTAAGCAGGTCAAAAGTGCTCTTTACCATCCACATACAGTATTTGGCAGACTAGGAACAAGAAATTCCACTTAATGTAATAGCGGTTTGGTTGTGCATGAACAGCAAATGCATCCGGTGCTGTTTTGTTAACATGCAGGGGCTGCCACTATCTTCCTTTAGGATAACAAGGATGTCAGTTTCCAGCTAAATAATCCAGGTATGGAATCTTTCATATACTAGTATCATACAATTTTTTCAATCCATTTTACCTTCAAAATACAAATTTAACTACTGAAAAATATCTAACTATCAACTTGCTGATATATCAGTTTCTAAGTTTGCCCTAATCTCTTTCACACTGACACAGCCACCAGTTACATGTATATAACTTTGCTTTTGTGTAGTGCTAGTACATGTTTTTTTGTGTTTCTCTGTTAATGCAAATCACTGAGTTTATTAATCTTTTTCTTCTTGTTAAGGAACGCAATGAGGTTGTGACCATTAGGCTCAAAGCTGTGGAGAAAGATGTCTGGCCAGGAGACATACTGATGTTATGCTTTACTGATGTTGTTGCCAACACCTACAAACCATTCACTAGAACTACCACAACGAACAATGTACTGATTATGCAGGTGAATATAATTTTAGAATAACCATTAGATATCTAAAAACTTTCAGCTGAGTGTCATTCATTTGGTCCAAAAGCCTATGATCTTTTGTCAGATCATACTTAAAACAACAAGCATCAATGCTGTTTGAAAACTTTTTTTCATTTTTGTTTCATTCAGCTTAATGTTTGTCTAGATGATACATCATGACAAATGCCCATAATTAAAGAAAAAAACAACACTTGTTTCCAAATACAATTCATTCTTTATTTTGTCTCTAATTCCAGCTGTATTTCTTATTTATTGATTAAAATATGTTTGTTGATTTGGTATTTTAAAGTATTTAAGGTTTGAATTTATAATTAGCATATGTGAACATTAGCAGAAAATCTGAGCTACCTTTTTGAAAGAGGCCAAGAGAGGATTGGATGGTGGAGTTTCAGATGACACAATGCTGACTGTTTCCACCTAGCTGATTTTGCTTCCTACTGGCAGCAGAAGGAAGTCTTCACTTTTATTTTAAACAATTCAGTTTTAATGCCACCAATTTGTCAAGATAACATGTAACTGAAACGATTGAAAGTACACCAACTTCCTTCATTAACACAAACTATCTATGTACCTGGACCATCAGCTTGAACAGTATACTACTTCAACTACCATTTCTTCATATTCAAACATTACTAGAAAGGTCTGAAAGGCAATCATGCTATCTTCAGTGATAAATGAAGAATGATAAACTCCTGTGTTATAAATTCTGCTGCAACTTGAGATCACCAGTATGTACAGACATTGCCAAATTTATTGCATTTATTACTTGTGTCTTATCAGTGCTCTATGCATAGATATTGTACTTGAAGTTGACTATGATTTTATTAAGATGCGATTTTTCACTCTGTATTGATGTTCACATACTTATATTTATGTTGCTATACCAGTGCCACTAACAGATACTCTAGATTAATTTGTTTTTATTTATTTCTACCACTGTTGTCTATGATCATTTTTATATCATATAGTTAGTACACTTCATTATATACAAGGCAGTAAATGTCTAATTTCCTATAACAACTCAGCATTAAGCCTTTTGACATTTCTGCTTTCAATTGTCTTTATATTTTTCATTAACATTTCTTTCTAAGTTTGAAGTCTGATCACTGTTAAAAAACAGGCTCTACGTTATGGCTGCCTAGAAATGTCTTCCAAATTGACAATTATTTAAAATAACAATAAACTAATGCCCTTATGGAAACATAGTCCAAACATTCCTCAACGGCTATGAAATTATTTTTGAACAAACCTTTTTGCAGTTTACAGCCTTTAAAAAAATAAGATTTCCCTCCAACCAAATGCACTGCTTAACCTATAAATAAATGATGTTTGACATATTATAATCATTTTCACTCATTGCAGGTTTTTCTGCTACAATGTTATCGTGTTTTCATGTGTATCATTTAGATTCATTGTTTTCACATTATAACTTCACTCAATGATTCATTGCTAATCTCATTTTATGTACATGTCTTCTTGTTCAATTGTAAATAATGACAAATGCTGCTCAAAAGAGTGTGATAATGGATATACTCTTCATGTTATTTGATAATTGTCAGCTGCGGCATCTTCTACGAATTGCATTACTTTTACTTTGCCTCAGATTTAATAGTATGTGTGATGGTTTTATGTTGTTGCTATTAGAACAGGGGTTATTTTGATAAGCCAAATATCCTGTACATTATCATTTCGCCAAAGTAGTTCATTATAGGTTCATTTAACACTACAGGCTGGTTAATTGTAATGGTAAACTATTTTTCAATTCTTTTAAAAGAAATCCATCCTTTGATATAGCCTTCATCTTACACCATTATTTCCTAGAGCTTTACCTTGCACTTCTGTCATTCAGGCATGGTTGAAATACATTTCAAGGGACTTGACACCAGATGATACCATTGCAAGATGAAAAAAAAACCTGTCCAAAACTTTAATGGAATTTATATCTTAGTGTACATTTTAATTTTAATTGAGTTTTTGAACCGAGTAAATCCCAGTTATTTAAAAAAAATAGCTTCTGAGTGTGTCTTGTAAAAATCACAGGACCCCACATGCTATTCTTTAGTGTATACATTACACACATCTGAGACAGGGATAAAATATTATTTTTTTCATTTAAAATATTGCATTTTTGACCTCATACTAGCCCTTATTCATAAGTTCAGTCTTGTTTTAAGGAAAAATTGAACTTGCTGATATTGGTACTTTTGGTTCATCCCCAATTGATCCAATAAACCCTGGTATAATATTGATAATTATGGAGAAATAAAGACATACTTTATATGTAATGTTAATTGGCTCAATTTCAGACCTATTCAGATTATGAAATAAAATACTGCATTATGACTTTTATTAAATCATAGACCAACTATAAAAACGCACAAAAGAGAATGTTCCTTTTCATATACCTTGTTCTTATTTTTCTGAAATTGAACTGCTGGTGTTTAGGCATTGGTCTATGACAGGTGTGGTTGACTGTTGATATGTAAATTTAACCAGCTACGATAACAACATCATATGCATACACCACTGTCAGCATTTTAACTGCTACAGCTAATGAAGAACCTCCAATAGCTATACTCTTATATTAGTTGCCATTTATGAATAATATTCAACATTTTATTGTTTAAATCTATTTTGTTTTACATTTTTCCTTTGAGATTCTTAAAAAACATTTACAACCTATCAATAAAATTTATATCCGTATGCACTTCAGTGTTCATGTTTTGTTGTTTCCTTCTTACCAAAGCCAAAAAAGTTGTTGCCATAGCCTATTAGTTGTTACCCATTTTTTTAACATTGCCATGCTTAAGCTAGGCCTGCTTCCATTTTCCTACTCCTTGATGATGTATTACTATTTCCCACTGTGCCCTTTTGTCAGGCAGAGCTTCCATCAATAATTATGAATTATATTTAATATTCAAAATGTCAATTAAAAAAAAGTTTAAAAATAATACAGAAACATAATTGTGATTCTTATTTCAGATAAAAGCAACCCTTGCCATTTTTAAATCATAGCTTGGGTCCTGAATTCCCACTTAAGAAACTTTCTTCTACAAAACAATACCAGACTAGGAGTGTTGTACGGTCTGATTCAATCTCCTCTTTCCACACATCTGACATTCATACAACCAGTTGTAAATCTCCTGCTGCCAGCTTTAAGCAATACCGTCCCTCAGCACTTTCAGTGCTTTGATTCATGGAAGCAATGGTGACGACGCAAAACGACGGGAATGGAACAGTCATACGCGCAGACTAAAAACACATTTAAGTAATTTATTATGTTTAAGTAAACAGAGAAGATACCAACAAGTTTTTGTATCCAAATTGTTCCACTGCCTAGATATCAGTAGGTGATTATAAATGGGCTATTAAGGTTAAACCAAAAATGGATACTCTACCTGATTTCAACTATGAGGACGCATTTAAACTTGTGGAAAGACCAACATTAGTGAAAGTTGACCTCGATAGGGTGCTGCAGAATGTGAACGTTGTTCGTGAACATCTCTCTTCAGGGACAGGTATGGATACTAACTGTACAGTAAATCTTACATAGAACTATGTATATTCGTAATTAGCGATAAAAGTATAAAGTGCATTACGTCTTTTTATATGTTTTTTATAGTTTCATTGACCGTCACCTTGTGACCTCATGTGTGATTGTATCGGTTATATACCGCCAGCTATATATATTCCATTCCTCGAGAGGTAGCGCCATTTGATATTTCAAATAATGCAAGTTCTGCGAAAGTGTTTGTGTGCCTAAGTATCTCCAGGCAACTGCATGTTCAAGGATGTTCTTTCATATTCTAAAAGTGCATGTTTGTGTTCTTTAATATTCTCATATTACCTGAAATGTCTCAGGCAAGAGGGGAACGGTGTTGGAGACCTTCTCATTTTTTGTATATATCAATTATATTTGATATAAAATCACGATTCCTCACCGATACTGCCGTCGGTGCAATGTTACAAAAATAGTTCGAAACATACAATATCAAACATAGTCATATGATTAATTGGTTGGACGAGGGCCAGTTGATATACATCAAGATGCATTTCAACAATGCTTTATTATTTAAAACAATTAATTGAGCGGATTCTTTTGTAAATATAACCCGTTCTAGCGCCACACAATATTCGTAAGCATTAATATCAAAAATCAAATACAAATATCCCAAGTTTAAAATGAATATGAATCCCCATATAAGTTAAATACTAGCATGGCAATAGAATAGGTTTGCCATGAGAAAATTCAATATTCAACAATTAACAGTTTTTAATAAAGTATAAACATATAACCTAAACATGGAATAAATACCAGTACAGTAGCGGTTTAGAGAAATCACATTACATTACAATACAATGTATACAATTGTATCAAAGAATATGTATCATCTCTGACCGATAGTGACCCAAATACTATACATGTATATGAATAATGTTAAAGGGCTCCCTTGCTGATTACATGATCAGAATATATAATGAAGTCGATTTTGAGACATTAACAATGTGCCGATTCCACCGTCCCAATGGCATCCATTATTAAAAATATGAGATTTATTTTGTATCAAATACTCAGTATTAGTTTGGTCCTTGACGTATATTTATCTTGGTCATATATTTCAATTATATTCGTTCTGTTCTGCTTGCCAGAGATTATCGCGGTAGTGAAGTGCAACGCCTACGGGCATGGTTTTCTCCACGTGGCCAGATTCCTCGAGCAGTACGCCAAAGTCACGTGTTTTGCCGTCGCCACGGTAACTGAGGGGAAAGAGCTGCGTGAGGGCGGCATCAGGAGTGACATCATCGTACTGGGTAGGTATTGCTTAGCATTTGTTGGCGCCGCACTGAAGTGCGCGCCTATTATGAAATGGGAATTTATTTTAGTTAGTGGTAGGAGCGGTTTTTAAGTTGATTGACAGTTGGGTTTTACTGTTATTTTATAATGATTAAAAAATGCAAATGGATGGCGATTGCATGGGTATTAAAAGTGCTATTTATGGTTGAATAGATTGTCTTCAATTTACCTTCAAAACATTATATCGGAAGAACGACAAATAAGTTTAATAACTGTTCCCGATTCGTTTACGTTTTCCGATTGGTTACCTGTAATATCATGTGCCGGAAATGTAAACATTCGGAGGAGTTCAGAATGAAATGTAAAATGTGTGGACCGGTAATTATGTGAATGGGAATAATTATGTTTTATGTTGTTTTGTTATGTTTACTGCATTAATAAACCATGAGGTGAGCTGTTTTCTTTAATTTAATCGATATTGGAATTAATTGTTCACCTAACTTTATTTGTTAATGTGTTGAAGGTGACATTAGTAAAATTGTATTACGATTGCTCCCGAGTTGTTTTATTTTTAGAAGACTACACATATCCGGATGTTGCTATTTTTAGAACCAGAAGGTATTTCCCCGCTATTCATAGGTCAATAATGGAATTTCTACATCGTCGATTAATAGTTGGAAACACGGTGAAGTTTTCTCATGAATATACGTTTAAAATAAGTAAACACTAAAAGTGCACACTGACAGTTGATTACGATACATCTAACAATTTGAGTCATTACAGTAAAACATGGCTTATAAGTGAATTATACGGTCGGCCCTTAATTATGATCGGACCTGCTTCGAGGCCATCACAATTATTAATGTCGTTCAGATTGTCGTGATAATGGTTTTTTGATTTATTTTACTTTTTATGTTATAAAAGGAATGGCAATATTACTATATTATAAGTATTTTTCAGGAGTCTATCATGAAATATTTTAATGCAACGTTCATAAAAAACGTTGAAGCTGCCGTCTATCACAGATTATTTAGCATGTCGAATAGGCTGTTGAGCAAACAGATTATATGCTTAAAAGTAACATGATTATGAAACTGTTGTCCGCATCTTTAAGCTGTATATTATGTACGTCGTTAGTGTCTATCAAAGAAATATTTTAATTGATATTTATGTATGCCATTCAAAAATAACCCCATCATATACCATTTCTTTGATAGACACTTGAAGGTACATATTAACAAAATCAATTGATACATTTTATATGTATATTAGTTTTTGCATCATATATATTCTTTGATAAGATAAAGAAAAGTAAATTAATCTAAAAGAGTCTATCAGAAAGAAATTGAATTGGCTTCAATTGCCAATCAATAATTTTTGCTCACAGTCTGGAGTCTATCACAGATTGTTCATTGGCACATTGAAGTTTTAAATGAATATGTTCAATGAACAATTGCAATAATCAACTGTTAACACTAGCGGATCCAGGGGGCCTGGGGGCACACCCGGCACATGCCCCACCCCTAAAATTATCAAAGTTTGCTTTCTATTCCAAAGGAGTGGAAATTAATAAACTACACCTTTCAAATGCCATCATGTACAGGCGAAGTGAACTCATAAAAACAACAAATTCAAACAGCACATTTTCCTTTAATTACGTCCTCTTGATGTTTCTTCATCCTTAAATAAACAACACTTTCCTTGTCTTCCAATAATTTATGATACTGATAAAAATGTATCGATGATCATCCATGTGATATTTGTTGAAAACAAGAAAAGCATACATGCCATAAAACCGAGAAAAAAGTTCTTTTCTCCAGTCTTGTAGCAGAACGCAATCCTTGAACATGTGTAAGATATGCCATGAAGTCAATATCACAAATACTTGTAGGCCACCGATGTGTTATGTCCACTTTTATGTGAAGTATTTTCTTTCCGATATCTCCACAAATTGCTTTCAACGTGCGGACCCTGGGTGGGGGGTACCCTTAGGTATGCCCTTTCTAACGTCTATTCCTGAATCCTCCCCTGCTTTTAAGATAAACTTTCATAACCAGTATCACTTATTACCTTATTATCAATATATATCTTGAAGCCATTTGATGGCAGATAAACAATGGCTAAATTTACATGTAATGTTCATTTCTAATTTGTATTTTTTATTGATATGATTATTCCTAGTATGGAAGATTCATTTTATAATAGAAAATATATATATATATATATATATATATATTGTATATATATATATATATATATATATATATATATATATATATATATATATATATATATATATATATATATATATTTAGGATAGACAATTAAGAAAACACTTCTATGATAGACAATATTTTTTTATGTAAATGATACACAAGAAAAAATATTCTTATGATTAACATTAAAACTTGAATAAGTAAATGATATGTCTGTGATAGAATCTGGACACTCAATAAACTAATGTTTTAAGAGATATAAAAACCAATGACAATTATGAATAAATTTTTTTTATATTAAATCAACCTTTAATTTTTATGAAATATGTTTCACGATAGACAATAAGAAATGTTTTCTTGAAAGACAGTTAAGAAAAACTTTTTCATG
Organism: Mya arenaria; assembly: GCF_026914265.1. NCBI lineage: Eukaryota > Metazoa > Mollusca > Bivalvia > Myida > Myidae > Mya > Mya arenaria. The sequence continues at coordinate 51,849,254 of NC_069123.1, forward strand.
ATAGACTGTTATAAAATCTTCTGAATTGTTTATGATAGATAATAGTAGGTAAAATAAGAAATATACTTCATACTAACTAATTTTATGAGATATATTTCACGATAGACAATAAGAATTATTTTCTTGAGAGACAGTTAAGAAAAAAATAATTCATGATAGACTGTTACAAAACTACTGTATTGTTCATGATAGATAATAAAGAGTCAATTAAACAAAATTATATTTTATACTTTAAACTTTAAAATGTTCATGATAGACAATAGAAGATATATTTCATGATAGGCAATAAGATGTATATTTCATGACAGACAACAAAAAGTATATTTCATGATACAGTAGACAATAAGAAATGTTTTTCATGATAGACAATATAAAAATATTTTTCATGATACATGAAGACACTAACAAATATATTTCATGATAGACAATATTCATGATAGACAATAACAAATAAATTTCATTATAGACAATAATAAATATTTTCTTGATAGACAATTAAGAAAATCTTTTTTTCGTGATAAAACTGTAATAAAAATACTGTATTGTTCATGATAGATGATAGTATATAAAATAAGAAATATATTCTATTATTTAACTTTAAATTTTTAAGAAATATATTTCATGATAGACTTTAAAAATATTTTCATGATAGACAGTTAATTTTTTTTTTCATGATAGACTGTTATAAAACTACTGTGCGTATTGCTTATGGTATATGATAGTAAATAAAATAAGAAATATATTGTTTTACTTCAACTTTACGATTTAAGATAATAATAATTCATGATAGACAATAAATTAGAATCAAGTGCTTCGCGTAAACTTTCCTGGTATGGTGGCTGCATTGAACGAACGATTTACGGTAGTCGGACCACTTTTCAGTTATATTGATAATTGTGATAGACAGTACAGGTCGTATCATAATTTGAGATAGACAATAGCTTCGACGGAATTATACGCGAAAGAGAAGATTTTCTGTCAAAAAACATATGTCAACAATCAGCATGGAACTGGGATATTCGTATCAAAGAGCTATTCATGTAAGTATCCTTGAGTAGTTGTGTACGTTTATGTGTTCAAAAAAAAATGTTTTTTAATTTATCTTTGGAATTCTTTAATCATTTTTATTTACTAAATGTTAAGACAGCGTTTTAATATTTCTACATGTACTATAAATATACATGTTACATACTTTACATCTACTTATAATGCACCAGTCAATTGTAACCACGCCCCCCCCCCCCCCCAGGTCCGAGGAACAGCTGGGACTTTGACTTTCGGTCCAGCCAACCCCGGGTAAAATCCTCGTCCTGCGGGAACGAACTGATGGTCAAATCCTCGCCATATGCCCCCGTACCCCAGGGAGCCTAGGTAAGGCATATTCCCTGCTATTATTTGCTCAAAGACAAAACCACCGCATTCACCCGGCACTGCGAGGCCACCTGAAAGGTAAAAACACAGCCCATTTCCACGGCTATCCCCGACATATCCCCAGACCTGGCGGGCCGTGGTAACAATTGACTGGTGCATTATGTACATGTTACATATTTTTAAATGTACTTATGTACATCATTTATGTAAATGATATGAGTATGTAATCTTTTATTTGATTGTTTTATCTTAGAAAAATATTAGACTTAAAAATACCCATTATTTGTTTACAAACTGCATATTTTCAAAATAAAAGATGTACATGGTTTCGGGCTGGAAGCCACGACAGCTTGGACACAAGCGACATTCATTTGCTTGGTGTAGGTCTAGTTGAACGCCATACTGTGGTGAATCATTATCAACCATATGCACAGTTACAACTAAACATTTGTGCCTACCAACCCTTACTCTTGGCTAAAACGGATATTAGTGCAGAATGTATAATTAATACATGTCCATTTGTATTTTACGGTTGTAGTTTCTGTTGGTTGATAATCAGAAGTCTAATTTCTTTCAGGCAGGAAAATGACTGAATATTACTATTATATGAAGAATTCCAGCCTGCATTAAATACTTTGTTGGATCATTGAGACAGATTTGACATCCATGTCTATCCACAAGGCAGTCACATCTGATAGAGATAATGTGAGTAGTTCATATTATAAAACATATTTGAGTTGGTGTTTGTTGTTTTATAAACTCACTGTATTCAATAATCCAGTGGTGGTGGTGGTGGTGATGGTGGTGGTGGTGATGATGATGAATTTTATTGATAAATTTAGTAGTTTTCTTTATATTATATACATGTATGTATCAGCTTATTGTTGTTGTTTTTAAATAATGTTGAGAAATATTAAACTGTTTATATTTTATTTTGTATATGTATGGCAGTATTATTATCTATACAAATTAGTTAGAAAGTACTTTTTTTCTTTTACAGCACTAAACATTCTAGATGGGTAAAAAACCTGAAGGGGCATGAAAACCAAATCAGCATTGACTCAGCATTGAGTAATTATCATCTGTGCACACACTACAAGTACAAACGCATGGGAACAAACCAAACTTCAAATGTTGAAGAGTGAAGAATTATTGTGAAAAATTCTAAATGTTAGAATACCATTGACTAAATAAAACAAATAGACATCGATTACCAACAGAGACTGTTTACATGTTATAATATTAAAAAGACATTAGTTGAGAACTTTCACTCTGACATTTTTGGAGGGGCATTACCGCCTTCTTAGTGTTCTTGTTTCTTTACATATTTTAATTTAAAAGTACATTCATTGTTTTTAAATCTGAATTCTGAGTTATTATCATAAGTAAAATTCATTTATTTGAATGATTACATTTTATGAATAAGTCCAATTAAGCTTTATCAATTTTTACAAGAAAAAGGTTGATTTTTAAGCATTTTATTAGTTATAAAAATGTATAGTTACATTTTCTTCAAAACTGAACGGTAAACTATCATAAATTGTCTTTTAAATTGTTCATTAGACATCATAGAAAATATTTAAAATGATTTCAGCAGGTTGTCTTATTATTAACTATTTTTTATGAATTCATAAAACTGCTATATATTTTCAAACATCGAAAAACTGCTCTGTTCCGTAGACTCACAAGATCAATCAAAATGATTTTTTTCCATGTGTATCAATAATATGTTCGGTTGAACTTAATTTTTCTGTTAACTGAAGTTTATTTTACCAGAAACTGTTGTGTTTATTTCATAATCTCTGATAATGTGAAAAAAATCAAATATAGACAAAATATTTTTAATTCACTGTAAAAAATCTTGGATAAAAGTCCCATAGTGTACCATGATAATAACTTTGTTGTCGGTAAAAGCTTTATAAAAGTGTGTATTACTTATACCTTAATTCAGTTTAAATAAGTATGGCATTTGGCATTTAAGGATTTGTGTTTTTATATAGATTTCCTGTTATATTGAGCTTTGTCCATTTTTTTTTGTTGTTTTGTATTATGTACAATTATTACTTCTATTTCCTAACTTTTGTCTCATTTGTCAAATTGAATTGTTACACATTTAAGTGAAAAAAAACACACACTTTTTTTAAAGATGCACTCTTACTCCCAAATAAGACTTATCACAATTAACATTATTGTATTATTGTTTTGATTCATTTTAAAATGGGTTGATAGATGTCGACAACAATGTTTCTAATGAAGGATCTTGAGTTCAATTTGCGAATAAAAATGAACATAAAACATGGTATTTCAGCCTTGTGATACTATAGTAGACCACAGTAAATATTTTAGCAATCACCAATCATTTAATATTTGTCATGCTTTCTGCTATTATAAACAGGGTCACAAGCTTGTTATCAGTAAACAATATTTCAGTAAATGCATTATTTAGTAAGTAGTTATTGTTTTATTTTATTTATTTTATTTGATGTGTGTTATAAATACAATTATTTGTATTGATTTCAAATAAGAGTTTCACTTTAAAGATGCTCATTTAAAGATAATGAACAGACACACAAAAACTAGACACATTTGATACTAATTATATGAATGATTATTGTTTAGGTGACCTCTGATTTATTTTGGAGATATTCATAAATGGGTGTTATTCTTTATTGTCTTCAGTTTCTTATACATTTAAGGATTTTTATAATTGCTTTTCTGGTATATATTACAATGTAATTTAATGCAAATGAAAACACACTTTAAACTAGACACATTTGATACTAATTATATGAATGATTATTGTTTACATGTACTCTGATTTGTTATGAAGATATTCATAAAAGGGTGTTCTTCATGTTATTATACATTTTGGACTTGATTTAGTATTGCTTTTCTGGTATATATTCATTTAATGCACAAAAACATTATTTTAAGTGTTCAGTATCACTTTCACACATTGTTTACTATTAATTTTTTTTGCATATATTTGGCCTATTTATGCTTATATGTGCATTGTTGTATTTCAAAACCTTTGTGAAAATTAGAAACAGTATTATTTCTTTCATACATAGTCTGATACATATTCAGTTTGAATGCGTTATTTTTATCATATTTGAAAAAATTGCCATTGTCCAATAAGACACATGCTGTTTTTGTGTTAATATCAACTAAAAACATCCATTTTCAACTCATCTTTACTATGTAAATGAAGAAGTTAACATTATAACTCCATTGACCAGATTTTTATGCAATTTTACATTACATTGTAGTATTATTAAACAGCTAAACACAAGGCATGTTATGTTATAAATGCATTTCATCTAGTAAACAATGTTCACTTTTTATATAACAGTTTAATAATTATGTTCTATTTATGTTTGCAACTTTCAGACAAAATGATAATGATAAAAAATTGTTAAATTGTTATTTCATATCACTTCTTCCCTTCAAGTTGTCATTCCAGCATGGTGACGTTTCCCCCTCCCCCTATATGATTAGAATTGCAGTGTACATGAACAATAACTCTATTTCAGCGTATTGCAAGTTATTCCCTTTGTATCTTTTCCTGTCCGGAGCATCACTAGAAAACTACTTTTTTGGGAATTTCATTAAACATCATTCAATGGTATTTAGCAAAACGAGAGGAAGTGCAGTGAATAATGACTAAAGCTGTTTTTAAGCTAATTACATAATTATTGTCCTTTGTCGCTTTTTCTTGACCAGAGCATTATTTTAAAAACTACTTATGGTATTGAAATAGAACTTGGTATATGGGTAGGTGGCAATGACAAAAAGTACATTGCACAAGCACCCTAATTCTGTCGTGTTCATTAATGTACCCCACCCCTAATGAAATGTTCAACTTGAAACTCTTCAATTTCAATGCTTTTGCCTATGTTGTCAAGCAGAATACTACAAATATTTTGAGAATTGCATCAATGGTCTTTCTTGTTAACTATTCGAATAACAGCACACGTATACAGTGGTATACCTACGTCATTTAACGAATGTGGGCGAGGGAGGTCCCTGAATTGACGAAATACGTAATACGTCAGTAACCCAACGGTTCGCTATAGTATAATGATTTTGTACGAGAAAACATGTTCAATGGATGAATTACATAACATAAATAAGAGTCGTGAAATTCATTTTCAGGTAATATAACGGGGTATGAAATTCCAACATTGATCCAACACAGGCTTATAACGTGTATCTCAGACATAGTCACCCTGGAGATATGGAACCAGCAGCGTGAGGTAAGGTGCGAGCAAAGTCAATCAGCCTTACTCTTATTTGAATGCTCGGTCATCGTTTGAATTAATTTGTTTTCATTTCACAATAGATTCAAACAAAGCAAAACCACTAAAATGTAATCAAATTGTGCTCTCGAACGTACGGATAAAATATACATGGTGGAGTTGATACTTTCTTACTGCTGTAATGATGGAATAATACGAATAAAGCAGAGTACTTCATAACGGCAGCTGTTGCTTAAAGTTATAAGCTGTTATGTTGATAAAAAGAGTATGTCTTGCTGCAAAATAGTTAGAAATGGTATCGTACAAAAGTCATTTGGTAAGAAAATCGCTGAAATTTTGAGGAAACTGTGGGAAATCGTTGGACTATTTTACACATCGATATTTATATTTAGCCGTTGCATGCGCATGGCTACAAGAACTTCTTTTGGGCAGGTTTTCAGATGGGGGTTTTAACATCAAAAAACCATTTTGAAGTGTAAGTTTTGATGTCAAACCATCGTTCTGTCAGCGTGGATAATTAATTTACATTTACGCGGTTAAAATATTTTGTTAACAAATGAGTTTGTTAACATCTTTATACACCAGTCAATTGTAACCACAGCCCCAAGGTCAGGGGGTATACCGGGGATAGCCGGGGAAATGGGCCGTGTTTTTACCTTCCAGGTGGCCCCGCAGTGCCGGGTAATTGCGGTGGTTTTGTCTTTGCGCCCAAAATAGCTGGGAAAGTTCCTTACCTATGGTCCCTGGGGTGCGGGGGCATTGTGCCGGGATTTTACCATCAGTTCGTCCCCGCTGGGCGGGGATTTTACCCGGGGTTGGCTGGACCGAAAGTCAAAGTCCCCGCTATTCCCCGGACCCTGGGGGGGCGTGGTTACAATTGACTGGTGCATTACAAACCGCTAGCTTTATAGCGACGAGAGGGATCATTCTATTTTATAAATCCTGACGCCCGGTGAGTATTCGCTTTTAAACATTATTTGTAGACGGACACAATAGGAAATGATTTCTCTGGAAGGTCACTTAAAGGATTAATACATTTGTTAATTACAAAATGTTAAGGTACACGATAAGCTTGCTTTACCATTTAGTATATCCCGGAAGACATATGTGAATTGTGTATAACAAATCATTACAGAACAATGTTGTTGCAAATGGCGCATTAGACTCCAATGATGTGTCCGCGAGGTTAGCAAATCTACCAGCACCGAGCGAGTCACCACCTGTCATCATTCAAGTGGACACGGGGATGGCCGTCAGTGGCTGTCACGTGGATCAGCTGGCTGGTATTATGGAGGTATTGGTCGAGGAGTTATATGCAAATGAACGAGCTTTTTTTACTTGCATTATAGTACTAGGCAACGCTCTTTTAGTTGAATTTTAATAAATTTCAGTATACAGCTAAATTGCATGGACCTTTACACCCTTTATCCAGCAATTTCACCCCAATATGTAGTACTACGGTAATCATTTCTATTTTGGTAGTTTTGCAAAGGCAATTGTATACGGGTCCATAGCCTGATGACCCACTTTGTGGATTCATGGGAAGACCTGGACCTGACAAACCGCCAGCTACAATCGTTTCTACGTGTCACAAAACCTTACAGGTACTTTCAAAATAATCCATTATTGACTTGACCTGAGACCCCCGTTCGACCCATTCTGACTTTACCTACGAGCGGGGACCCCTGTTCGACCCATTCTGACTTGACCTACCATCGGGGCCCCCCGTTCGACTCATTCTGGCTTGACCTACGAGCGGGGACCACCATTTGACCCGTTCTGACTTGACCTATCATCGGGGACCCACGTTCGACTCATTTTGGCCTGACCTACGAGCGGGAACCCCTGTTCGACCCATTCTGACTTGACAAACCTTCGGGAGACCACGTTCGACTCATTTTGGCTTGACCTACGAGCGGGAATCCTCGTTCGACCCATTCTGAGTTGACCTACCATCGGGGACCTCCGTTAATCCCATTCTGGCTTGACTCTATATCGGGGATCCCGTTGGAACCATTCTGGCTTGACCTACGATCGGGGACCCCCGTTCGACCCCTGGTTTGCCCTAAAACGGGGACCCCCGTTCGACTCATTCTGGCTTGACCTTCCATCGAGGATCCTCGTTCGACCCATTTTGGCGTGATCCTATATCGGGGACCCCGTTCGACTGATTCTAGCTTGACCTACGTTCGGGGACCCCCGTTCGACTAATTCTGGCTTGACCCTATATCAGAGACCCTCGTTCGACTCATTCTGGCATGACCCTATATCGGGGACCCCGGTTGTACTCATTCTGGTTTGACTCTATATCGGGGTACCCCGTACGACTTACTCTGGCTTGATCCTATATCGGGAACCCCCGTTCGACTCATTCTGGCATGACCTTATATCGGGGACCCCATTTCGACTCATTCTGGCTCGACCCTATATCGGGGTCCCCCGTTCGACTCATTCTGGTTTGACCCTATATCGGGGACCTCATTTTGACTCATTCTGACTTGACCCTTTATCGGTGACCCCCGTTCGACTCATTCTGGTTTGACCCTATATCGGGGACCTCATTTTGACTCATTCTGGCTTGACCCTATATCGGGGACCCCCGTTCGACTCATTCTGTCTTGACCCTATATCGGAGACCCCCTTTCGTCTCATTCTGGCTTGACCCTTTATCGGAGACCCCCGTTCGACTAATTCTGTCTTGACCCTACATCGGGGACCACCGTTCGACTCATTTTGTCTTGACCCTATATCGGGGACCCCCGTTCGACCCATTCTGGCTTGACCCTATATCGGAGACCCCCGTTCGTCTCTTTCTGGCTTGACCCTATATCGAGGACCCCCGTTCGTCTCTTTCTAGCTTGACCCTATATCGGAGACCCCGTTCGACTCATTTTGTCTTGACCCTATATCGGGGACCCCCGTTCGTCTCATTTTGTCCTGACCCTATATCGGAGACCCCCGTTCGACTCATTTTGTCTTGACCCTATATCGGGGACCCCCGTTCGACTCCTTTTGTCTTGAACCTATATCGGAGACCCCCGTTCGACTCATTCTGGCTTGACTCTGTATCGGAGACCCCCGTTCGACTCATTTTGTCTTGACCCTATATCGGGGACCCCCGTTCGTCTCATTTTGTCTTGACCCTATATCGGAGACCCCCGTTCGTCTCATTTTGTCTTGACCCTATATCGGAGACCCCCGTTCGACTCATTTTGTCTTGACCCTATATCGGGGACCCCCGTTCGTCTCATTTTGTCTTGACCCTATATCGGAGACCCCCGTTCGACTCATTTTGTCTTGACCCTATATCGGGGACCCCCGTTCGTCTCATTCTGGCTTGACCCTATATCGGAGACCCCCGTTCGTCTCATTCTGGCTTGACCCTATATCGGAGACCCCCGTTCGACTCATTCTGTCTTGACCCTATATCGGGGACCTCATTTTGACTCATTCTGGTTTGACCCTATATCGGGGACCCCCGTTCGACCCATTCTGTCTTGACCCTATATCGGAGACCCCCGTTCGACTTATTCTGGCTTGACCCTATATCGGAGACCCCCGTTCGACCCATTATGGCTTGCTATATCGAGGACCCCCGTTCGTCTCTTTCTGGCTTGACCCTATATCGAGGACCCCCGTTCGACCCATTCTGTCTTGACCCTATATCGGAGACCCCCGTTCGACTCATTTTGTCTTGACCCTATATCGGGGACCCCCGTTCGTCTCATTCTGGCTTGCCCCTATATCGGAGACCCCCGTTCGACCCATTCTGGCTTGCTATATCGGGGACCCCCGTTCGTCTTATTCTGGCTTGCCCCTATATCGGAGACCCCCGTCCGACTCATTCTGGCTAGCTATATCGGGGACCTACGTTCGACTCATTCTGGCTTGACTCTATATCGTGAACCCCCGTTCGATCCATTCTGGCTTGACCCTATATCGGGGACCCCCGTCAGACCCATTCTGGCTTGCTATATCGGGGACCTCTGTTCGACTCTTTCTGGCAGGACCCTATATCGGGGACCCCCGTTCGACTCATTACGTTAATCTACATTTAATGATGATCAAAGTTCCTCATGCCGAACGCTTTATGTATCCGTAATTTACAAGTCAGCTAAGTATAAAATTTAAAACCCAATTATATATGAGTATTTTGCTATTTTGTAAAAGTACGCTTTCCGATGGTGCAGTTTGGATGTTATTTTCAGTCATATTGGCGTATGTTTATCTTTCAGCAAAATTGTTTCTAATACGTCTCAGTGTAATTTTGCATTCCTCGACACAAGTCTTGCTATATTTCAAGGGACATTGGTGTTCGCGTGCACGCAGCAAACACGTGCGCTGTTTTCCGCGGGGTGGGGACGGACCTGGACTACGTGCGTGTCGGCGTGGCCATATATGGACTTCCGATAGGTAGGAACAACGGCTACGTAGCAAACATTACAAACCTCTCGACTAAAAAATACAACAAGAGTAAATGGCCGTACAGCCGGGAAAAAAATAGTTTATGTTATCATTGTATACAGCGCTTTAGTCCAGCTTACTTTTTATTATTGTATGAATATAATGAGAATCGGCTGTTGTTAACACTTTTCTGTCAATATGTTACCCATTAAAAACTATATGATTTTATTTCCTGGTCACCAGTTCATTGTTATGTTTTGTTATGTTTGTTATTCGTGACGGGAAATAGCTGATTGAGCCAATGTTGCTTGTTTTCATAGATCCGACTTTAAATAAAATTTCTTGTTCCACCGTTTTGTACCTTGTGGCACTTAAACAGAACGTCTTTCCGTGAAATTGGCAGGGTTTAATAATTCTTGTTCCCTGATTTTTAACAGACTCAAGCATTGCAAGTGTGGATGAAAGCAAGACAGCGGGGCTACAACCGGCGCTCAGTTTGCACTGCCGGGCCGTCCGTGTTCTGCAACTAGACAGGGACCAGGCCGTTGGATACAACCGCGGATATGTGTAAAGACTAATGTGATGCGTCTATGAATCTGTTGATAGCCAATGAAAGTAACAACAATAAAAATAAGACCGTTGCTACAGTTTCCAAATGGACTTATTCAAACCTTGAATAATCGTGACATTTTACCGCTCAAAATCGCATAAGTAATTTCGAATAAAGTTGCAACATATATGGCCTGACAATTCAATGAATTAACATTACACATCAACAAAACGCATACTGTCGCCGTTTGGGTAAATGAAGGTCTGCCCGCTCCCACAACTTGCATGGCTTTACCCCACTGTCTTGTCATCTCGACTCAAATTGAATTTAAATGACATCATTTAAATGAGATGACATAGAAGGGACTTCAATCCTCAGTCAAATTCAGATATTAGAGTATTTGAAAAAATTGACCTCTTGGCTCTTTAACGCTCTCGGTTTCCGGTACTGTGTACACCTTTTTCCAAGTACTAGCCCTTCAGTGCCGAGCGCCAGAAGCTACTGATACCATTTGTAACGTCTTTCGGTATGATGCGGGCGGACTCATTACCCCGAAATCATACATACATGAATGGGGGCGGGGGGGGGGGGAGGGGGGCGGACTCATTACCCCGAAAGCATACATACATGAACCGTTTGCATTCGCTTTACTTCTACCGACCAGTTAAAGCGTGCAAATCTTTAAAAAGATAAAACTGACTGCACGAAGCCACCTTTGAGGTGCTTCACATACACTTCTGCGACCAGTATCTGCTTGTTTAATCTGATAGACCAGAAGGTTTGCAAACAGTAGCATATTTTATTTTATCAGAAATAGATTAGTGTCCAAATCAAGTTTTGATAAAGCGAGTAGAATACACGACATGTTCATTCCTTTTCAGATGTCAGGAGAACGGCGAACGTGTGGCAGTGCTACAGCTGGGCTACGGGGACGGGTTCTCCAGGTCCATGACAGGCGGCAGCGTCTTCACAGTGGACAGTAGGGACATGATAGCGACTCGTATAAGTTTAATTAAGAACTGTTCATTTCATGAAAATACATTTCATACATATACCACTGTAAGGATTGAGGAGATAGCTAAAAGTTAATAATGTCGCCTCTCTCCTTTAGCTTTTCATTATTATGTAATGATATCAATACATATAGTATTCCTTTTAAGAACGTCTCATATTATATTAAGATTTTAAATTAAAATAATGGTTTGTTGTAGAGACCGAATGCAAAATAGTAGGACGTGTTTCTATGGATGCTGTTTTGGTGAAAGTGCCGGAAAGTGCAGATGACGCGCGCCTTTTCTGCGTGCTGTCGGACGACTATGATCCACGGACGTCTGCCGCCGCCCTCGCTGCCCTAGTTGGTACGTCTACGAGTGAGGTGTGCGTCCGTTTGAACACTCGGCTGCCCAGAGTTTACATCAGCCGGGGGAAAATACAAGCATTCGTCAAATAGAATTTACACATACCACTTTAACATAAATAACTGTATTTCATATTGAGATATTCATTGTCACTGTTATTATTATTATTATTATTATTATTATTATTATTATTATTATTATTTAAATATTGTTACAATTATTATTATTTTTATTTTTTTCATTATAACTATTATTATTATTATCATCATCATCATCATCATCATCATCATCATCATCATCAACAACAACAACATCACCGCCATCATCATCAGCAGCAGCAGCAGCAGCAGTAGCATCATCATCATCATCATCATCATCATCATCGTCGTCATCATCACCATTATTTTATGCTCATATTTACTGGTAGAGATACTTTCAATCGTTATGTATCTATCTATAACCCCTGACGTATCTTTACCTTTAAATTGTTTGTTATTTACAGAAATATAAATTGGGTTGATTTAATGTATAATTTGTTTACAATGGTAAAGCTTTTACCCATTTAGCACAATGTCTTGTGGCCGTGAATGTAGAGCGCTGGATTTTAATCATCGATTATAACGGTTGTGAGTGCCGAAATTAAGTGTTTTTGTTTCCATTTTTTTTAAATTTCCTACTCTTAATACATAAATGGAGACATCGTAAAGTCTTGCAAGCTTAACAGTTAGATTTCATCAAACATATTAGATCAATTGTAGTAAAAGTCATAAGTACTAAGATGTCGCGACCGAAGAACGTGCGTTATTTTAAAAATAATATTATTTAATCATTTATTAGAAAAAACAAAGTGAAATATATTGCTTTATAAATGGATGACCATGGACAAATAAACATAAAAAATTAAAATAGACAGAAACAAATATTTTGAATCAAATAATTTGTTAAGAACTTAATTGAACTTATGAAAAGCATAGAAAAGACCACAAACATTAACAATACAAATGTTACCCTCAACGGATGCGAACTCGCAACCGTACGAATCACAGCCCTAAACATCACCTACTGCACTATATACCCCACCAATAACAAGATATATGTTATACGGTAACACCGAGAAGATAGCTCTCAAATGACGCACGTAATATATTAAGGAATCTAAACGTGGACTTGTCCAAAAGAACACAGCACACGGGTCAAAATAGGACTATCATAACACATATTTCTGTCAATCTGTTAATTTCTGCTGTGGTTTTATGAGTTTTTGTTTTATTTGACGTACTGCAAACCATCCATTTACGCCGTTTATCTTTTTAAAAGATATCTCACGCTACTTTGTATGTTTGTATATAGTGAGCGGAGACCATTTTTTATAAATGGTCACCATAACCATAATATAACCATTAATCACCATCAAAAATACTTCCAAGAAACTAATATTATATTTAATAAACAATCAGGGTTAAGGGAAAACCATTCCGGTATTACCGCACTGACTAGTTAAATAGATGCGTGGATTAGAGATGTAGACAGTGGCACACTCATTGGAACTGTTTTTTTTTCTTGATCGCAGTAAAGCATTTTATTTAGTGGACCATGCAATCCTTTTGGACAAATTGAAACTGTACCATTTTTCGATTAACGCACTGGCGTTCTTTTCGTCATACTTAAGTAACAGAAAACAGTTGGTAAAAGTCGGAGATACACAATCTGAATTACTCACTGTTATTTCTGGTGTACCTCAAGGGGCCATATTGGGTCCTTTATTATTTAAATTATATATCAATGATATTGCTACATGCAATGATAAGATGAATTTAGATTTCTCTGCAGATGATTCTGCATTGCATGAGGCGGGTACTAGTCTCTTAGAAATTGAACATAACCTTCAAATTAATCTAAATTGCATAGGAAAATGGTGCAAGGTAAATATATAGTATGTTATTGCATACAATTAAATCAAAATGCATGGTCGTTGGAACATCATTTAAAACGAAACGAGCATCCGACTTGTTTCTGTTAAAAAACGGAACTTCATTAGAAAATGTAAATGCCAAAAACCTACTTGGTATTTAAATTGATAATAATCTCAAGTGACATTCACAGACAGAATTTGTCTGTTAAGTAAACTAAAAAAAAAACTAATAAAAAAGTTATCTATTTTCTGACTGATTAGATGAAATATATGTTCTATAACTCATATATACCTGTTATTCGAAAACTGTTGTCATATGTGGGGCAAAGGCAATGGTTCAAATGTAAATAAAATAAACATTCTACAAAGAAGTTTGGCAAAAATAATATAACAGATAGATGTAACTATCATACTGCCGTACTTGTATATAAACCCATACATGATATGGTACCAACATACATGTCAGATCTTTTAACATTTTCAAATGATGAATACTATACTCTTAGATCAGTTTCAAAAAAGGACCTCATTTGCAATATGTTGCCTAGAACAATTCTCAAGGACTCTTTTTCGTATAACAGTTTACACGTATGGAATGAAATACCTATAGGAGTAAGAAATGTACATAAATTGGTAACGCTCAATTTTTAAGTATAAAGCTTTCTTTTTGAATAAACATTTAAACATTCAAGTAAAGACTTGAATTCCGACTGAATCTATTTAAGCAATTTGTATAAACGTTATATTCATTATTATCTTTCTCACTTATTGTATATTACATTGGGTGTTTGTCGGTAAGGGCTTGAAATTTGGTTGAAATGATACATGTGTTTACCACGGTGTATTATTCATTACTGATTCATATGATGATTTAAGTATATCCTTTTTTGCTATTTAAATGATAGTATGCATGTGCGAATTCTATACATGTGTTTAAAATAATTAACATGTCTAATTATGCATTAATGCTTTATATGACTATATGTTTTTCGTATTAGATGATATTTGAATAATAGTATGTATACATGTGTGAATTGTGTAAAGATGTCATTATGTTTTGTTTAAGAAGGCCATATTAGAATATGATGTTTTATAGTTGACACTGTAATTATGTCATAATGTGTTACCTTCTTAAAATAAAGATGTTATTATTGTTATTATTATTATTATTATTATTATTATTATTATTATTATTATTATTATTATTATAAAGTTCATCTACTGGTCATTACCTGTATCGCTACCAAGTTTCAATACAGTAAGAGTAAGAGTTGGGCCATTAGTGGATACCGCTATTTATAAAAAGTCACCAAAATCTTGACCTTTGACATATTGCCCTTAAATCAATAGGGGTAAATGACTGGTCATTCAAATAAATTCCTTTTAATTCTTAAGATCAATCGCTTTGTATATATATGTAGAGCCGACTTTTAGTAGGTCACCATGACATTGACTTTTAAGCTGTCTTAACAAAAAGGGTTAAGAAAATAATGAAATTAACAATGTTCATACAAAGTTTGTATATATTGTCTTCAGAACCATGCCCTTTAACCTAATGAACTCCAATAATAGACAATCAGACATAATTATACCACGGGAAGTGTGTCCCGCATATAACTCGTGCTCTCATCTCAAATGTCAAGATCACACTTGGAGGTCAATGTTCCACAATATGTATTTCATAGTAATATTTGAATCTCAGCCATAGCAATACATTTGTCTCAGCCACAATTTATTAAACGTCAATGGAATTTAATCGAACCGTACAAAGTTGTAGAACACCATGGGAAGGTGTGTTTTGCATCAAATGCGTTCTCTTGGAAGGTAAAGGTCACACATGGCCAATGCGCCACAATATTTATTTCATAGCATTACCTTTTGTCTCAGTCATAACATTCGAACTATCAATGTGAATTTGAACATCTTTCATCTTAGTAAAGGTCAGCAGATTAATGACCTTTGACATAATGACCACAAAATTAAAATGGTACAACTACTTACCATGAAGAATGTGCAATTTTTGAAGAATCTACTCCAGGTACTTCATAAGTGATTACTAAGAAACGACGACGACGCCTGTGAAAGTTATTCCCAGGTTTCGACCACGCTTCACAGGCGACAAATACAGACCCGCATTAGTTCCATATATTCAACGCCACGAAGACGAACATCAACCAGATATACGGCCTCCTGTATACAATAGGCCAGCTTTCAAATTATTAATAGATCACTTTGCAACTGATATTCGTTAAATATAATTTTATGCCGACATGAAATATTTAATGGATCTGCGGGTTGAACTGAATCACCCCTAGCTAAACCTGCGGGTTGAACCGTTTACATCTAAAGCGTGGCTTATCAGCGTTCCGCGCCGTGACCAGTGGTCACATGGTGTGTGCGTGGATTCGTTAAAAACTGAGAATTATTCTTAATAAAGGCTATAAACACGTCCGGATTTGTCCGAAGTGAACTCTTTTTATTGAAATGGCATGATCCCTTATTATCCACTTATTGTAAACATACTGTAGTAAGCATTGGACACATACTGTGTTGTGTGAAAAAAAATCAGTATACATTTTGCTTTAAAACTTGATTTCTTTCAGTACGTGTGTAATATCGTAACGCATACACTACAACAAATTTATCACCGGTATCGTGCATTTGGCTGTATAGTAATCGTATACGTTAAAATAGAGCAGGCATATAAAACAAAACAACTTTCTAACGAGAGCGACTGTTACTGTTAGCTATATGTAAAACAAAACAGTTAGCTAACCTGAGCGACGTGCGCCTTGACAGGGTTAGTAC
Organism: Mya arenaria; assembly: GCF_026914265.1. Taxonomy (NCBI): domain Eukaryota; kingdom Metazoa; phylum Mollusca; class Bivalvia; order Myida; family Myidae; genus Mya; species Mya arenaria. Next base: position 51,865,916 of record NC_069123.1, read on the forward strand.
CACCCGCCGTACCCGTTATCGACCGTGTTCGACGAATCTCGAAATAGAGCTGTATATGATTTGTTTCGTTATCGTTTTTGAGATGTACGTTTATTCTTATTTTAGAACCGTAGGTTTGGACGGGGGGGGGGGGGGGTAGTTTCGAGAGGGGTTGATATCAACTCCCCTCTGATGCTACGTGGCGCTACAGCCGTGTATTTTCACATTGTAATTCTTTGCCTCGTTAATAAGCCATAGTTTTTAGACTTCAATACATAAACACTCAACACTATGCAGGATAATGGGAAACAAATTTATCTTTATAATATATAAAGATGGCCATTTAAATGATATCTACGTCACATGGTTTTGAACATACATATGCATTTTCGAAAAACATCATACATTATACATAACAACGGCGTATTTGCTAGGTTGTGAAAATACTTGTGTTGTTGTGTACAGTAAGAAGCATTTGCAGCTGTAGATATGTAGGAAGTAGCGGAGGTTCACTACCAAGTTGAGATGTACTTCAATTAGGCCATAGTTCAGTTACTGGGTAAAGAAGTAATCTTAAGTACATCGAATGTTATATCTCTCTCTCTCTATATATATATTATCAACAGGACTTACAGTGTTTAATCAGTGTCAACTAAGATAATAAAGGGAGACAGTAAAATAGTGTAATCATTTACCGTACTCCCATATTTTATCCGACTTGTTATAACCAAACAACATGATTATGTTATAAATATCGTTCAACTTCCGTGACAATTTACCGTTAAACTTCGTTGGAATCAATGCTAGTGTATACATTCTAGTAGTCGATGGAAATATCGTCGAAAATTTTCAGAATATAAAAGAAGAAATTTGTCTGCTGAATAAACAGACGGAGCTCGTGTAAATAAACGCAATTTTCATGAACATATATTTGGACCTAGCCATTTACTAGCCGTTTACAAGTAGCAAACTGGTATTGTTCAAGAAGTGCTCACTTTTGCAGTGTCAGCAATGAGTGTACATTCCATGTGTCTCGTCTTTTTAAATATTTTCCTGTGTGGATTTCTTCATGTTGAGTCCAGCAACAAAGTGTTGGTGATTTCCATGGACGGATTTCGTTGGGATTACATTCAGAAAGCAAACACTCCAAATTTCGACGATTTTGCCGCCAAGGGAACCAGGGCAAAGTACATCAACAACACGTTTATCACGAAAACGTTCCCATGCCACTACTCTATCGCAACAGGTACGCTACTGGCGTCGCATTATGGAATGAGAATGTGTTTATGTACATTGTCTGATGCCATGTTTTATTGTTAAAATCGAACGTGCACACTATTAACTTTATTTGTTTATTTTGTTGCTTTAAGGGACGCATTCACATGGTATGGGGTCAGATATAAAACAAATCTTGTGAAATGTGAACAAAATTCGTGTTTCAATTCTTAAACATTATTACAAGTTCAAATAAGAGCTTTACTGTTTTGGTTTCTGATGATTTGCCTTAATTGACACTCGTACACACAATGAGTGAACAATGTTGTCATAAAAAAGAAAGCGTAAAGTTTCAATACATATAATATAAATCAGTTCATAAAACATGAGCATTTTTTTTGGGTTAAAACAGTTACAACTTGGGACTGATTTATACAAAGGCAGTGATGAAAAAATGAGAAAGATAATGCGCAGCCACCTAGAGGAAAATAGTTGTTGTTTTTTAAAGTAAAGGTAAAAATAACATTGAAAAATACAAGCTTAAAAGAAAATATCTTATGGCTGAGGGTATTTTTTGTGGATATTTTATTCAGATATACCAGCATAACAATGTACATATATAGATATAAGAGATCACTGCTATTAAAACAATATATTTTCGAAATGGTTAACATGTTATATTTAAGGTATTTTTTCTCTTGTTGCTATTGTTTCCTCTATGTTTAGAAGTTAGACGATATTGGACAAACATGGTACATCTTGGTATATTCCCTTCACAGTTTGATTCAACAGTTTTTTGCTAAAATAATAAGAAAATTCAGATCATAGCTATATTCATACATTTCTTTGTTTGCCAATAACTCACAAAGCGTTATAGATTTGTATGAGTAATCTCTTAAGCAAACTCCGGTCAATGTGTTAGATAAGGCTCCGTATTCACCCCAAAACGTTTGTGTAATATCACATTTAAGCATGTGGATGTTTTAATCAATGTTCATCACAAACAAGTCACATAGGATGGACACGACAGTAGTGTATGTATATAGCTCGGCATCAAACATTTAACTTCCCTATTTCTACTTTCCGGTTTTACATTGTTCAATAGAGTAATTGTAGACTAGTTCCTTTAAAAATAATTTCAAATCTACCACAGGCTTGCGTAATAAAGTCATATACTTAAGTAAACTAGGTTCAATGTCATGGGTCATATGTTAAAGAACTCAAATAGAAATATTACAGCGCTGCATGTATGCAGGAAATGCTTTGTAAAGAAAGCAGAGAAGCTACCATATGATGGAGCCATCCACATCACTGTACATATACTTACAACTTAATTAAAATACGACTACAGTAATTAAACTACATATAACCCCGAGTATATACTTATTGCTATGAGTATAATGTCCGGTTTTAGCACTGACCCCCATACTCCACATTACAGGCCTGTTTGAGGAGAGTCACGGCATCATCGCCAACAGCATGTATGACCCCGTCACCCAGAAACACTTCACTATGTCCAGCAAGGAGTCATTCTGGTGGGACGGTGGGGAACCGCTTTGGGCCACCGTGCAAAGGTCTGACCTTAGGAGCGCTGTGTACTACTGGCCGGGCAGCGAGGCGGAGATCAGGGGCCTCAGGCCGAACATCTACTTTCCGTACAACGAGTCTGTGAACTTTTATTCTCGCGTTGACACTGTGGTGCAGTGGTTGGCTAACGACTCGTACAACATCGACTTCGCAATGCTGTACTTCCACGAGCCGGACCACACGGGTCATATGTACGGCCCGGACTCGACGGAAGTTTTGACTAAAGTGGAAGAGATGGACGCCATACTAGGATACATAGTCGAAAGTTTCACGAACGCAAGTCTATGGGCAAACGTTAACGTATTAGTCACCAGCGATCACGGGATGACTGAGATAAGCCACGATAAAACCATCGACCTCCTGGCGTACGTAGACAATGCCGCCATGGAGCAGGTGCCATCCATGGGGCCGGTGGCCAACATCAGGGTGGCTGACGGTATGTTGGAGGAAGTGATAGCGAACCTTTCGTCGGCACCGCATCTGAAGGTCTATCGACGGGAAGAAGTTCCGGAATTTTGGTACTATAAAAACAACGAACGTATTCTGGATATTGTGGCCGTGGCGGACGAGCATTGGAGCATTATAATGGTGTGGCGACTAGAAAGATTTGTCAGTTGTAAACTTCTAAAAAAATAATTGCGATAAAATTAAATTTCTATGGAGATTTATCCAGCTTCATAATCCTTATGAATCTGTTGTTTATTCAATGACGACTTCTGCTGAGTCGATCATTGTCGTTCAAAAACACACATGCAATCGTAACGAGACGATAACAAATTAGACAAGCGCGCAAAATCTTACTATCTCTTCAAACTGTTAAATGTTTTTATTAAAACACTATTTGTATATTTAAAATATACGGTGATTTTTTTTAGAATGCGAGTGCGTACACGTACAACGGCAAGGGAGGTCACGGCTATGACAACAGGTTGATGTCCATGAAGCCCATCTTCTACGCTCGGGGCCCAGACATCCGGTCAGGGTACGAGACTCGGCCATTCAACTCGGTGGACATTTACCCGACGGTGTGTCGTCTGCTCGGGGCGCGACCAGCCCCAAACAACGGAACCATTGAACACACGAGCGACTTTGTAACCCTTCCAGTGTCTCAGGCCGCTTCTGTTAGATCTCAAACAGTGCTGTCGGTTTCTCTCATATATGTTTCCATGGCTATATTTTGTGTGCAGGAAGTGCTAAGGATATGAAAAGGAATTCCTAGAATGAGAACTGTGCAAGTTTAGTGAAATGTTTTTCTTTTGAACTCCAGCAGGGTTTACCTTTTATTCAGATATGTATTATTTTGTCGTTTAATGCAGTTTTATTTTATTATCATATGGAAACAACACTCATTTATCTATAAATAAATACATTGTACTAGCTATCGGTTCTGGTTAAATTAAGTCGCATTGGACCTTAAGCGTATGTGTAAGCTTACACTGTTACGGACACATTTAACCGTTTTCCTCGCGATTAATATTGTAATATAAAATCTCCTCGGTGTTGACATTTGGAATGCCGACAGGTTGATGTCCATGAAGCCCATCTTCTACGCTCGGGGCCCAGACATCCGGTCAGGGTACGAGACTCGGCCATTCAACTCGGTGGACATTTACCCGACGGTGTGTCGTCTGCTCGGGGCGCGACCAGCCCCAAACAACGGAACCATTGAACACACGAGCGACTTTGTAACCCTTCCAGTGTCTCAGGCCGCTTCTGTTAGATCTCAAACAGTGCTGTCGGTTTCTCTCATATATGTTTCCATGGCTATATTTTGTGTGCAGGAAGTGCTAAGGATATGAAAAGGAATTCCTAGAATGAGAACTGTGCAAGTTTAGTGAAATGTTTTTCTTTTGAACTCCAGCAGGGTTTACCTTTTATTCAGATATGTATTATTTTGTCGTTTAATGCAGTTTTATTTTATTATCATATGGAAACAACACTCATTTATCTATAAATAAATACATTGTACTAGCTATCGGTTCTGGTTAAATTAAGTCGCATTGGACCTTAAGCGTATGTGTAAGCTTACACTGTTACGGACACATTTAACCGTTTTCCTCGCGATTAATATTGTAATATAAAATCTCCTCGGTGTTGACATTTGGAATGCCGGCACCATTATTGTATCTCATAATGGTTAATTTTCATACCAATTCTTCCTACATGTTCATCCATTCACAATCTATCTCTTGGGGGTTTGTGTTGAAGTAATCATTAACCAAATATCTTCTAAAGATATGCTTCTTAACAGTTATCGAAATTTACCGAAATTCCCAAAGTTGTTTATTGAGGACTGTCATTTTTGCGGAATTGTTTATTTTGGAAAATGCATAGTGAAAACATGAATGTTGTTTCCAGTTTTTATTGCCATATGATAATTACTTATCATAAGTCTTTGTTGAATGCAAATATGTATTTTATTAATTACTTGCTACACTGTAACTGCCATGTCATTGCACTATATATTTGTAATATCCGCGCGTTCCAAATTTGAAATTTTATGTAAAATATGTGTTTAATGAGAAATTATTTAATGTTTAATGGCACTAAAATAGTTATATGACCATGATAGGTAACGGTTACTGCCCTTTGTTAACAATTGTATGTTTAACCCGATTTTATGCATTATATAACTGGTTATTTGCTCAACCCAAGTATTGTCTTTTTGAAATAGTAATTCCTCGACTAAGCCCATCGGCTAATAATTTCGGATGTTTATCTTTGTCAGAATCCTCAATTCCTTTTTACCTAGCGGTCTGTCGGGTATATATCCGCCGCATTTTCCGAATTTGCAATTCTGATCAAATCTCTTTTGATAACTTCCGATCAGAAACACGCACCTCTCTCTCCCTCCCTCCCTCTCTCTCTCTCTCTACTTCTTGATGTTTTCATTTTCACCACATTCTTAGTACTCAAAAGCGGGATTGTGCAACTTTATCAAAAATATAGAGCGCTTACGTTCAACCAGTCTCTTTTTTTTTATAAGACACGTATTTTAAATGTTGTTTAATGTTTAGTACAGAAGTGGAACTTTCATCCCATGCCTGGTGTTGGGGTCATGAAACACTAGAAATCAATGCTATTTTGCGTGACAATCGGTCGATTTATTATAGAATATATATTATATAGGGAAAATGTTGACGTAGTTTATAACCTAGTTATGATTTAAACCTTTTTAACAAAGCTTGTGATATCTTTAAGTATAACAGATAAAACAATACCCGGCGTATGACGTAATTAAAGTTATTAATGAAATAAAGTCAAAAGTTTTAATACCAAATCAATAGGTCGCACTAAGCTTACCGGAACAATCTGATACTGGGCTTGATTCTCTGGTTATTTAATAAATTACATTCAAAAACAACAGAAGATAACACTAATTCCATTACTTCATATCATATACATGTATTGAACTTATACTTCCCTGATGACCATGGCTTTGCAAATGTAGTAACAGTATGTTATGTATGTCTGCCGACGTTGCAATAGTGCATGAATGCGTTTCACCCGCGTAATATTCATAACTTGTAAGTTTGCTGATATATAAATACTTCCTCGTGTTTATTGTAAACAAAAAAGAGGGTGAGCTCAACATAATGCTTCCTGATTTATGTATGGCCGACGTGAAATATGTGTTCTTGTATCTGATGCACAACCTCCACATTTCAAGCAAAGAAACCGAAGCCCGTGGCTACACAGCTCTAGTGCGGCCACATGCTGAGTATTGTTCCACAGTCTGGAACCACTATACCAAAACTCAAACTTGGAGATTTCAAACGGTGCAGAGAAAAGCAGCGAGGTATATAATAATAATAATAATAATAATAATAACAACTTTATTTAACGAAGGTTACATACCAAGTGTACAATCATTACAGACATACTACTTAATTATTTCCAGCATGGCCTTCACACAAAAAGTATTACAAAAACACATATACTAACTTACATATTAGGCAACATACAAATCATGCAATTACACTATCACTATCATACTTTTCTCATGTAATTCAACATAATTATACATGTATTCAACATTTCTTCGACAAACACAACTCAGTTTAATATGATGATTATAAATTACAATAATTTCATCATGTAAATAATGTAGATATATTCTATAAAACCACATTCAATTAATATATTTTCAACATTTACACATTTGGTAGTATCCATTGCAAGTTGTTGCAAGAATGTCATATACGTACATTAACACAATTCATGTAAACAATGAACTATTTATTATAATGTAAATTAAATAAAGTGTCAAGATTTATTTTCATAAGTGATAATATTATTCTGCCAATAAGTAGCCTTTTAATGCACGTTTAAAAGCTGGTAGCTTATCTTGACATTTAATGTATGTAGGAAGAGAATTCCAAATTTTCATTGCGTTATAGGCAAATGTAGTTTTGATATAGTTTGTTCTAGGTTTTACAACAGAAAGATCCTGGTTTCTGAAGAACGCAAGCTATAGAACTCATTTGACAAACAAATATCAAAACACAAGCTGTGTGGCATCCATACTGGAAAACCTTGTTTGGGAGTCGCTGGGAATACGTAGGAACAAAGCCCAGTTTACCATGATGTACCAGCCTGATCTATATCTCGGTTGAAAGCTGTTGTACTCCCGACATTCGCTCTACAAAGTCCTCAACGCCATGAGGTATACACAGATATCTACAGCTATGCCATACAAGTCCTTATTCTTCCCAAGGATCAACACTGTGTGTAACAAGCTATCATCCGAGGTCGTTGAAGCCCCGGACTTCGTATAATTCATGCAGGGGCTGTCTACCATTTTCATGTAATGTTAGGATTCAGCTCTGAGTAGACTGTGCCAGCCGTGGCCACCGTTTTACTCCTTTAACTATCCTCTAACTCTAAACTTTCCTATCACTACTACTTTTTCTTGACCTGTTATCACCCTTCGTATAAAAGTCAAGTGTGACTCAGACGACGCATGCTGTAGATGTATATGTTAACAAAATATTTGGGGTCTACGTTTAGGAAGATTTTTTTTTCGATACAGTTACATATTATTTTTTTTAAGACATGGTACCTACTTGCATTTTTATCTTATTTTTATTGTGTTAATTATATTAAACATGCTATTCCTATTTAAGAACGTTGTGTATCATATGTTGTATGGACCAAGAGCGGAGACGACAGGAAATATACCAGGAGCGGATCATCGCCGTGCTCAGGGAGGATCAGCTCCGCCGCAAGATGTCCGCCGCACAACCACTCGCCCCATGTTTACCTGTCATGCATTTGTTCGCTAGCCTTATGGGAAGACACGTACGAAACCATTACCATATTGAAGTTTCATTATCGACCGGTCTCTGGATCATCCTTCCATGTTTCAGCTGTGTTGTCACCCAGCACCTTCCACCGTACACTCCGCAGATAAGCCAAAGTCAACGTACAATGCACACGAACCGAAGTCTGCATGTATTACACTATTAGCAATCCAGGTGAACAACATCAGAAGCACCAGCAACAACTACTGCATACCTAAAACAAATACCCTCCACAGCAGCAAAACTTCAATGACAAAAGGTATATGACCTTCGTAAACATACAAAGAACCAGACCAGAAATAACAACCGAACAACAGCGACAGTCCAATCTTAGTACCAGTAGCATTACTATTATTATTATTATTATTATTATTATTATTATTATTCAGTATATATAGTGTACATTTTTTTATTGACCGCATTTTGTTACGGAGTGATACTTCTTATTACATAACTGTACTGTACTACAAATTCCAAAATAATATCTATGTACTTAATTACATGTTCTATTTGTATTTACAGTAATCACATTCACTGCTTCATATAAAAAAATAAGATGTTGGAATTTCTATGATCACAAAAAAAATCATACTTGAAAACAAGTCATATAAAATTTTCTATATAAATTTTCAATAAAGCGAACTTTCTTATAAAAAAAACAAGTTTTCATGCAATGTTCTATCAATGGTTTTAGAAACGACGAGTATAAGACAAAATCCTTGTTTTCGCATTTCTATTGATTCAACAAAAGCACGCACGGCAGTGGGCTTGGCACCAACTATATATCCTGTACTCGAGCAGACCAATACATACATATCGTTTATGTTCGTGGAAATAACTCGAACCTGCTAAACAGAATACTAATCAAGGTTAAAACATAATTCAAAACGAAGACATAAGTACATACAATATTTATTTTTTGAAAGACAAGGGTGCATAATCTTATGAACTAGACTGGTCGGAGAACGATGCACCGACGAATTCAAAGTCAAGAATAAGGCCTTGATCAGTAAAACCCTTTCCTGATTCGTCTTGGAAGACAACCTTCGGTCCGTTTTTCAGCACACATTCATCATCGTCACTATCATCCGGATCAGGTGACCCGGATGTACACTCGTTTACGCCGTTTATGTCAGTCGTGACCGGAGTAATTGCGACACTTTTGGCGTTCGAGTTGTCCGTCTTTTTAAATTTCTTTGAAAAAATACTGAATTTGTTTTTGATCCCAGTCTTAGTGTTCTTTATGGTTGTCTGAGAACAACTATCCAGTGCACACTCGTCCCGAGCGTCATCCTGGTGCAACCCAGCCTCCAGAATGCAGTCGTCATCGTTATACCAGCGGCCCGACGCGTACTGGGTCGACCTTACTTCCGGGTCTATCAGTGTCTCATCCACATCAGCACCTGTGAATTCCCCAAACTCTACTAAGTTATCATCCTTTTTAACACTTGGAACTCTGGGGTCATCGTTGAAGCTGATAAGGGGGTCGCCGTCGGCCGTCGGCACCGCCTGCGGATCCGACATGTCGGCGGAGACAAATATGAACTCGTCGTCGTCATTTCCTGCCATAGGTAACTCGGCGTACCTCCTGCAAACCGGATAGCAACACTTACATAATTCAGTTCCAACACGAATATAAGCTTTAGAATGATAGGTAAAGTGTCGTAGACAAAAAGCTTGTGTCTATTTTATAACATGGAGAACAGCATACCTGTAAAAATCGCAGTTACATTGTATAAATATGCCAATAATACACCACCATTTCTATCACAGTTTATATCCGGATTGAAGGTTTAAAGCAAGTATTGTGGCTGAAATAGCATACACGTTGTATTCACGGTCCTCTTATTTTCCAATACTGTAGTATAGAACGGAGCGCGTGACCATGATAAGATCGCGTGCGTATATAAGTTAAGACGCATATAAGTTTTGTTTTCCATAAGTATTCAATACCAGAGATACATTTATTCCACTGTTTGGGGAACCTCGACACTTTCAGGCGGCAGATACGAGTGACGACTACACCTGTTGCCCATACATTTACTAGTAATAGTGACACAGGCGGCAGATACGAGTGACGACTACACCTGTTGCCCATACATTTACTAGTAATAGTGACACAGGCGGCAGATACGAGTGACGACTACACCTGTTGCCCATACATTTACTAGTAATAGTGACACAGGCGGCAGATACAAGTGACGACTACACCTGTTGCCCATACATTTACTAGTAATAGTGACACAGGCGGCAGATACGAGTGACGACTACACCTGTTGCCCATACATTTACTAGTAATAGTGACACAGGCGGCAGATACGAGTGACGACTACACCTGTTGCCCATACATTTACTAGTAATAGTGACACAGGCGGCAGATACAAGTGACGACTACACCTGTTGCCCATACATTTACTAGTAATAGTGACACAGGCGGCAGATACGAGTGACGACTACACCTGTTGCCCATACATTTACTAGTAATAGTGACACAGGCGGCAGATACGAGTGACGACTACACCTGTTGCCCATACATTTACTAGTAATAGTGACACAGGCGGCAGATACGAGTGACGACTACACCTGTTGCCCATACATTTACTAGTAATAGTGACACAGGCGGCAGATACAAGTGACGACTACACCTGTTGCCCATACATTTACTAGTAATAGTGACACAGGCGGCAGATACGAGTGACGACAATACCTGTTGCCCATACATTTACTAGTAATAGTGACACAGGCGGCAGATACAAGTGACGACTACACCTGTTGCCCATACATTTACTAGTAATAGTGACACAGGCGGCAGATACGAGTGACGACTACACCTGTTGCCCATACATTTACTAGTAATAGTGACACAGGCGGCAGATACGAGTGACGACTACACCTGTTGCCCATACATTTACTAGTAATAGTGACACAGGCGGCAGATACAAGTGACGACTACACCTGTTGCCCATACATTTACTAGTAATAGTGACACAGGCGGCAGATACGAGTGACGACAATACCTGTTGCCCATACATTTACTAGTAATAGTGACACAGGCGGCAGATACGAGTGACGACAATACCTGTTGCCCATACATTTACTAGTAATAGTGACACAGGCGGCAGATACGAGTGACGACAATACCTGTTGCCCATACATTTACTAGTAATAGTGACACAGGCGGCAGATACGAGTGACGACAATACCTGTTGCCCATACATTTACTAGTAATAGTGACACAGGCGGCAGATACAAGTGACGACTACACCTGTTGCCCATACATTTACTAGTAATAGTGACACAGGCGGCAGATACGAGTGACGACAATACCTGTTGCCCATACATTTACTAGTAATAGTGACACAGGCGGCAGATACGAGTGACGACAATACCTGTTGCCCATACATTTACTAGTAATAGTGACACAGGCGGCATATACGAGTGACAATACCTGTTGCCCATACATTTTCTAGTTATGCACAGGCGGCAGATACGAGTGACGACAATACCTGTTGCCCATACATTTACTAGTAATAGTGACACAGGCGGCAGATACGAGTGACGACAATACCTGTTGCCCATACATTTACTAGTATGCACAGGCGGCAGATACGAGTGACAATACCTGTTGCCCATACATTTACTAGTATGCACAGGCGGCAGATACGAGTGACAATACCTGTTGCCCATACATTTTCTAGTATGCTAGCTCCAAATGCTATCAGGCTGTTGCACGGTATGATAATACTTCCTTATTTCCTCCATCACTTCAAGTGCTGTAGTATTAGTTTATTTACATACATGAACGAAGCTACCTGCAATGGTATCAACGGATGATATATCAGCATGTTCGGGTATACCAATCGACTGTAACCGGCAGTACCAGGAACATATCACTTTACAACCTGGTCTTACACGACTATACCCCCTAGCAGAGATATTTAAAGTGACTTCTTACGGTTGTTAGATGTTCAGAAAAATATTTCTATTTACGGCTTCTTACATCTGTAAGAGGACACTTTTGAAGAACAAGAGGCACATCAGTGCCTGTGCTCCACTGGCCAAAAGGTTCAAGCAAAGACCACCTAACGAACATTTTCGTCAAGTTTCATAGAAATACAATCATCAATTTTTGAGGAGAAGTTATTTAAAAAATTTTTTTACTTTAATAGCTCTGGCTGCCATGTTGTGCAGTGGACCGAAATGATTTGGGCAATTTGAGTAAAGGAGCACCAAACAAACATTTCTGTCAAGTTTTATCGAAAAAAGGTCATCGGTTTCGACGACAAGTCGTATAAAGTTTTTTTTATTTTTTAGCTCTGGCAGCCATGGTGTGCAGTGGACTGGAACCATTCAACAAATTTAGGTTAATGACCATCCAAGGAACATTTCTGTTAAGTTTCATCAAAATCTGATCATCGGTTTCTGAGAAGATGTTCTTTAAAGGTTTTTCTATTTTTTTGCCCTGGCAGCCATGTTGTGCAGCGGACCGGAACCATTTGAGCAATTTTGGTTAAGGACCACCCAAGGAACAATTCTGTCAAGTTTCATCAAAATCTGCCTATCCGTTTCAGAGGAGATGTCGTTTAAAGATTTTGCTATTTTTAGCTGTGGCGGCCATATTGTGCAATGGACCAGAACCATTTGAGCAATTTTAATAAAGGACCACCCAAGGAACATTACTGTCAAGTTTCATCAAAATCTGCCGAACCGTTTCAGAGGAGATGTCGTTTAAAGATTTTGCTATTTTTAGCTCTGGCGGCCATATTGTGCAATGGACCGGAACCATTTGAGCAATTTTGGTAAAGGACCATCCAAGAAACATTTCTGTTAAGTTTCATCAAAATCTGATCATCGGTTTCTGAGATGTTCTTTAAAGGTTTTTCTATTTTTTTGCCCTGGCAGCCATGTTGTGCAGCGGACCGGAACCATTTGAGCAATTTTGGTTAAGGACCACCCAAGGAACAATTCTGTCAAGTTTCATCAAAATCTGCCAATCCGTTTCAGAGGAGATGTCGTTTAAAGATTTTGCTATTTTTAGCTGTGGCGGCCATATTGTGCAATGGACCAGAACCATTTGAGCAATTTTAATAAAGGACCACCCAAGGAACATTACTGTCAAGTTTCATCAAAATCTGCCGAACCGTTTCAGAGGAGATGTCGTTTAAAGATTTTGCTATTTTTAGCTCTGGTGGCCATATTGTGCAATGGACCGGAACCATTTGAGCAATTTTGGTAAAGGACCACCAAAGGAACATTCCTGTGAAGTTTTGTCAAAATCCGCTTATCAGTTTCAGAGGAGATGTCGTTTAAAGTAAAAGTTTACGCACGCACGCACACACGCACGCACTCACGACGGACAATCTGTGACGACATAAGCTCCATGGCCTTTGGCCAGTGGAGCTAAAAACTCGTACTGTATCTAGTACTTAGTATATGCATACAGCCAATAATGTGATCCACTGTTTAACTCACCACTGGTAAGGAAAAACAACACTGGAACGGACATGAACTCGATTTTAATGATTCTTCATGGTCAAAACAAGTGTGAACATAATGCACATGTATTTCAGGATACAGAGAATCAAAAATGAAATTGAAATGTCAGAGATGATTAGTTTTCACTTCTTTTGTTTCTATCATCATTTAAAGGATGCTGTTACCGTGAACTTCAACATTTGCATATCATTTTTAAGTACAAGTCTTACAACAGCTGTTGCAAAGGTTAATGAATGATTCACAATTCAACATTATAGTTCATTTTGTGGAATCCAGGAAGTAAATACAGATTTGTATTACCTTGAATACTGTAAATAAATTAATTAATTGATAAATAGTAAAATTAATTAAAAGTTAATATACGCAGGAGAAAAGCAAAGCGCACTGATTAATGTTAGTATACACAACTCCACCTAGCATGACAGGATCGCTGACTGAAATTTTCTCCCAAGTTTTAACATCAATACAGATGAAATATCGTTAAAATATTGATCAGAACAATGTATAAGTTTTGTCAAAACATTCTCCAAAACTATGTCATAATGAATGTTAATGTCAAACACAATATTGAGATAGAAAATATGTAAATCCATGAGTGGTGTGGTTGAAGCTAGAATTCTCTGCGATGATATTTGTCTGGTTCATAGTAGGAGGTTACAACAACTCGGTTGGAGAACTTTCTGCCTGTCAAAGCCTGCTGTGCCTTCTGACAGTCGATAAGCGAGTTGAACTCTACAAATATCTGCAAAAGAAAATAAAGGAAAACTTTATAAAGCTGTGAGTTGTGTAATGATGAACTTTATGTAGATCTGTAGTTTCTAAATTTAAAAGCTTTTATTTACCTGATTTTGAATTTTATTGTACATGTTTTTACCAGCTTTTTGCCAATATTTTTCCTGGTACACATACTTTCAATTTCAACAAATATATATATATTTTCTTAAATAAAATAGGTTAAGAGGAAAATGAGGAAGAATTCAGAAACATTTATTGAAGCACGCAAACTCTATTTAATTATAACCTTGATTCTGCTAAACATATCACTTTAAAACCATGATGAGGTTTTACATCAAAGCAGGGTAAAGTGGAAGGCATTTCCAAACAGTAACGGACATGTTCACATTTCACATTAAAAAAAAGGATGCTTGCCTACACAATTATGCTCATTTTACGAGAATTGCAAGAATTATAAGTTGTTGCAAACTGACCTTGCCACATCCTGGCACCTCAATGCCCTTGATGGGCCTGGGTATCTCGAGACTCTTCACCATGCCATATTTACCACACTCCTCCCGCACATCCTCGAGAATGTCTGCAAATACACAAATCATATGTAACAATCACTATTCAATATCATATTTAGGCATAAGGAAATGGCACAAAATAAAATTCAAAAGCTATACAAAGTATGCAAATGAATGTTGATACATTTCAAAGAAAGGTGAAGAACTAGTTCTTAAGCTTCTCTTGTTGAATGATCACCATACAAGGACTTTGCATTGTTAGTGTTATTTTTTTGGCTAGAATGTAATGATAATGAGATAAAAAAAAACATACAAAGACTATAATTTTATTTTGATTTATTTAAACTTGATAATGAAGACAGCTGTAAGCTGATATGAATCACCCTAAAGAGAAAAAACAGTTCTGTATCGATTTTATGAGACTAAAATATTTCCTTGTTGTTATCACACGCACAATCTCTAGGGTGAGAGGAAGACAGTTATACCAATAGACAACTGCCAAGACTTGCACAATAACTACGCCACTCATAAATATTACCACCTCCCACTCACCTTCATATTCGTCCTCATCCTCCAGGTCCTCAGGTGTGACCATGTTCATGAGACAAAGGACCTCTGTGGGTGGTCCACTGCCTTGGTTCAGGTTCATGCCCGGCACCTGCAACTGTACGGGCATCGCCTGGGCATTCTTCGCTCCCACACTCGCCCGCTGCACTATCAGCTTCTTGTCTCCCAGCTGCATGCCGTTCAGTCCTGCACATGCCTACACAATACACAGCTTGTTAGATAATAGACAGGCAGAGGAGAAAATTTTTACCTGAGCTTTATTCCGAAAATGTTAAAAAGGTTTCCTGTGAGATTTCACATGTATCAACTGTGTAGTTGAAGATACTTTCTTACATTTTATAGCATTAACTGATGCTGCATGTATCACATTCAATCTAATGATCTCAAACCAAACTACCCAGTACTGTTCTTCGTACAAACTACTCAGCATCATCATAATGAATGCCAGCAACTTTATATACAGTATACTAAGTTTCAAATGAAATATAAGGAAAAAATGGGTATAGTGGTATACTATAACAAGGGTCGGTGTGTCAACAATTCTAAAAGTCAGAGTTAGAGGCCTTGTTGCATGAGTGTATTGTCTCTGAGAATATGTGTACAAGTTCAAGGGGATTAACTTTGCCATAAAATGCCACAGAGTTATAATTCTTGCAAGATGCACAACTTCACATCGTATTATTCTATGTTCCAAGTTTCAATTCATTGCTTCAAGTAGGTTTTGAGTTCTGCTCCAGACAAAATTCGGTTGAAGAAAAAAAATACGACATACGAACAGCAACGGTTTATATCAAGATTCAGCTTAATGCTGTCTTAAAAGTTGCATTTTAATACATAGGCATGTGTTAATACTGTAAGCCCACCTGGTCTGTGACAGAGGGTCCACCCATCATCTCCACGTACTCACAGAAGGCGTACCCCTTTGAAAGACCTGTGGCACTGTCCTTCACCAGATTGAAAGCCTTCAGAGGTCCAAAAGACGTCAACAGCTCCTTCACCTACAAACATCAAACACAATCTATATTCTGAGCACCTTTTGGTTTTCATTCTAAATTATCTATTTCATTTGGGGTTTTTAAGTGCAATTTCAAGGTGAGGCTCTTGCTTATTTGAAAAGTATTATCTTTACAAACAAAATTATTAAAATCGTAAATGATACAATGATTTTAATCTGATTTGTTTGCTATTAATATAATATAGATCTTATTACTATAACATTTTATAAACAGGACTGTGTGATGTTGAGTATCTTTATTTAAAACAAAAAGTCACAATTTACTTACCTGTCAATTACTTAGAAGCAACAAAGTACTACGTTACATTATGTATCATAAAATAAAAAGAGACTTACCGGGTAATCAGTTTAAAAGAGAAAAAAGATTAACAAGCAGTACTTCAACTTAAAATGGGATATGAAGTTGGTTTTTATGTGGTCAAACTGCACTAGTTGCTCCTAAGCAATTGATACAATACATGGAACATGTATCAATAATGACAAAGAATGCCCCCTTTCCCCAAACATGAAATTCCCATAACTTTTTTGTGCCAACTAGTTTCGGGGTTCACCTGAGAGCAAATCATCGCGTTTATTCCGATATTACTGTGTTCTTACCTACTGGGCGTTCAACACATTAATGAGAAGCTTAGGAACTGGCTAACTTTACGTAAGCACTTGCCTGGAGTGGCGGATGACTAATTTACAGACCTCTTCCCCTAAGCTAGGGAATAAAGGAGAGAAAACAGAATATGTGATTAATAATGGATCTTTTGAAACATGAAATAAAGCAAAAGAAGTAATAATTGTATCACAATGACTTACTTAAATACATGTGCTATTCCATTCAGTTAAATCAAAATTTCAATACATCCTTTTTTCAAAATTTCAATACATCCTTTTCAATTCATTTCAACAATTTAATCCAATCAATTTATAACAATTTGCCTGAAAAAAGACCCTGAAATAAAAGGCCTGAAAAAGAACCCTGAAATTCTGTCCCTAGGATAGCCTTTTAAACGGACTGAAAACAAAAACAACCCTGGAAAAAATCCCTGAAATCGCGACAATAGATGCTTTTCCTGTATCCGAGGACTGAAGTTTTACTGAAGCTGAGTGAATGCAAAATCCAGAATAGCACTGTATCCTTGATAGTAAAAAAACCTCTTGATCCCCCGAGTGACGTCACTCGAAAACCTGAAATTACCTGCAATGAAATTTGGCTGCCGCTCTCACCCTGCACTGTCATTGCTGACTAGTCATGTGACAATGTACAGAAGGACACAAACTACACCTGTACTGTCACATTTACATGTACATACCTGGTCCTCGTTCAGATAGTTTGGTAAACCACCAATGAAAATTTTGTTTGGTGAGTCTTGGACCACCGTTGATACCACTCCTGTAAGAAAATTAGTGTTCAAATTTATGATGCAACCAAATAGCCATTATGAAAATCACACCATTTTCATAAATAGTTGAATGGTTAAAATAAGAATTTAGAAAAAGCACAATACAAGTAAAATGTTTGCTAGGCTAATTACAAAGCTAAATACAGGTGATTGTTGACTAATTTTTATAAGACAGAATGTTTGACACGTTTTTCTTGCTGGATTTGATTAATAATTTCCTTGCTGGATTTGAAATAATAATTGGTATAATACTTAATATAAAATGTATACGACTTTTGTAAAAAAAACAAAGTCTATGAGAATGACTCCTAAGCACTGAGTCTGCTCATCTACTGACCTGGCACAGCAACAGATGGGTTTTCTGACATGCCAGGAAGAACCTGGTAGTCACGAGGTCGGCGTATCTTCAGTGACTGACCCTGGAAGTTGATCCCATCAAACGCCATTGCCTGTGTCGTTTCATCCACAGATCGGAACTGTCATCAATAGTTTACAACGTGTAAAGAAATATTAGGAAACAGCTGTAAACAGGGATCTTTCAGATTACCTACATTGCTGGTTGATCATTATGAGTTGCTTAATGATTTAAAAATTAAAATGCAACCTTAAATCAACTATTTTTTTAATATATCACTTTCCACCAGACCACGAACATTTAAATGGGTACCACATATGTATATCAAAGGCAAAGAATTACAATGAAGCTTAAAACTCGATAGAACAGAAATTACCTCCACAAATGCAAAGTTTTTATCTAAATTAATCTGGACTGCAATCACTGGATTTCCCTCTGCTTGGGCAAGCCCGCTCATCTTCATCTGGTCATTGAAGAAGTCCATCATTGCTCCCTGAAACATATATATATAATATAGATATCTTAAGAATTTGTTTTTCTGTTCCCTTTTGAAGTTTTGATGACCTTTCGATAGTTTTGATCACTGATTGATACGATTCAGTCTGGACACATGATATGGGTTTGTTGTCATAAACCTTGTAAGTCATTAACGGAAAAAGTGCAGCCACAAAAAAAAGTTCATGAGATGACATTAATGTTATCAAGCTGATCATAAATAGGTTTTACCATCATAATATCATAGGCAGAGTCGTGTTTAATGAAGGCAAGCAGTAATGATGCTGAATAAATTTCAAGATATTGAACTGTCAGAAAGTAGTCACCTCTGTAACACCAAAGGGAATGTTGCCGACATAGAGTCGTCTTGCCTGCCTGCTGATGGCGCTACCAGCAAACGGTACAGTGGTGTTTGTGATGTTGGTGGTAGGTACAGGCACTGCTGTTGGAATCTGACCAGCAGCTGAAACACAAACACTCCTGTTCAATACAAAGACAGTGAACAGTCGAAACAGATTAGGTGTTTATATTGTTTTATCACATGCTATACCTTGTTTTCAATTTAATTCCAATGTAGCCATCACATGTTTTGCATGCTTGTAAAGAAACTAATTGGCAAAAATAGCTGCTTAATTGGCAATATTCTAGCAAGTCATATGTTAATTCCTCATTTTTAATTCATGATGAAGACCAATTTGAATGCATGGTAGTTCATCTAGATTCTGTAATAAATATATTTAAAGACTGTCACTTCTTTAGCAAGTGAAACAGGTAGGTCGTTTTTACTATTTTTTAACTGGAAAAACATGAAATGAAAATAATCTGACACTCGTCATCATATAATACACAATTCTATCAAACAAGTTCAGGAAACATGTTCCTAAACTTGTTGAATAAAAGTGTGCATTGTATGACGGCTCTAGACTGATCATATATATACTTCATAATCTCTGTTAGGGCTTTAAATGTTTTTATTCCAGTGACAAGCTTTGATTGCTACTTACTCCTGTGACAATCTCTATTTTCATTTTTATTTCCATTGACAAGCTCTATTTGCTTCTAATTCTAGTGATAAGCTCTATTTGCCTCTAATTCCAGTGACAAACTTTATTTGTTATATTTCCAGTGACAAGCTGGAGTGACAAGCTCAATTTTCTTCTATTTCCAGTGACAAGCTTTATTTGCTTCTAATTCCAGTGATAAACTTTATTTGTTATATTTCCAGTTCTTATTGCTTCTAATCTTAGTGACAAACTTTATTTGCCTCTTATTCCAGTGACAAGCTTTATTTGCTTCTTATTCCAGTGACAAGCTGTATTTGCTTCTGATTCTAGTGACAAGCTTATTTGCTTCTAATTCCAGTGGCAAGCTTGTTTGCTTCTAATATCAGTGACAAGCTTTTTGTGTGCTTCTAATTCCAGTGGCAAGCTTTTTTGCTTCTTATATCAGTGACAAGCTTCTTTTTTTGCTTCTAATTCCAGTGGCAAACTTTTTTGCTTCTAATATCAGTGACAAGCTTTTTTTGCTTCTAATGCCAATGACAAATGAAAATTGCTTTTCATGAATTCTGGCAATGAAATTATTTACTTAGTGAAAGAGTTTAAATAAAATTTGCTGAAGTACAGTCATGTTTGTATGCCAAGCATATTAGAACATTTTTACCCCATGTGTGTAAGTTATACTTCATGTATCACCATCTTATCAATGTTTAAAGTCATGCAAATGATATTTTGATCTTAAATATATTGACATCCAGGTTTACAGAGAAGTTTTCCAATGTATTAACCCATTTCATTCTGAGACCCAGTTAGATATGATACCTTGAATATCTGGGCATTTTCCAATAACTGATAAGCCATCTGCCTTTTTATGACCATTGTGTTGTATAAACACTAATAACTTCTTTATTATTGGTACAAGACCCAATAAAGATTACATATTTGGAAAGGAAATAAAAATATGCACATGTTTATGTAAGTTTTATTAGCAAAGGATTTTAAATAAATTATTTTTTGCAAGTTAACCAGGTGATGATGAAAAAAAATAAATAAATATGCACAAATTGAAAGCAAAAAAAGCACACATAATTTTTTTCAAATGTCACATAATCCAATGTATGAAAGTTTCTAAATTAATCTGTCTTTAAAATGCAGAAAGAATTATGCATATATTTTAAATCTATAAAAAGTTATAACAGTTTATATCATCCCATGTCCACTTCGGAGCAAATCGGGCGGGTGGATGTTCATCGCGATGTTGGTTGGAATAGCAGTTTGAATCCTCGACCAGTAAGGTCCAGAAGTCTTGCCCCCATAACAGTTTTATTGATAAGTGACAGTAATGCAATATCCTGGCTTTCTTGGGTCATATTGTTCTTTAGGACCACCATTCTTTGTATTCCCACTTGGAAACCTTGGGGTGATCCTCTTTGTCATTCAATCATTCTAGAACTCCTCAAGATCGTCATAAAAACTCCACCAAATAATGCAAATGTCATAGTTTGTGATTTCTATCGATGTTTTAATATGTCTTCTGTTTGTATCAAACAAATTCACATAAACTTCGTCATTATAACCATCCCAATATCACTATCGTCACTGTGGTCGAAAGTCCTATCCATTTCAACCAAAATTTGCATCAAAATCGCAATAAAAAGCTTAAATTTAACTCGATTTTTGAGTTTTAAAATTATTTCTTCATTAAAATTTTCTGCGCATCTATCTGCGCATAACATCCGGTCATTCCGGAAAACGTATAAACCGGAAACAATACAGTCAAAACGAAAGTAAATAAAGTGAAAGTTCAGTACGTCAAAAACTACACCTTTTGGGGTATCCCGCATGTAAAGGGTAACTACACCAAAAGGTGTATCCCGAATGAAATGGGTTAAAGTATTACTCATCACTCTTTGGAAAGAAATTGGTTATTTCCCATTATAAATGAGTATTTCTTTTACGCCATCATTTTTATTTTAATTGAGAAACAATAGTAATCAATTGTCTTTTAATATTAGTCATAACTATTGACGATGGTTGTGGGTTTAAATATTTTGTTTATATGAGTTTTTAATACCTTTTTTCGACCTCTTTCTTATAGCATCGTATTTACTGGTTTATCAACGAAAGCATCTTTAGTCAATTATTCAATTATTTCCTTGCTTCTAGGAAATGATCGACCAATTACAGAAACCATTATCAATTTTTAACTGAGTTAAATAAATTGATCAAATCAAGTTCGCCAAATAAGACAAAATGAGTTTCCAATTCTCATTTTAATTCTTCATGTGTCCCTTTTAAATTAATTGTGTATTGTGCCTTTTCTTATGTGTTTAGTTACTCATCTATTTTTAAAACAATTGCGTTTTCTATGATTTTTATTGCCTATTTACGCAAATATACACCTTATCTGTGACTCTGGATTTAAACCAGAACAACCCTTGTTAACATTCTAATGTTGACAACTTACATTTCAATGTTGAAAAAACCTTCTGTTTACATGTTACATAAAAATCGCCCAGATCATCTGTCTACCATGGTGTAATGGATAAGGTACTGAATGCAGACCTTGAGTACAGTCAACATGAATGTCTGTCGGACAGTGTAACATTTTCTGTATGTTTCAATTTTGACAGACAAAACTTCTGTTTTGGTTGGTCATAATATCCTTTGCAAAATAACCAACAACAAAGTTTAATTTTCAGCAAATTTACTTCAGTTTCTATTTGATAGCTTTCAATAAATGTTCAGTGTTTATTAAAATAGTTTATTTTGCTAATCAGAGTATCACTATTTGTAAACCAAGTTTCACACGTTATCTTAATCTCTGAAATACTCATAAAGTTTCGTTTTTGTGCCGTACCTTATTACAGTCATTGATCAATGGAAATGTTCTGAAAAAGAAAAAAAAATGGTGGGTTTCCTTATATATATTTTTTCGTTCAAGTGTTGCCGTGCAATTATGTTTATTTAATTATGATGATGGATACCATGCCGTCACTCTTTCGGCTCTAATTAACTTGGTCAGTAACGAAAGGTTGTAATTTTCTTCTTTCGTTTTATACATAGCTATTGTATTTTTTTTTATGTGTACTCCTATTAGTTATTTCGTATCAGATCTTTAATTTTAAGATTAACTAAAGCTGTCACAGGAGTAACAAATACTCCCAAATGCTTCTTGGACACAGGAATGGCAAACTATTTATTTGAAAAGAGGCCATTATTCCATGGCTATTGTACACTGCATTTCTACTTGTCATGCTTAATCGATGTGTAATGTTGATTAAAATCCAACTCCTATTTAGAAGTTTATACAAGAAGTTACACTGCAGACAAGACCAAGTAACAAAAGGGCAATTTTATTTGTAGGAGGCTATTCCAGGTGGAAAGATGTCTCTGTTTCTAGCAATGAGCCCTTGAAGAGACCTCCAGCAGATAGATGAGCTAGTTCATGGAAAGCCTTGGCTTATGTTAAATGACGTAACAAAGTCATGCCATGTACAACATACATATCATTTTATGCGGCATACAAACCAATTAACCCAAGTTTGAAACGCCAAAGTTAAGTTTCTAACAGTAGAACACATCCAACAAAGAATACATATAAAAAAGTGGGAATTCACAAAATTTGTCTTAATTTTGAAATATCTATTATTCAAAGCAAAATCTTCAGTGTTTAAATTCATTTTTAATACTTGTATAAAACTAGTGACTAAAGGTTGTTGTTACTGAATATTGTTTTAAACATTGCGACAGCTTAAAACTTGTTGGGACAGGTGAATTTTTAGACTTAACCTGTCGCAATGTCCAGTGAAGAAAAAAGGTCTTGCATTGCCTGAGAGTACACAGTACTATTGGGGATTTTCTTTTAAGTTATAAAACTAATTTCATGTCTTAACTTGTCACCTGGATATGTTTAAGAAATTGTTCATAAAATGTTCATATTTTGCTACATCAAAACAGAAGCTCAGTAGCTGGTCTTTAGCTTTACTTTTGAGAAAGCTCAACAAACTTATTGAGATTCTTTCCTGATTTTATCAGTGTTACATGCAACTAATATTAGCAGTCTGCGAAATAATAGTTTCATTTAAGGAGTTATTCAGTCCCAAAAAATTCAATACTTTAGTTGTCAAAAAGAAAAAAAAGACCAAATATTTTTAATGATTGACAATGAATTTAGTTTAATTGATCCAAGAAGTATTTCAATAAAGAAAATATATTGCCTAAAACAAAATATTCACATTTTCATTCTGCCTGATATGAACCCAAGGGTCAGTTGGCCTTACAAACTTGAAACTAGAGATTGCTTTTTTGAAAAAGCGCATGTCTCCCCCATTGTGTGGTCGTAGGTGAGAAATAATCAATGATGGACATGAAATTTGTACTTTTGGACTGGAGACGAACAAACATAGGGGTCATCTACTGGTCATGACCAACCTGCATACAAAGTATGAAGTTCCTGGGTCCAAGTATGAAGTTCCTGGGTCCAAGCTTTCATAAGTTATTGAGCCAAAAGAAGTGTGACGTACGTACTGGTGACAAAGAAATTGACCTTGACCTACTGACCTCAAAATCAATAGTGGTCATCTTATAATCAAGACCAACTAGCAAACCAAGTATGAAGTTCCTGGGCCGAAGTTGTGTTTAGTAAATCAGCGGAAACTGTTATTTTACCTCAAGGTCACCTTCACCTTTGACCTACTGACCTGAAAATCAATACGGGTCATCTACTAGTCATGATCAACTGGCATACCAGGTATTAAGTTCCTGGGTGGAAGCATTCTTTAGTTATTGAGCGGAAACCATTTTTTACCTCACAGTATTGTGACCTTCATCTTTGACCTTCTGATCCCAAAATCAATAGGGGCCATCAACTAGTCATGACTAACTGGCATACCAAGTATGAAGTTCCTGGGTGTAAACGTTCTTGAGTTATTGAGCAGAAACCGGTTGTTCACCTCAAGGTCAGTGACCTTGACCTTTGACCAACTGATCGCAAAATCAACTAGACATCATGACCAACCTCACTTCAAAGTTTGGTGAACCTAGATCAAAGCATTCTCCTGATATTGCACGGAAATATTTTTTTACATTAGAGGTCACAGCGACGTTGACCTTTGACCTTGTGACCCCCCAAAATATAGGAGTTTTCTAAACCTCATGATCAACCTCCCTACCAAGTTTGGTGAACCTAGGTCAAACCATTGTCAAGATATTGAGCGGAAATGTTTTTTACATTGGGGGTCGCCGCGACCTTGACCTTTGACCTAGTGACCCCAAAAACAATAGGGATCTTCTACACCTCATGACCAACCTCCCTACCAAGTTTGCTGAACCTAGGTCAAACCGTTCTCAAGATTTTGAGCAGAAATGTTTTTTACATTGGGGGTCGCCGCGACCTTGACCTTTGACCTAGTGACCCCAAAAACAATAGGGATCCTCTACACCTCACGACCAACCTCCCTACCAAGTTTGGTGATCCTAGGTCAAACCATTGTCAAGATATTGAGCGGAAATGTTTTTTACATTGGGGGTCGCCGCAACCTTGACCTTTGACCTAGTGACCCCAAAAACAATAGGGATCTTCTACACCTCATGACCAACCTCCCTACCAAGTTTGGTGAACCTAGGTCAAACCGTTCTCAAGATTTTGAGCAGAAATGTTTTTTATATTGGGGGTCGCCGCGACCTTGACCTTTGACCTAGTGACCCCAAAAACAATAGGGATCCTCTACACCTCACGACCAACCTCCCTACCAAGTTTGGTGATCCTAGGTCATGCGGTTTTCCAGTTATCGATCGGAAACGAAGTGTGACGTACGGACGGACTGACGGACTACCGGACTGACGGACAGGGCAAAAACAATATGTCTCCCCCAGAGAGGGGGAGACATAATAACCTGAGCCTGGGTCATATTCAGGTAGCCCCTGACTCCTGGACTAATGGTTATTTCGCAGACTGCTTAGTGTTAATGATGTCTAATACTAGGTAAACAGAATGGAAATTTTCTTTACATGGACCTTGTAGAGCTTTGTACTGCATAGGCGTCATATGCTCAAATCCCGGTGGTGGGACATCCCAGTACTTGTATGGCTTCTTCTTCCTATGTCCCCTCATGCTCTCTTTTTCACGACTGAAGCAATGAATACATGTTATCAAAATCACTAAGTCTATGAAGCATAATGTTTGCAACTCATAGCATTTTTTCTAAAAATTGTGACAAATAATAAAAGGTGCTTACATGCAAAACTTTATTCAAGGTGTGACACCAATGTCTACGCATGGGTGAGTAGTACAGCTATCATTTGTTTTTGAAAAGTCAAGCTAAAAATGCAATCTACATAACTTGAGTTCATGAATGAAAGACACATTAATTTGACATTCTTAAAGCTCATGGATAAAATAAAATTCAGGTATGCCATATGGCAAATTGTTCCTGCCATTTACTAAATGGGTTAACAGTGCTACATTGCCTACCTTTTAGACCGATTTTTCCTGGAAGACCTATCCCTTGAGCGAGATCTGCGCTTCCTGTCTCTGTCTCTGCTTCGTGACCTTTTGTTTTTTGATCTTGAGCCTGATCTGGAACGCCGTGGTCTCTCTCGTTCTTTTTTCTCCTCTGAAAATACATTTTATACCCATGAAAAATGAGTCTTATTGTATTTGCAGCTTTAATTTCATTATTTATGACTCTAGCAAAAGATTGTGGGCATCATTATAGATGTATTTGATATTGTGTTGACTCATTCAAACTCCAAACCAGGTAGAAATATGTTTATGATATCAGTGTTATGTTATAGGAACTTTTGTTGATACATAATTTGCATGTGCATATTGTAAGTCATTTGGAACTTAATTTTATATAATCCTTTGAAAGCAAGCAAAACCTCCATTTATTGAAATCTTGACATTAATATGTCAAAATTTTCTGAAGTTAGAGCATACCAAACGATTTATGATCTATGTTCTGAAACAGGGCCGCCAGTGATATACCAGCTGTTTGATAATGATTACTTGCATACAAATTTTAAAATATCAATTTTAATTGCGCTGATTTTCATGAAGGATAGAGATTTTAAATGTCATTTTGTTTTAAAATGTCAGCATATTGAAATTAATTTAACCAAAGACAAGTAAACAACAGCAAAGCTGAATGTGACATTTGTACCCTATCCTGATCGTACCAAAACAAGATTCGCCCCCTGCACTTAAATGTTTTTAACAGCTCATATATAAGGCCATTCTGATTGTTTCAAATGTTTTTTTTAAATGTCTTTGTTTTTATTTTGGAGGTAAACTATACATTGCAAAAAGGAGACTCTAGACAAGTACACTTTTGATAGGCCAAAAAAGAACACTTTTTTTAACATTCCATTTAGAAAAAGCAATCAAAGTAAATGTGAATTTAAAAGTTTTGTGGCATGGCACAATATTTATCTCAGGTTTTACGATAAGTATCTCTTCTCCTTAAAGGCCCCCCAATGCTCCCTAATTTGACTGGTGGGAGAAGTGACTTCTCCCCAAAAATTCAGCCTTGTGATTTGTGAGAGCGCTGGTGATAACAACCCGAGATGGTAAAGAATGTGTCTGAAGTAAAAATGAACAAGAAAGAAGAATAAAGAGCAATCTGTACGGATATTACTACAATGTGTGCATGAACATGCATGTACTTTGATAAGGTACATGGTCATTTTACAACAATACAAAGCTAATATTGTGCGCATTGTTTTCCCATTTAAGAAAGCACCATGCCCATATTTTGGCCCACCCTGCCCTTTTTTTGGCCCACCCTGCCCTTTTTAATTCCTGTCTAAAACACTATATTCATTTATTGTTTATTTACAATAAACCTGGGAATATTTATGCCTTTTTGGTAATTGTGTGTGGCATAATAAAGCCGCATTGTAGAACCAGTCACCCCCTGGGTCATGTCATGGACACTACACTACAAATTAAATTCTATTTTCTGTTGCTATGCCATAACAGAGAAACATTAGCTATAATTGACGGCCCTAATAGATAAAGAGCCATGTCACTGAAGGATACAATGATTTAGTTTTTTTTAACATTTCTTTGCATAAGATATCAATTTCCAAGTTTTAGATCAGTTGCATAAATTTGAGCAGATGTGTTGTATAATAAGTTCTATTCTTTTATCACTTGAAAATGAAATACAAAATATATGGTAGTATTAATGGTGGCGTGTAACCTAAAGTTCTCGAGGACATTGTGTTGAAAAAGAATAATAGCAAAAATCACTTCATGTGTTATCCATAATTAATACTATTGAAGTGATATGTTTCAATACAATTTTATTTACCTTTAACATCTGAATTTGGCCTGTCATACTGCTCAAATTCTGACATATTTGCTTGTTTTTCTTAAGATTTTCAACGACAAAGTAATGGCGTCGTTCATTGGCTTGAACTAAGTTTCGTATGAATGGCAGGTTTTGAAGATTGTCATCAAAAAAATGTTTGCATCATAGGTTTGAAATTATTAAAAACATACAAAATTATCTGACGGTAAAAACTTCAACATATTCCGAAAAGATTTAATTCGAAACTAATTTTTAAAGACTAAGAACGACAACTCGGAAAATGTGCGAAGTCTCCGTAATTCGGTGAAAAAAGTAAGTGATATCATCCCACACAACTGCACCACAAATATTGGTTAGATTTCCCTGTGTTTAAGGGATATGGTTGGGGTCGTTTGGGGGTGTGTATGAAATCATATTTGTTAAAGATGCTCCTGATCGATTTCCGGGACTTCCAGTGGCTAGTCTAAAATAATAGATGTGTTATACGGGATTCTTCCAATCCCTAACGTCTAAACGGGTTTGTGCAAAAAACGGGGGTGTTTTAAAAATATTGAAATTGTATTAAGTGAAGTATTTTATGGTTGAAATGGATAATAAAGGTTTATATTCATATTTTACCATGGAAGTGCAAAGCTCTGTTGCACGAAACAAGCATTTAATGCATTAAAACACATTTTTACCTTTCCAATAAAACGAAAGTTGACTGACACAGACAACAATTATGCCAAGCGGAACAACTCGACCCAATCGTAATAACTCGGCCACTTCCGACAAGCTTCGAGATAGACCTCGTAAATACAATCGTAATAACTCGGCCCTTGCCAAAATGTTACAATTGATATAAAATTGTGAACGGCAGTCTTGCAGGTGCCCTTCATGTATATATTGTTATGTTTTGACAGAATGAATGAACAAAAACCGGTCAAACTCATAATTATTTGTTGGATATTTATTTTTATTGTATGGAACTAATATAAAATAACATTATCTGGTAATATTCCTTGTTTTTATGATATTTTATGGACGCAGTATGCTTTAACCGGGAATCCCGACTGGAATAACTACCCACTTTTCGTACAAAACAATTTGTACGTGAAGGATTTGCCATATCAAAAATCGTAAAAAAATCTGTCAACATACAATTATTTGGACAAGAATAATTCCCAACAAATGCCCTTGCACCCCAGGGACCCTAGGTAAGGCCCATTCCCCACTATTTTTGGGGTAAAGACAAAACGGCTGTCAGACTTTTCAACCCCAAGACTTTTCAACCCCTTTGTCATTTGTGAAATCAAAGACTTTTCAACCCCTTTGTCATTTCAACCCCTAAAAGTGCTAAGTATATTGAGAGGAAAAATAACGGCCACCTGCTGGATGGTTTCAAAATGGTGATGCTTTGTTGACAGAAGTCGATCTAAATTAAACTAATTATTTGTGTTTCATTAAAAACTTATGTGTAATAAGTAAAAGGTATTGGCTTAAATAATTAAAGTGTAACTTTTTGTTTTACAGTATGGGATACTGTTGAATTTTGTCAACTCTAATTTTAAGTTTAAGGCAATGTATCATGCACCAATCAATTGTAACCTTGGCCCGGGGAAATGGGCCGTGTTTTTACCTTCCAGGTAGCCACAATAATGCACGTTTAGGGAACTTTTTTAACGTTTGGACATTCATTTTGTTCCCTAAACATCACAAGTTGACTTTTTCATGTCAATGTAAAATATATTCTTCAACTTTACTCCACAATAATAAACACTTCACTGTTAAATAAAAACACGGCCCATTTCCCCGGGCCAAGGTTACAATTGATTGGTGCATGATACATTGCCTTAAACTTAAAATTAGAGTTGACAAAATTCAACAGTATCCCATACTGTAAAATAAACCAAACTTGTTAAGAATGTTCTACTGGCGAAAATGTAAACAAAGACCCATTCTCGTTGAAAATTATAATTTCTTTGTAAACTATTACCAAATACCTGGCCACATTTTTGTCAACTCTCAGTTTATGTTTTATGCACTGTATTATATTGATGATATACATTTACATATGTACATGGGATATACATCTTTAAAGCTTTATACAGAATATTACTAACACCATTCCCCAATGATGACAATTACGTTCTTATCTAAAGCCTCATAAAAAAAAACCTACCTGTTTTTTTTTTTTTAAAAAGGATGTAACCCTAACTAATTTTTTGGGTGGCCCTAGTATAGCTATACTTACCTTGCAGTTGCTTATGTAGCATGAGTATGTACAATGTTAGTGTACACATTTCAGATACCATATATTTATATTCAAGAATGGCCTGTGAACAAAGCGGGGACTATGGACAGCATATAACAGTCAGAGAGGAGCAGGCACTTACAACTAACAGGTTATCTTAAGCTACATATCACACTTGTGTTTGCTATTAATTTACATGTTGTTCTTTTTTTTATAGTTTAGAAATTGACCATTGGCATAATATCAGGAGTCATTTGTAAATTGTAGTTTTCTTTAAGATGTAACATAATGATGAGACAGTTTTGTATTGTGTTGCAGTGGTGACTCATCCTTTGTTGTGAGGCTGTATGATCTACCATGGGAAGACATAGTGTTTCAATACATATTCCCCCTCCTTCCCATTCAGACTCTCTTTCAACTTCGAAGAGTTTCCAGAGAGTGCAAACATATGGTTCAACACTATTTCAGTATCTCTAGAGTGTTAAATATTGCTCGTATTGGGGGAAAGGTGACAGCTGAAGCGTTTCACATACTAACTGATGAAAGTTCAAACTTACTTCACTTAAATCTTAGAAACGCTAAAGATTGGTTAAATGACACTTTATTAATGCCAGTTTTGAAAAGTAATGCAAGAATACAGACCTTGGATTTAACCAATTGTATTAGTTTAAGTAACACAAGTCTTCAAGTACTAGCAACCCATTGTGTAGAGTTGAAGTGTTTGACGTTGCGTGACTGTGTATGGTTGAGCCCAGAAGGTGTGACAGTGATCGGCTTGTACTGCAAGGAACTGGAGAAGATTGATATCTCTGGCTGCTGGAACGTCAACGATGAGGCTCTGACAGTGCTTGTCAAGGGATGCTCTAAGTAAGCGTGCTACACCTTTTGGCTTTGTACTGAAATGATGTAGTTCACCTTATGATTGCTTGTATAAGTTGTGTCTTGGTTTATTTTAAAGCATCTCTGTGTATAAGGTATGCCTATGCTGAGGTCCGTATTCTTAAAACATTTTAAGTCATCTCCTAAACTTAAGTCAATTCCTGAAGTTCAGTATCTCACTGATCATATTCTGTAGTTACCTAACAATATCTGAAATACTTTTTATTGATTTTATTGAATAAATAATTTTTTGTGGTAAAAACACTGATGCTTTTCTTTTAATTTGGCTTCAAAAATCTTAAGAAATGACTTCTGTGACAGCATGAATTCGACCCAAAACTTTTAAGGTCTAGGACTGAAATGTCTGTAGAGAACATTGACTAAAACTAAATGGTCAAGGTTTATCTATTTTGCAAAAGGGTAGTCCATAAACATTGCTAATTATTGGTTCAAGTCATTCTAACAAAATGTTATTCTTAAATCAAAATATATGCTGGAAGAGTAAATTTGATATCAGCTTTTTGGGTCTAAATTTTAATTTTGTTAAGAAAGATTTATATCTCTCTCTTGCTCTTGGCTGCATATTTTTTATTGAACTTATTTGAGACATAGACAATAAATTAATGGAATATTGCTGTTTTCCAGACTAACATTTATTCAAATGTCGAAGATATATGGGATCACAGACAGTTCGATGTCGGTGCTGTGTCGGTCATGTCCAAACCTTGTCCATCTGAATGTCCAGGGCTGCTGGAGAATCACTGATGACAGTATAAGGTAAGCTCTCAACAGTGCTAGGGAAAGGTCTTGGAGATTTCATCCTCATATATAGGCCTCAAAACATAACATTATTGACTTGACTGTTTGAAGAATAAGGAGCGCTATACTACTCCCCCTTGAGTCTGCATCCAGTAAATGTTTTAGGTCAAGTTGGCATTTTCAATTATGAAAACTACCTTTTATTCTTTAACCAGGTTGATGATCTAGCTGGGCCCCCTAAAAAGCCTTTTTTGATTCCTTTACCAGGTTGATGATTTACCTATGCCCCAAGAGCTACCTTTGATTCCTTAACCATGGTGATGATCTAGCTACGCCCCTGAAAAGCTTCCTTAGACTCTTTAATCTGTGTGATGATCTAGCTGCGCCCATAAAAAGCTTCCTTTTGATTCCTTAACCAGAGTGATGATATAGCTACGCCCCCTGAAAAGCTTTTTTTGATTCTTTAATCAGGTTGATGATCTAGCTACGCCCCTGAAAAGCTTTCTTTGATTCCTTAACCAGGGTGATAATCTTAGGGTTGTTTTTTTAAGCTTCTTTGTCTTTCGCATTCAGTATATTATTTTAAAAGTCTGTGCTACTTGTACGTTTATATAGTTAGTAAAAGGCTCGTTTTAAGTGAATATAAAGAAAGATTGATATTTAATACAGTACAGTGAAACTGCGTTCCCTCAAACAAGTGGTCGCTCGAGAGCCGGCGTTCCCTCGAGGTCGGAGCTTGGTCCCGAACTTTTTTTCTTCTATTTTCATATAAAATATACCAACGCTGCATCGAAACCTAATTATGTCGAGCAGTCAAGCAATATCCGCGGTCCCAAGTACACAAAGCGTGCACAAAACCTTATGGCTCCCTCGAGGACATAATTTCACACTTTTTCCCAAACGCGTGTTCCAAAATAAACAAACAATTGCTAGGTGTTAAAATTTTCCCAAGTTGTAAACATTGCAATGACAGTTGAAAGGCAATTTAATAAGGTGTGAAAAATTGTATGAATGATATTTCTAGTTCCAGTTCCATAGTTTATTGCATAAAACAATACAATGATATTAGTTGATATGGGCATTTGAGATGATACTTAATGACGCGAAGTTAACGGTTTAGATGTGGTCAGAAGGTTCTTTGAATTCACTGCCGATGCTGACCGTGATCTTCAGACGCTCTGTACGCTGTCATGTCACATTACGATTGAACAGTTTCGCGAAACCGACAAGATGCGCCAATCAACAATCCTTGATTTTGCGAAACATAAATCTGACTAATGCCACAATATGTACTGTCATTCAAATGTTACTTTTTACGAAAATGTGCTTTTTGGTTAAAATAAACATTTCTATTTATTAATTATTATTAGTAATTGCTTTTTCTTTTGCGTTTTACATTTAGTTTACGTCAACCTTTGAACCTATTAGCTATATCCACAACGCAACACATTGGTCCCTGGCGACCTCGAGCGATCGCAGTTTTACTGTATATTGAAGATGTGGCTGGTAATACCCTGATGATTAAGGGTGACATTTACTGATCTATTGTCTAGCATTTTAACAGAAAGCTATTCTTTTTTCAGGTTTCTGACAGAGTACGGTAAGAATATGCAGATGTTGCAGATCCGTGAATGCAACCAAGTGACAGAGACAGTTTTATCTAAACTACGCAGTAACGGGGTAAAGATGGATCGTCTTGCCCCACCTAGCATGGAAGGACGTATGGATAAACTTCTTTCAAGGTTCAGACATAAACTCCATGTGCAGACTTAGAGCACAGCAATTACACACCATAGTGACAATGTTTTGAATATGTTAATCAGGTATTGTTTTCTAATCATATCAATGTCGAACTCTGTACATATAAGGAATGTCAAAATAGTGAATGGCAACATAGTGTTTTGCGATATGGTTTGTCTGGTTCTGGATTGAACTAAATAGAATAAAAGGGTCGTTATTACAGCCATTGGCATTCTTAGATTTTATACATGATGATGGTTTGGTGAGCAACACCTACCGGGTACTTTAAAACCCCTCAGAATATGAAGATTTAAACCTTGTACAGACATTTTCACCCTGCGCTACTATATAACCTTAAAACTTTCCAAAAATGAATGATGTATTTAAAATTTAACTACAAGAGACAATATTGGTTAAAAAAACCCATACAGTATAACTTGCTTTCTGAGTAATATCTCATTATTTGTAGTGCTCCAATGGCCCTGTGTAACCTTTAGCATGCTGCTGCCCCTATACACTGTACTACCTAGTGCCATTGCATACACTTTCTCTGACAGGCTGCAACTTGGTTATTTCTGAGAATATGCTTAGAAATGGCAACTGGTCCAATACAGTTTTATAATTCAATTTTACAAAAGAATAAAAAGTATGAACCTTTATTTAACTAATACTTATATGTTTTAAAAACTTCAATTTACAATATTTAGCACAAAATATGCCAAAATTTACAAATTTTGTTACTTTTCCAGAACAGAGAACAGTTTATGTGTCATATAATTACAATTACTCACACATATTGGATACATTTTGATAATCTTTTTGTTAATGTACAAATCTTTCAGTAAAAAACACAATGTTTGTTTTCTATGCAAATTTCAATTCCAGTTTTCTGTTAGTTTTATTGGTGAATTGCAGGTGAACAGTCAACCTTGTAGTTCACCAATGTGTGAAACTGTTCGAAACACGGAACTGGACACATAGGCCTGTCACATTTCCTGCATATGTATATTGTCTGATGTCTCCTTTTATCTCTGTTGGAGCAAACACAGCAGTCTGGGTTGGATCTTTTGTTGTTTGCCTTCCTTTTTGGGTTGAGTGCAAGGAAATGTTCACCACCGAAGAGTCGACACGGTGCTTCATTTACAGGTCTCCCTCCGTTTGCGTTATTTCTCACATATCCTTGCAGGTATCCATGAACAATTTTCAAACGAAACTTTTCTGCATTTATTCCTCCAGATAATCAACGAATTACAAAAGCACACTTCAAGCAGGTAAAAGAAGACCTTCTTCCACCATTTCACACAACGGTGTAAAATCATGTTAAAAGTCATTGCTTTATTTGCACAATCGATCCCTCCCATGTGCTGGGTGTACGCTTGTATTGCAACTGGCTTTGAAATGACCCTTACATTGTTAGGAGTGTGTTTGGACCTCACCTCCTTCCTGAAGGTATTTGAGTTGTGCTCAGATGTTATGACACTGACCACTCTTTTGTCATACCACACGATAAATAGAATGTTATTGTCACGTTCTGTAACTAAGGGATCTCCTTCCTTCAGTTTAGCTTGTTCTATAGCATTTGGTACACCCTGACGATTTGTTCTCAATGTTCCACAGGCCCCTGTCTGGTTTCGTGCCAGTTCATGAAACAATGCCAGAGCAGAAAACAAGTTGTCCATGTACACTACATGACCCAAATTGTATAATGGCTCGCACAAACCTATGACCACTCGATAAGTTATTGGAAGGGCTCTTGGCGAACCCGTTTCCTTCCCGAGATACAACTTCCAATTATACATATACTCTGTTTTTGCCTCTGCCATGCCCCATGCCTTTTGTCCCCATTTAGTCGGCTTTGGCGGCATATACTGCATTAGACTAGTACAACCTTTGAAGGGAATCATACTTTGTCGATTGACAACTCTTTGTCCGGTCTATAATACCTTTGCCAGAAAGGCACCAAGGCATTTATCAACAGCCTGTTTATTAACGCCTTGTCATAGTTTGGATGGTCTCGAGGCAAGGCTTCTTCAATGTTCACCCAATGGAAGAATGATAAAATGTTCATAAAACGATCACGTGCCATTATTCCATGAAATCCTTTCATGTCTAAGAGTGGGTCCGAGGACCAGTATAGTTCTTAACTCGACCTTTTACTAATACCAGTTAGCATGAAAATAGCTAGAAAAGCATACTTTTCAGGCTCTGTTTCCTCTTTCCATTTGAGGAACCTACTGAAAGGAGGTCAGTTTTGGGGTGTAGTTAGATACTGCCTCGCGTACCGATTTGTTTCTGTTACAAACAGTTCAATTATCTTTCGAGGAAAAAACAGTTTCATTATATCGCATTCTGATGGATCATCAGGAATGTGGTTTGGCCCAACATTAGACCGTTCAAAATCCATCAGCCAAGGATGCTCGTACTCATTCACAGGATTTCTAGGTGGGGGCTCGTTTGGTTCATCACGAGG
The DNA here is from genome assembly GCF_026914265.1 of Mya arenaria. Lineage (NCBI taxonomy): Eukaryota > Metazoa > Mollusca > Bivalvia > Myida > Myidae > Mya > Mya arenaria. The sequence continues at coordinate 51,901,960 of NC_069123.1, forward strand.
CAAGACATTTCAAAGCTGTCCTGATTAAGTGTTAAAATCGGTCCATATTTTTACATGGCTTCGATCATTACATGATGTATACGTTTGTTGTATATTGATTACCAAACTGTTAAATTAAAATTGTATTGCTGGTTAAAAACGGTTTTAAAGATAAATGTAAATGTGTCCTTAGAATACAACCTTCATTTTAAGCCAATGAAATTGCAGATAAGCCATCATTAAATACTTTACTTAGTCATTAAGAATTTAACCTTTTAGTGGTGTTTAAAGGTCTGCCTACTGCCACTCAACCGATACATGCCCCCTTCGTCAGATTTTGCGTTGTCAATGTATCAGCCAATGAGGTTGTATTCTAAGTCAGTTAGATAACAATGAGTGAATTCTTAATAATTAAGAAGGACTTGTTCGCTATAATTAGCTATCTTTACCAATTATTTTATCATTAAGCTTTCACTTCATGTCATCTTACTAATACATATTTCACCCAAAAGGCTATGCATACATGGAAGTCATTAATAAGGCTATCTCAGTAAAGGTGGGTTCCCACTGCCGATCAGATCAACTCGATCATCCCGATCACCCAAATTCCCCGATCAGGCCCGACCATGCTCGACTAAAGGCGAATACACGACTTCTTCTCGACCTCTTGTCGATCACACACGATTTCCACACGATTATTCACGACTCCTTCACGACGTCAACCCGACCACCTTTCCGATTTCCGCTCGATCATCCCGACCTTTACACGATCCCTACACGATCTCAACTCGACCTACTGGATCTCTGCTCGATCGGTGTCAGATCTTTCCCCGACCCGATCGTCATAGTCGTACTCGAGCCGCTGATATGGGAGCCTGTCTTCTGTATATAGATGATGTAGGAGCGGGAGGGACAGGCATGGCAAAAACTGGATCTGCTATCTGTTGACCTACATGCCCTGCTGCCTCTTGGGTGGCTAGTCGTCTCTTCTCCTCTTGGCTTTCCTCCGCAAGGTCCAGAGCCAGCCTTGTTGCACGTGTGACAAACACATTCATTCTCTGCTGGTCCATTTGGCGCATCAAATACACCAAAAACTGGCCAGTGTGTGCTGCTGGATCTTGCGCAACTGTGATGGCACCACGCACGGACTCCAACTCGGACGTCAATGAGGACAGTACACGCGCTGCTTTGGGACGGCAACCAGATACTGCTGATGTAGAGGGTGCTGACGAATCGGAGGCGGCGTCATCATCCTCTGTCTCCTCCAAGACAAGTTCCTTTCTCTTCTCCGCAAACTGCAAATATAGAAAGTACACAGAATAAATACAGACTTTTAAGAAGGTGCCCCGATGGCAGAGAGGTTAACGCCTTGGACTGCGAATCCTGTGTCATGTGTTGGCTTGAGTTTGAATCCCGGCTCTGAAATGAACTTTTCAGAAATGTTGTATGGTATTTCTCTTGCACAAGACTTAAAACATAGGTCCACATATGGCCTTGTATAATAGAGATATGGCCTTAGCTGTCGTTAAATCCGAGTCAAACTTAGGCAAAAAAACTGAACTCCCTTTTATACCATTAAAATTTAGAAATAATTTAATGCTTGATTACGTATATTTCTTTTAAGTGTATACACATGATTTATACAGGATTTTTATTACTACATGTACTTACTTTGGATCCCCTCTGAGTTCGCAGCTGTACCAGATAAGGGCGCAAGAATTCAAAGTTGTCCAAAATCCACTGTTGCCTTGCTGTGCGCTCTCCAGCACCAGATCCAGATTTGTTGGTAAGCTTAATTAGTTTCGAATACTGTGTTCTCATATTCGTGTACCAGATTGACGACAGGTCTCCAGGTTTGAGGCCCAACTCTGCCTCTTTCGCGGCCCATGTACTGTTCTTCTTCTCCTTATACTTGAATCCTGCGGATGATTTGTCGAAGAGGAACGAGTTCTCTCTTAACCACGCTACAAGGTCATCTTCTTCATCTTGCGTGAGTGTACGATGTAGTGTCTTCCGGGGCCTGATATCAGTCTGTAAACATTAAAAGTATACTTATGAATAACAAGGAAACTTCCAATTATGTTTGTTATTTTGCGCCTAAAATATTGCCGAAAAAAACATATACATGTAGAGTACTAATTGTAAAAATACATGACAAACATAGCAGTGTGTTATGATAAAATAAACAAATTATGCATTATATCCTTATAAACACTTGACACACAAAATATAAGTCTAATGACAGTTGTTTGTTCGTATTCGAAGGGAAAGCAAAATCAAAAGCTTAGTACCTCTATCTCAGGAGAAGTCGGACGTTCTTCTACTTGCTCTTTTCTGGTTTGCTCGGCAGAAGAGTCAGTAGGGGGTATAGGCGACTCATTACTCTCTTCCTGGGTGGGTTCCACGATTTCAGGCTGAGGCGCAGCAACTGCACATTTACTCGCAATTGTACTGCCTATCGGCCTTTTGCCTTTTCTCGGCATCTTTAGTTTGTAGTAGAAATGGCTTGGCTGAAGATGTTTTAACAGATATTGGTTTGCTAAAGATGTTATATCTTCAGCGTCCAAACAACTTATGAGACACTGGTCAGCACGCTTTTCTTGCTTTAGTCACGTGAGCTCGTGTATGGTCGAACAGTGATCGGGGTTTGATCGTGTGCGGTCGTGTGTGGTCGTGGAGTAGTCGGGTAGCAGTCTTGATAATCTGGACAAGAGATCGAACAGAGATCTACTTAATCGGGATGCGATCGTATATTACTCGAGTAGAAGTCGAGAAGATCGGTTACAGATCGGGTAAAAGATGTCAATCCGACCAAACAAGATCGCTACACGATTGTTTCTCGATTAACTCGATCTTCAACTCGATCAATACACGATCGCTTCCCGAGCTCTTCTCGACCGCTTGGCTACACGATCGCTACACGAATTTTTTTGACATGTCAAAAAAATTCGGGTAGAAAGCCCGAGCGATGCCGACCAAGGTAGACCTCCCCGACCACTCCCGATCAATCATGCCGACCTACCCAGACAAGTACCCGATCGCTTGATCGGGCTTGATCGAGTTGATCTGATCGGCAGTGGGAGCCCAGCTTAAAAGAGTCAACTGGCCAAAGCTCTTAACAATACAGTAAATGATACTTAAATATTCTCTTTATATAAGTCTACTAGGTCAGACTAAAACAATAGAAAACAGGCGCAACACACATTTCAAAGGACAACAAAACAATTATACAAGCCAAACAACTAAGCTCTTGAGGCGTGTCTGATCAGACCTGGCACATTGTAACAAAAATATATTTACCTTCATTCTCTGGAACTGCAGCTGTCTGCTGACGAATCCGGGCTGATCTTTGCACTTGATAGGGTACAAAAAAGAAAACTTGATTTATTTGAGTTTTTTTCTATGTGCAATTGATAGCAAAAGCCAACACACGCATGGCTGGACAATTATCAAGTTCACCAATATGGGCCTTGCTAAACATATGCACATTCATGATTGTTATAGAACAGTAACATTTCTAAATACTAAAAGAGATAAATTGGAGCAATTTTGTTTCTAGGTGGGTTATTCAAGAATAAGACTGCACTGTTGCCAAATTGTCTTAAGTGCGAGTTGCTCCTTGCAGTTTTAATGAAGCAGCTCTCTGCATTACATAAGTAGGCAAACATAATTATTCAAATTCAGTAAAGTAACCAAGAGTTACGCAATCCTAATTTTGCCTCAATTGGACAGAGGCTGAGTACCACTGGCAGGGTTTTATATGCTCTCAAACACCACCATTGACTTGAGGGTGACTGTATAAGCTCTTCATTCAGACTTAACGAAAGTTGAAAAAAAGTGGCAGACATTCGGTCTGACAAGACATATAAAAATCTGTCAGACCGAAAGAAAATCTGTCAGACTGAAACAAAAGGAACAAAAACAAAGTAAAAACATTGCTTTATTCATCAATACAACAGCCTGTTTCTCAATAAAGGCTTTTGAGTAGGTCTCTGATGAAAATCATCAGTATGTCAAAAGTTCATCTAGATATTCGAAACACTCCGCATCAATATCGGGGTTAAAGTCCTGTTTGTCACAAAGAGTGTTAATTCTCCATTTCAAGAGCCCGATGAAAGGACTTTCAATCGCATGATTTACAGAATCCTGTATTATCTCAGTATCAGACAGACAGGTAAAAAAATCTGAGGCGAGGTCTATTGTATCCTGCTGGAGACTTTTTCAGTGTCAGACAGTGTGACAACCTCCTGTGATGCCAATGGTTCTGGTGTAGTCTGTTTGATTATATGCGGGCACATCTAGACTCTGCCTAAAAGTGTAAAATTTATCATGGACAGTGGATGTACAAATAAACTTTTATCAACAATTATTATTTTTTTCTCGAATAAAATGCCTTTCAGAACATGCCAAATATTATATTACAGTAGTGAAGTTAGATTACCAAGCATGTCTTACACTTTAATACCTTATTATGGATTTAGTTTTTTGACAAAATAAATCATTTCTTTTAATTCATAATGATAGAGCTATTTTTTTAAAGATAGAAGTAATAACTGCCTACCAGCAAAGTGTCTATAGCTTTCTTTGGATGGAATGTTAATATTTTTGAGTTTCACCATCACCAGTGCAGGTTATTACTTGCTTTTCTTAGTCAGTAACGAGTCATTTCCTATTTCTTTGCCATTTCACAAAGGAATTATTTCATGACATTTTGTTTCATATTCATTTTCCTTTCAGAGCGTTCATCGATTGATAATTTTCTCTTTTTTTTGACAGGCATTCGTAAAATGTTAGAGAAGCCATGTTGGATGTGCAAATACTTCACTATTATATTTAAGTTATTTGAATTACATGATCAAAACAAAAAAGCTTAACAATATAAGCCTATAATTTTTTAAATATTTTTTTTAATTAGTTATACCTACTTGGCCACAATTGCCTAAGATACAAAAGTTCCAAAATACAATAAATTAATATGGAATAAGTCAATTCTGTTTCCCACTCTGATCTCGCTTGAAAGAGATATATACGTAAACATGTATGAACCCTTTTATTTCCACTGCTTTGATACATTAATGTTAAGTGAGTTTTATCACATTTTGTTGTCTTGCTGCCTTTTAGGCATGAGTGTGTTACAATGTAGATGCTATCATGAATAATATAAAAGTCATCTACCATCCTGTTAACTTCACCGGCATTGGGTTTTCCGCGGCGACCACCGACCTTTGTGGATGTGGCTGGTTGTCAGAAATGACATCCAGGTTCTCAACCTCAGGAGCCTTGCAAAGACATAACATCAAATGTACTAAGAAGGCCATAAATCTGTTTAAAAGGAACACAATATAGCTTGATGTTTTTTGTTTTATTTTACTGCATAATTTTCTGTTACTCATTTGAATGATAAAAACAAAAAAAACGACAATATAAGCCTCAATAATTTGTGTTTAAATTAATTGTGACCTGGTGCAAAAGTGCCAAAATACATAAAAAAATTATAAAATAAATCATACTGGGTTTAAAAAGATGACACATGACCAGAACACTTTGATATTCTTTGATTCGCAGACAACGAATGTTGCCCCCTCCCTCCAAATCCTGAGACTCTACAGCCATCTGAACAAGCATTTGTACCTCGATCAAATCCTGTACCAGATGTATATTTCGGTGTAATTGCTTCAAAATATTGAAATGTTCTCCTTTTTTGCCCAGTTTGTTTCTTATTATCCTTCACAGTCTTGTGTGATTTAATAAGGCTGCGTCATTTACTTTCAACCTTATTCTGACTGAAACTGTACCCAGACTTCTTCATCTTCTGTGTTATTTCTAGCCACACATTTTTCTTAGGTTTCCGCATGTCTTCCAAGTCTGTCTCATGTTCTTTATATAAAGAACTTATTAATAATTATGTTGCCTCTCTAGGCCAAAAAATGTAGATGTTTGACTGTGGCACTGAACTGTTTTCATCCTCAACATCACCTGAATTATTAAAATTCAATACAGATTTGTTTTATATATCATGTATACATGTGTGGATTTTGACAAAGAATTCTTTCATATAACACTCTGAACAGTTACTGTCACCAATGTTTCAAAACTTTTTCAAAACCCAATTGCCATATCTGTACCCTCATTTACTTGTGATGTTTTAAGAAAATTCTTTAGTTTTTGTTCTCTCTGTTGTTGTTTTATTTACACTGGATTTTACAGCTTATAAATAACATTACACATTCGACTGAAGGCTGTACCAGTTAGTTTATACTAATTTATTTTAGCTTGATTATTAAGAAAGCTTGTAGCTTATCGAGTCACTCTCGAGTCCACTTCCTAGAAAAACCAGTACTATGTGTACTGTAGTTAAAAACGCTTCAATTTTTATTTGTTTTTATTATTTGTTCAAAGCGTGTTCTTTTGTTATCAAATGCAAAATCAAGCATTTTCCAAATGATATTTCTAGAAAATAATGGCAGCTCCAGATGTGCAATTGACTCTGGTGTCGACTTCAGTTGTTCAGTTGACTCTCTGGAGTCGGCTCCAGTTGAACTGTCAACTTCAAATGCAATGTTCGGGAATCGGTTTAAAAAGATTGCAGGTTCTGGACTGCGCTGCATTTGCACAGGTGACTGGGGGCGGCTCCAAATGCATCATACCCATGTGATAGTCTGAACACTTAACATTTAACAGGTTTACTATTTAACAATTTTATAACTCAAACTGCTTATATTTATCTCCAATCACAATTTGTTAATGCTTTTTTGGCTTAACTGTCGTCTTTTCTGGTTTGGAAAAGTCAATGGACGCCACCTTGCATAAACTTCGCCTTTCAAATTGTCCACTGCTGCTACAATGACCCTTGTATTTCGGTCCATAGCTGCAATGATCTTTGATGTGGAGGCCTGCGTGGCCTCTTCTATTATCCAGTGGAGAGGCATCAGCCAGCTTCTTTGGCTCAGGGGCATCCTTTGTTGGCAACGCTCTCCGTTTCTTCCCCTGTCTAGGTGTTTGGTCAAGGCCGCAGAGAAGCGAGTCCGCTATGTCCTCAGGACCAGGCATCAGCAAATCACTCAGTCCCTCATCACACAGCGGCGTAGATGGGGTCTGCACTCTCAAACCTGAGGTTGGCACAGCAGGTTCTTGTGACACACAGCTTACATTCTGTTCAGGTCCTATGCTTACCATTGGCTGTGGAAAAGGGGTCATATGTGCCGTGGCCCAAGCATTTAGCATAGCAGGAGGTACAGCAAAACTAGGGTCAAAGTTCTGTTCTATTGGGATGAGCTGTGGTGCTGTGTCGTGAAATGTAGAGAACGTTTGAAATGTCTATAGTTTCAAAAGTTAGTGGAGCGGCAGACGCCTGTACTGTTGAAGCAATACTCGATATTGGCTCGGGAATCAACAAAGAACCCAGACAGCTCTGTCCATAGGAGGCGATAGGCGGTTGGATAGCCTGCAAACTTGGCTTTGGCTCCCCTGGGTAGATGGGACTCCCAGCTTCATGGGCATTGTCCCACACTCTGCAATTACTGGCGCCGCCCTGTCCCGCTCTTTGTATTGCTTCAGGAGGTGTTGTCCCCCTTTCCATCAGCTGCGCCAAATCATCCCTGACGAATATGGGGATATTTGACATAACCCGGTACACTAGGCCCCCTTTTTTCAACCTCGTCAACGTGTCATTTCCTTCATTTAAAAAAAACTGATCCATGTTTTGAAAAGGTTCAGAGCAAGGGTAGCCAACATCTCCACCACATCAGCAAATGGATGGTTGATTCACTGTAACTTTAGAGTCCCCATGCAAATGGATTGACTTTTTATTCATTTTTGGCAACATGTACAGTGTTAAGTCACCATCTGATTCATCACCTTGTTTTTTAGTTGTGTCATTGTAATATTTATATGTACCAGGTATATTGTAATATGTAGTGATCTGTCTGGCCCAAAAAGGATTGCATTATTATTTTGTATCAGAGTTAAAGATTGCAGAATTTAGTACACTGTCCATAATTAATTTGAATTTAATATTTTTATAAAATGAGAACCAGTTTTTCACCATTAAGTAAAATTCCTATGTTGACATCCTTTCAAGCGAGTAGGGGAAGCAAGCACTAAGGGGACATAAGAGTGACAGGCAGGATAAAGACATGGTCAGATTTTACATTCAATGATATTAAATGCCTGGAACAACTCTGGTCCCAGAGATTTTGACTGACCTCTGCTCAAGGAATGAGATTTATAGACAATTACAAATGTACAGTTTTGTTTAAAACTCCTTGTGCCCACTGCCAACATTCAGTCTTGCAAAATTCAGAGAAGCTTAGTTTGAAACTAAAGTTGTAATATTTCATATTCAGAGCTGTGTTTCATTTAAACCAACTTGAACACGTTGAATTGTTAAAAATAATGTATATGATTAAATGGTTTATATTTAAAGCTGCACTCAGATTAAACATTTTGACAACTTTTTTATTTTTTTGTCTTTGAACAAGCTAATTTTTGTGAAAATCCATGGAAACCAGTTATATAAGACTGCTGACAAAACATTTGATCGCATTTTTTTATATTTAAGTTCAAAAATTGATGTTTTATCCATTTTTTTTAAACTGTTAGTAATGGTTTCAGCCATAAAACATTAATTTTCGAACGGAAATATGAAAATCTGCAATATGAGCTTTTGTCGGCAATCTTTTATCATTGGTTTGCAGATATTTACGCAAAATTTTGCTCTTTCCATGACAAAAAAATAAAAAAGTTGTAAAATGGTAAATCTGTGAGAGTTCAGCTTTAAGTGTTTTGTCTGTGATAAATTGTTTTATTATATTGTATTATTATTATTATTGTTATCATTATTATTATTATTGTGAATAAAGAAAAACTGAATTGTATCTGTTTTTAGCTCGACTATTCGAAGAATAAGGAGGGCTATACTACTCGCCCAAACGTCGGTGTCGGCGTCCGGTTTAAGTTTTAGGGCAAGTTGGGATTTTCACTTAAAAGTCCAAAACACTTCATTCAATTGACTTAATACTTCACACAGTCGTTCAGGGCCATCATATAATGAGTTTAGATAACTCCATATTATCCTTTATATAAATTATGGCCCCTGATTGACTATGGAACTTAGGTTAAAGCTTTAGGGCAGGTTGGGATGTTTATTGATAACTTCTATACCCTTCATTCAATTGACTTTACAGAATTGTTCACAATTAGGTTACATAACTCCATAGTATCCTTAATACAAGTTATGGCCCCTGATTGGCTTAGGTTAAAGTTTTAGGGCAGGTTTAAGTTTTAGGGCAAGTTGGGATTTTAATAAAGAAACCTATGTATATACCCTTCATTCAATGCACTTAATACTTCGCACAATTAATGACGACAATCTTACAATAAGGTCACATAACCCTGTTTTAACCCTAAATAAAAATTATGGCTCTTGATTTTTTTTTAGTTTTTCTTTTAATTTCTTAACCACATTTTCATAAAAGGGAAAACATGTTATTTGATTAATGTGCGTCATTGTTTGGACCAAACACTTATATAAAGCATTCCATAGTAAACAAAAACTCAGTGTGACTTTGACCTTAGAGGTAGGGACACAGGTATTGCACGCAACACATCAGCTTGGTATGTGGAAGACATGTGCCAAAATCTGTCCATACATGAGAAAGTTAGGGCCCCGGACACAACCACCTATACTCTATGTCCTTATACGCAGCATTCTATTGTGAATAGACACTGTGACCTTGACTTCAGAGGTTGGGACACGCATCTTGCATGCAACACATGGTCTTGGTACTAAGAATACATGTGGCAAGTTATTTTAAAATCTGTCCATACAAGAGAAAGCTAGGGCTGGGACACGACCGCCTATACTCTATGTCCTTACATACAGCATTCCATAGTATTCAAACACCAAGTGTGACCTTGACCTAAGAGGTAGGGACACATCCTCTTTATATGCCGAACACAAGTTATTTTAAACTCTGTCCATACAAGAGAAAGTTACAGCACTGACACGAGAAGTTGAGCCAGACACACAGATGGCCAGATGGTGTGATTTTAAAAGGTTTTGATTCATACTTGTTTTTCTTTTATGCAGTATGAAAATATGATAATGGGCCGATGTTCAGAACTTTGTTCAAATAAACACTATTGCAGCATCGTTAATTATGTCATATAACTTGTTAAACTTGACTGACTTCAAGCAGAAGTGAGAATATCAAGGTTTGGTTTTGGTTTCATTAGTGGTTGGGCTACAAACTCCTCAAGGCTAAGAACAAAACATTCCCCCACTAACTTTTTTTATGTATGTTAACATTTTGTAACTCTCGACTAGAGAATATAGCTTGTTATTAAATTTGTTGAAGATATTATGCCCATACACAATCTGACCAAATTTTGATGTGATTGGACAAAGGCTGATAAGAAAGACCAATTTTAGGTCATTTCTTTAATGAAAGGGCAATTACTCTTGAGTGACTAAACCGATATGGCTGGCTTGCAATCAAACTTGGTATAAAGGAAAAGTTAATGGAGACTTTTCATGGGATTGCGTTTGAGGCCCTTAGAGACAAAGACAAGGTCACCGTTATTAAAAAAAAGAAAAATGGTTGAAACTGAATAACTTGAGTGAGGGTTGACATATTGTGACCACACCTGGTATGTAGGAAGTTTTATGGAGGACTTTTATGGGATCGCATAAGGGGCCACCAGGGTCAAGGTCACTGTTTAAAATAGAAAACCCCCCAGTTCAAACTGAATCTCACAACGACGGCTGTAGTCCTTCAATCATTGAAAACCTGGTTTCGTCACTTTGCATCATTAATTGTTTATTATGGGCGTCATTTTAGGTTGATGCGATACAAAAACCAATAGCACAACAGAGTGAAGGCCAACGCTTGCCTGTTCGTATTTTTTCAGTCAGACAATAATAATTATTAAAGCCAGAGACACATGCTTTTCTATACGTGTGCATATTATCCCCCCGAAACATTTATTTTACTGTACTAAGTAGCATTTAAATATCTTAAACAATTCTCTAGTTATGGCCAAGGTTAATGTTTTGCACAAAGTCTAAGACAAGAAGAATATCACAATGCCCTGCATATTTTTCCTTGAAAAAAACAGACCAGCTAACAAGGGATGAAAGAAAAGAATAAAACCACTTCAGTATTCTACTATTCTTCAATACAATTAATTCCAAACTCATCCACAAAAATCACATAGCAATTGAAAGTGCTCTCTTTCACATATCGGTCATTGCTTTATTAAAATGGGAAGACAAAAAGTTTTTAATTGTACAAGAGCTTTCCAATACAATGGCTGCCTTTAGTTTGTGAACAAATCAGGTTGTTTTTTTAAATAAAACAACATAGAAAACATTCATATTGTATTCAAATGTTACTTCTGACTGGAAGGGATCAGGATGTTTCCTTGTCTGTATCATCCTCACTCACATAGTCAGGTAGGTCAGTATCATCAGCTTCAACAGATTTAGAGTCACCTTCCATTTCTGACAATTCTTCATTCTCACTAGACTTTAAATCAATTTTCTTCGACCTCCTTAATTTAATATTAGGGTGATATCTCGCTTCACCAGTCCAGGTTTTAAAAATGGAAAGAGCTTTCCCATTTATTAAGTCTGGCACTTCAATACCAACTGTTTCAAATTCATGACATTCTGTTTCCAGTGTCAATTTAATTGCATTTTCTCTGGCAACATGTGAATTTCCTTGTCTATTACCAATAGAGTTTACAATGCTTATCTGCTCTAGCTGGTCATCGAATCTGTTCAGATATCTACTTGTCAGCTCTGCTAGTTCATGTTTAGTGTATGTTGCCTTCTGTGCATCTAAATTCTCCTGAAACCAGACAAGTTTCTGCTGCAGCTGGTCCTGTTTCAAGGTTGTTTCCACCTTTGATTTCATTACCCGCTGCTCTCTGTTCAACTTTTTCCGAAGCACTGTTGCCCTTCTACTGTGTGGATGGACAGCTTTGCTCACCTGAGACTTTGGTGCTTTTGGCATTCTGCTTTTTATGTTAAACTGAAATTGAAAATGATATAAAGTCAGTTTAAATATTTCTTTACATTGACTTTAAAAAACAACAACACTTATTGAACATATGAAGCAAAAATACGCATTTTTCACAAAAAATCAAAATATAAATAACAATATCCAGTTTCACTGTGGTAGTACTGGTAAAGCAGTATCTGGGTGGTATAAAAAAATTAATATATTTATTATTAAAGATTTTTCTTTCTTCTGGCATTAAAAAGTCCATGGAATTAAACCTGACTAAACTGAAAAGTCAGTGTATAAGCATCAAATTTGATAAAGATTGCATAAAGACCTATAAAATCTTGGAGGAAATTGTTCTACAATTTGTCTGAGACTCAGTGTAACATGTACATCAAGTATGTCTGAGTGTAACTGTAGAAGTGTGACATTGTAATAAAATATCCTTCTTTGAAATAAGAAATTTTACATTAAGTATAACTTGCATTACTTTGGTACTTTGATTAACTTCAAGCTAAATGGTTGTAGTTACAATTTTCAAAACTGCTTTATCTTAGAGCTGTTTTAATTCAAACACAGACATTCTTATATTAGGTAATGTGCAAAAAGGAATGTCACAACTATAACAAATTTTAAAAAAGCTATTGCAAGCGTGTCAGAGCCGTAGTCCCCACAGAACTAATACATTTATTGTAGCCCTGGTCTTGTGGCTCCAATATATTAAAGAGCTGCACCTAACATTGTCACATGTCCTTTCACAGCAGCAGTGGACACAACATTGGTGAATGTGTCACCAGCGTAACAAATGATACTCAACAGTATATTAGTGCATAAATTGATATATTGGTAATTTCATAACTGCTTTTAAAGTACACTAAAGAGAATAGCTATATATATATAGACACTAATTTCAGTACAGTGAGAAAAAAATCTCATTAAAACAGACTCATTCTTATTTATGTGTTTTTTTTATTATAATACTGTCATTAATGAATGTATTAAAATGGGATTAAAATCTCTCTGAACCTCTAAAAAAAAAGTGTTAAAACTTGAGCTTATAAGAAACCTTCAAAAGTGCCTGTATAGTATTTCAAGTCATTGTTCATCCACGAATTAATCTTTATTTATGAAATACAAAAATGTGCATCTGTACTAGTAAATGGTTGCCGGACAATTCGGCACCAAACAAATTCGGCATACATACCTTTTCGGCACTAAGTTAATTCGGCACCGCCAATTCGGCACCATCCGACTGGATATCAAGATAATTTGGCACCGTTTTATTTCATTTTTTTGCTCATGTATTAAAGCATTAAGGGTTTAAATGTTTTTCAAGAAAAATAATTATTCCCCGAAATATTTATAGAGCAACTTTATTTTTTATTTTGTTTTCAATTCTTATTTCTGTATTCATTTTCATTGATCATGATCGCATATCGGAAATCCGACTTTTGGCGATGTTATGTGACGTATGGGATCGACTCATTCGGAGCTCCTCGGCCATTTTTGCAAAAACAACCTCGGATGTATTTGGACGGTTTACATACTCAGAAAGTGGTACGTTTAAGTCCGCTGCAAATAGATCGCGTAGTAATCTTATATGGCAGTTAAACTTTATGACTTAACTCTTGGGAATCTTAATTATGTTTGCAATAAAACACTTAACTGGCTATCAATTTAAACTTGGATCAATAAAAACAACTCGTAAACACTACATTTTATTAATGATATTATTAAAAAAATTACGAACTACTTCAACTTATGTACCGGCATACATCCGAGGTTGTTTTCGATAAAATGGCCGAGGAGTTCCGAATGGGATCGACTAACTACCGCAAAGGCTAATAATCAGCGAAAGTTTTTATAGTCATTTCGCTTTCAAATACCTTTTCGCTATTTAGTCGTCTCAAAATATGTCGGTCATTCGGACCGTCATTTTCGGAAGATCTGCCGGACCTGTACAAAATTTGCCGGACATGTACGGCGGACCGGCACATTTCGGGAAGACTGATATCATGTGAACAAAAAACAAAAAACATGAACAGTGCCTTGAAGGTAAATTTTTTCTTTTTATATGTTAAATGAAACTTTTTGTTGTATAATAGATCTGTACAATAAAGTCAAACAAAGATGTCATTTTCAAGTAGCCACGCCCCCCCCCCCCAAGGCCCAGAAAAGAGGATATTTTGACTTTTAGTCCAGCCAATCCTTGGTAAAACCCCGCCCTGCGGAGACAAGCTACTGGTCAAATCCCAGCCAAAATTCCCCCGCACCCCGAGGTAAGGCCCATTCACCACTATTTTCAGCGCAAAAACAAAACCACCGCCTTCACTCGGCATTGCGGGGCCACCTGGTAGGTAAAAACATGGCCCGTTTCTCTCTACATCCCCTATATACCCCCCGGACCAGGGGGGCCTTGGTTACAATTAACTGGTGCATAATGCTTGTTTAAGGAACTTTTTTAAATATTTGGATATTCATTTTACTCCCTAAATGCCACAAGTCAACTGATTCACACCAATGGTAATATATTCTTCAACTGTAACTCCACAGTATTTAACACTGCACTGTTAAATAAAAATTACACATAAATTCTTATATATGCATGATTTTAATATGAGCATCTATACTTTTGTAGTGCTTTTAATAGTCACTGAAACTCGCACTGGCAAAACATAAGGCATCTGGCACATTGTTTGTGTCTAAAATGTTGATTAATATCATTTTGGGTAAAAATATTGAGACAAACAACACATCTGAAGAAATTAAATGTCTTTGATAATGATATACAAGAAAAGATACGAGGTATGTAACTCAAAACTTACCAGATTTCACAGTAGAGTCATTTTTTTTTAGTTTCTTAATCAACATACAAACAATCCATTTTAAAATGGGTGGCATGAAAAGAGGAGCCATTAATGCCCATTAAAAATGGTATGCGATATGTTGGTATAACTTTATTGCCTTTAGACAAACAAGCCAAATCCAATGTCACATTCTCGTCTTTTTCTGTAGTCGGAAACTGTACAGCAAATTCAAATTCTCAATGTATCCACGTGTCTACAGGTCTACACACAGAAATATTTAAGCGATTTATCCTTTGGTATAAAGAAAATACAATTCCGTTCCAAAATATCACAAAATGACAAACGCCCTGATTTTATGAACAACAGTGTCAGTCTTCAAACTAATTCCACTTTAAAATTTCTTAAAAGTGAGCCATTTTCCTAACAAGCGCTTAGATGCTGATAATAAGCAAGTTTCAAGTTTTATTTTCATCATGGCATATAATATGCATGTGAAATCACAAAACAATGAAACAATTTTCAGTTGAAACAATAAGCAAGAAGCGCCGGCTTCCGCCATCTTGGAAATTGTGCGCGATAATTTTTTTGTTGTTGTGATATTAGCATTAGGTTAAATAACACTAAATTTTATTTTCTATCGGAGATCGAAGAAACGGCCGGCGGAAAAAATAAAAATAAAGTTAGGAATTTGAATCTTTTTCTTTTTTGGGTTGTAATATTTAGGTACAGCGCTCCCGTAAAACGAAAAATAAAGAAAACTCTGGCCTTACTGAAAAAAAAACGATACTTGATACTCATATTGGATGATCAAATGTTTTTTGAAAGGTAGATTAAATCATTAATTGAAATAAACGAACCATATAACGAATGCAAGTGAGAACAGTTGAGTTAAAGATAATTTGAATTTTGTGCCGAATTGACTATGCTTTATGGTGCCGAGTTGACGGGGTGCCGAATGTGTTGGTGCCAAATTGACTATGCCGAATTCGTTTGGTGCCGAATTGTCCAGTTACCCTGGTAAATATACACAGAGGCTTGAAAGTATGATTCAGATCCAAACAAACTGATTTTACCCAACTGAGGCCACTGGTAGACTAAAATAATAGATGTGTGTCACAGGGTGAGAAAAGTGTGCAGCCAGACTGGGGCTCGAACTCAGGACCCCTCGCTATCAGGGTGAGTGCTTTACCGACTGAGCTACCGGACCGCTAACACACCTCCTCACCACATGTGTAGGTGACATTCTTCCCCTCAAACTGGAAATTCGTCCTCAAATTTGAGGAACACCAGTGCTAAGGAATGCACATAATTATCACTGAGGGCGCATTATGCTGCCAAACAGTGCTGCCACGGACCTACGTTGGGCGCCAAATGTCACAGGGTGAGAAAAGTGTGCAGCCAGACCGGGGCTCGAACCCGGGACCCCTCGCTATCATGGCGAGTGCTTTACGTTTACCGACTGAGCTACCGGACCGCTTACACACCTTCTCACCACATCTGTAGGTATCGGTACCGTGACATATGTAATACAGGACTCTTTCAATCCCTAACGTCTTAACGGGTTTGTGAACAACTATTTAAAGTAAGCCAGGGTCAGCTGTTGGGATCTGCATCATACTTTCAAGTCTCTAATCAAATCAAATCAAATTTTATTTTCAGTTGGTATGACATAAACAGAGAAAACATTATCTATGAATAGCTAAGGCCTAAAAAAAAAAAAATGTCAGTTTCGGGTAACCTGACCCTACCTATAAAAATGCGCCGACTATTTTTTTCCGTTTCTGAGCAAAAAAATATTCGTTAGCGAATAGAGAGTTACAAGGGGTGGATAAATGCGTATTGGACGATCAGAATTATTGTTTATATGATAAAACAAAGTCAGGCAATGACAGTAATGTAGGAAAGACTGCCATATGCAAGGAAACACTCTGAACTTACGACAAAAAAAAATCCCTACCTACCCTACCTAAAAATTTTGGGAAGGTTACCCTAAACAAACAATTTTTTTTTTGGCCTAATGACCGACTCTGTGTACATATACAGTGTCGCTGCTGAAATGTTTTATTATTGGGTTCAAGTTGATCTTCTAATAACGCTTTTACTTGAAGTTGAACTTCAAGTAAAAGCGTTATTAGAAGATAGAAAATCATCCGACATACATAAAATAAAACTAAATATCTTCGAGCTTTACCGTTTATGAAAAATATGTAGATGCCAAAAGTCCTCGAGTAAGTTGTTTCCAGTATTTTAAATGTATATAAAAATAACATCAATGTTCATGCCATGGGGGATTCATGACAAAGTTGTATACAGGGGACGAAACTTTTGGACTATTTTTTTATACAAGGGACGTAATGAACTAGTCACGTGGTTTGGGCTTCATGTTGCTAATAACAACTACCATCAACGTGAACTTTAATAATCCTCCGCATGTGAAGAAGTACCGATATTTTTGCTTTTTGTACCTTTATCATATCAAGAACGAAACTTTATAGTCCACAATATTTTCTGACATCATTGCTTAGAACGAATATTATATTTGTACGGATTTAAGTGAGCTTCCTTTCAACCGCATAAACAACAGGAAGTTTCCGCAGAATATGTTATTCGACCATGGACTACAACTTAAAATGACTGTGTAGTAAACAGAATGAGTTTTCAATTATAAGTGACATAAAAAACACTGTATGATTTTAAATTATTTACGGAATATTATTTAAGGCTAAATTGAATTAGTCCAACATGCCGACGTCGGTGTCACTCGCCCAGATGGTGGATTTGTCCCTTGGGACACCTGAGATAGGGGTTGTCAATTTCAATGTGATGCACAGTCTCCTACATGCAATTATTAAGAAATTAAATATCTCTGATGCCAGGACTGACATCAATGAACATGACCGAGATTTTTTGGCAACATCGAAGATTAGAGCTCGCTCAACACTAAGCGATGCTGACAGTGGTAGGGGTGAAGAATCTGAAGATGGCCTCAGTGAAAAGTCTGCTCCTGCTTTTAGACCAACTCCTTATCATAGATTAGAAATTAAAGTGGAAAAGCTTTTTCAACAAATGGAAGAACTTAACAAATTGCCCTCCAATTCAGAACTTTTTGATCGTGCAACAAAAGCAAAAGTTGAGACCGGCTCGGACCGCCCAGTTGCTGACATGTGGCAGTACATGCAGCTCAAAAAGCGTGTAGATGCTAATGAAGAAGGAGTAGGGAAGGTAATGTTATTTTAAATTCACTCTTGTGACTAAATTTGTGATTAACTCTTTAAAGATAAATGTACATCTATCAATTAATATAGGTATACATGATTGTACATTTTTACAATTCCCAAGGACAATGCAGTTCATGTTGTTGCTCCTTTTTTGTGTCAACTTAACTAAACCTGGGTAGTTCATGGTGTATTGCTCCAACCAACAACTGCAGAAACACTAGCACAGCACTGTACGACTAGACTGATCTAACAGTGCATATGGTTCTTCAATATATCCGTCCTTGTTTTTGTGTCTACTCTACATCTCTTCAGGCTACTGTATGGAAGAATTTCAAAATAACTCCCCATTAAGTAGTGATTAAACGATTATCGAGAACAATCGTTAAATCGTCGCTGACAATGCTATGTCGGCGAGAATCGATAGTGGGTGTCCAAAATCGATGTCGCTAATGTTACTTCCGGTAACTACGTATTTTTCTTTGTTTTGTGGTAAAAGTCGAGTAAATGTCTTTTTTTTTCATTCTCGTCGAGTTCAATTCAACAAGGAAGGTCACTCTCTTACACAAATGCGGTGAATGTAAACACTTTTGCTTAAAAACTTACAAACTCTCCAAAAATTACAAATTGTTTTTAATTGTTTATATATTTCATAAAACCTTCTTCAATAACCTGTCTCCATGGTGTAGTGGGTCTGGTCTTACCTGAAAATACCGGGGATCCCGGATCGGTGCATTCTGTTTTGAAACCTTTTTTGGTATCGTTTGTAATTTACTAATTTACTCTTTTTTGTGAAAGTTTTATGAAATTAAATTATTATAATGAACTCTATATATATAACAGGTTATTGAATGTTAAGCTGGTTCACAAATATTTAATATGCTTTTACATAGATGAAATGCTAAGATAACTTACATGATGCGGTGTGCATCATTTTGCAATTGATGTGCCATTATTAAGTATGTGATGTGTTCTGTGTTTTTTTGTTAAGTTATTAAAGGCAGAAAAAGGTTATGGAAATTTACTTTCTATTGCAAAATGCATTACCATAGCATTACACATACTGATTCCAGGTTTAACCATTTAAATGATCCTGATAATACTATGTATAAAGAATGTATTCCTTACTGATATTATGAACTTTCGATAATTGTCCGATAGTAAATCGAAATGTTTGGTCCGATTCAATTCGATTATCAATGGCAAATGGAGTCCGATTTTCAAACACTACCATTAAGTATTCACTACGGTGTTTCGACATAATGAGTGTGTGTTTGGGACAAGGTGTTAAAGCCTTACTTTGTTGTCAAAAGTCATTGACATTTGTCTGCTCCATAATTCTTCACCAGGATTTAAAAGTAATTTTGCTAAATGTTCACAACTTTACAACTGAAGGCAAATTTAAAATAGCAGAAATGATTGTTGACATGCTTTCAGTTTTAGATCATATTTTGTATATAGCTCTCATTTCATATTGACACATATTGCTCAGTCTGTTACAGTGTTCTGGAGCACCACACTGGGTGCACCTTTCCTCCTAGGTTTGCTTAAAAGTTTTGTATTCTTTACTTTTAAATACATGTATAAATCTTTTCTAAATTGAGTCAAAATAATTGTTTGGATACATTTACGATATCTCGTTATAGACATTCATTTAAGTGCATGAGCACACATGTGACATTAACATTTCATTACTCTTACCAAACTTCTATTTAAAACATTGTATAGATTCCTATAAGTTTACAGCACTTTGGATAAAATCATTCATAAAATATAAACTGCTACCCTAATGTGGTATTAGTATATTACACAACACCAATATCGCTATATGTGATAACAGATTTGTTGTATTTAATTAGCAGCAGATTTAAAATGTTGCATGACCAGTGCATCTACATGTATTAAGATATATATATATATAGTATAATTCGATAATATTATACACCTTGATTATAGCGCAAAATGATTAAAAGTTCAGTCATTGAAACATCCTATTAGATACCTGGATACATTCAGTCTGTTATGGCATTCTTCATGATACAAAATGAATTTCATATGAACCTTCACTTAGGATCAGTTGCTCACAGTTTATCTGGTGTACCAGGGCTTGACATATTCAGATTAAGAGTTATTTGAATTCTAAGTTTCACTTAAAATGCTAATTAGAGCTCGATGCGGTTACTGGCAAGCTGATCTGTAAGAATGTATTTATGTAGGAGGGAAAAGACTTATAAATGCTATTTTTAATTAATTCTGAAGAAACCAATGTTTCTGCTTAATGTGAAACTGATGAAGAATATGTTAGTTAGTTTTTAGAAGTTAACATAGTAGTATAATATTTCATTTATTTATTTTATTTATCGAAAGTATGAAGATTAGTTACATTTTTATCCATATTGGATGATCATTAATTGACAATTATTCGACATAAACAATTATTTTTCAAGCATGAAAAAGGAAGAAAATGATTGGGTCTCAATTATACTTACACTTGAATATGATTTGATTTCACAAATCTCACTAGATTATTTCAGCTGGGGGTCCTAGGACCTCATTGTTGACAAAATGGGTTTTTCTTGTAATCATATATATAGGGTTCCAATATATATAGTATTTATACTACACATTCACTTAATTTGGGGGTCCAAGGGATGTACAGTAAGCTGCAAATGAGAGTCCCCTTCTATGACAATGAGTCAAGAACTCAAGTTTGGATTTTTTCAAAAATTGAATTTTAGTCGTCTCATTAATTTCTTGATTGTGTTGTTGAAATATTTTATATACTTTATGAAGCTTAGAGATATTACTCCAACTTTTACAGCTTTCAAAAACTACATAGGTTTGCGATAAAAAATCGAACATGAAATTGCATTCATGAATGACAAACTAACAGTCCACAAGCAAAAATGTCATGTATTAAAAGAAAAATTACAATTAAGCAACACCTCCTAGTATAGTCTTTTTTCCTTTCAACTTTTTTGTAGTTTATAAATTCTTTATTTACTTGTTAGTATTTATTTTTTTCTAGTTAAAAATTGATCTTTGCTTTTTTTGTCTTTTCTTTTTTATCAGTTTGTTTAACAATAAAAAAATGTCTATTCTTTTATGTATTGACACCACTCTCACTTCTTAAATAAGCATTATATAATAAACACCATATGTTATACATTACGTATTTATGTGATCAATTGTGTTGTGTTATGTGGGATATTAAATAAAAAAAATAAAAAAAGTTGTCTAAATCAGGGAAATCCCCCCATCTAAATTTGTATTCATTTATTGATAGTTGTACTTGATGACATCTAAGCACCTTAAAAGCAGACAAATGTTCACTAATATTGGCCCTCAATTTTAAGCAGATGGACTCTGCTTGTGCTGGAGATTCTTGAATGAAAGAAATTTATGAGCAATAATAAACAAGTATAAATTTAATGATTTGACTTCCAACTATTCTAACTGCTCAGAGACTTAAGTCTCATCTGTTTATTATATTCTTACTGTTTATGGAACAATGATCATATATATGCATTATGATATTTCTGTACAATAACTGTATTTTGTGTGTTTCAGTTGTTTTCGCTGATTGAGGACATGATGAAGGAGATGAAGGAGCTTCGTGATGCCAACCAACTGCTCCAGGATAAGATCAAGGGGGTAAGAAATCTGGGCTGATTGGTGGCAGTCAAGCTATGGGCTTATATAAATAATGTCACTGGCATTATGAAAGTGTAAAACAAATTATATTTAAAGGGTCATAGTCTTGTTCGAAATAAAGACGTATATATCATTTATAATTTATATATTGACCATGGTTAGGTAGAACGAAAACCAGTCTAAGGCGAACTAGTATACTTAGTATATCATTTATAATATATGAATCAGTTATGAATCTCAAATGCAAGTTGAATGTTTATATCGAATGTAGCCACTTCATTTCTAGCAGTTTGAAACAGCAATCTATTCTGGTACATCTCTATTTAAGAGAAACATCAAACATAACTTGTGCTTATATAGTTTTTTTCGGTTTTACTGAGATGTAGGTTGATTTTGTTAACTGTATTATGTAACAGATTTATTTATAAAAATTTGCTTTATTTTTCAGCTGAATGTTGATGATTTAAAGAAGAGGTTACAAGAGTTGGAAAAAGTCACGGTAAGAGCAATATTGCTGATCTTAAAATGATCTAAATAAAATCAAATGTTGAGAAAATATTGACATAATTCATAGATCAAGTTTGGCATTATTAGATACAGGGTTTACAACAAATATTGACAAGGGTAATTGTAGACTTTTATTCAATCTTTCTTCTATATATATATATATATAATGATTACAATAGACGTCAATGTTGAAATGAAAGGTTAAATAGGTTTTAAGGTATGAAGAAAAGCAAATATAAAGAAACATGTGAACAATATGAATACTCTTCTGTGTCCTGCACTCTGACAATGTTAACATATCATGGTAGTGCATAAGTAAAATAGAAAAAAAATATCAAAACATGATTTCATAGTTTCCTCCAGTGAAATTTCTGTAACTGTGCTTTTACTTTTTTATCATAGTGCTAGAAGAGTAGATTTCTGGTTATGTTAGAATACTATAGTTTCAACAATTTCTTTTTTTAAATGTTGCCATATTCAAATGATTCTACTGATTGAAGAATTTAATACGGTAGATGATTTAAAAAAAGTCACTTTTTTTAAATAGGATAGTAATGCATATATAGTGCAAGACTATCACTGTATCACATGTTAAGACTTTTGTGACTATTTTGACAGGGTGAGCTCAATGACAAGTTTGCACTGCTGCCCACACCAGAGGAGTTGAGTCAGTTTGTGACGTGGCCGTCCCTGGAAGATGCCCTCAAGGGTATTCGTGATGACCTAACTCCACAGCAACAGCAGGAGAGGATTGTCATAGAGATGTCTAGTCAGACGGAACCGGTATGTCTCCTCCCTTTGCTCTCTGATGCTTGTTAAATGCTAGCATAATTATCGGTACATGGTATTACTAGGGTATTTGGGGGTTTAGATAGCTTGACTTTAAAGTACTTTCTAGACAGGATGTTGAGTATTTATTTTTGCACTCCAATACATTTATTAGTTGCTTTAAGATTATACTCCAACCAAAACTGTAACCTTTTTGCATTTTATTTTGCAGCGTAAAGTAAGCTATATATGTCTGTTTATTTGATTTTTAACTTTTAATGCTTTTTTAATGATTTTTTGTCCTTGTTTGTTTTTTTGAAAAGCAGCTGTTGTGTACTGTATGGATTTTCAAACAGCTGTTTGTCTTTTGTTACATTAATCATTCGTTATATCTTGTAATAAAAATTGTAAGAGGTTTCGATAAATCCCTCACATAAGTAACACGGAGGATCGATGAGATTAAGGTGCTTGAGAGCTGCGAACATGATATAGTATCCATATTTTGTTTGTTTTATGTATCTAAAGGACATGAGTAGGACGGATTATCAGTCTCTGCCTGCCAATACCAAAGCAAACACAGAATTGATTAAAAACAACATTGATGGATTTATATTGACTCAGGAGAATGATAAATCAGAGATAATTACTTCCCGTAGGAGTTATGTAAGAATTCAATATTGTCCCAATAAAGAAATGCATTTTTGACCACTGTTATGATGTTTCGATGCATGTTTCCATGCAATCCATCACTGTTTGTAGTGTTATAGAATGTTTACTAGGTCATCCTGCTGTTTTTTTAGTTAAAAATCACCTAAAATAATGCATATAAGCACAATCTTCTTAAAAGAAATGTTGTAATATTGTTGGAAAGCATTACGAGATGTATTACTGTAGATTTACAGTCTAATTAGTTTGGCATGGCATGTGTGATATGTTTTGTGTTTGAATAATTTACTAAACATACTGTGGGTGTTCAGGGCTCTCCATCTATTCTGTTTGAGACCATACGTTAATTTCCTACAATGATGCATAAACAGATAAATGTTTGCTGAATAATGTGGAATTATATTGAATAAACCTAACATTATCATGATGATTTTTAAACAAAAACTTATCAAAATTATCCCATTCATTCAACTGTCTCCTATTAAAGGGCTGCAGACCCTTTCCCTTAAGGAAGAGTGAGGGCCCTGATGTTGTCAAAATATGGAGCATTTATTGTGTTTTTTGTTGTTCTTTTTGGTATTTAAATCAAGCTTAAAGAAGAGCATTTCCACTGGCCAGACTAATCCGGCTGTGATCTTAAACATAAGTAAAGATGCCTGTTTCTGTTATGCATGTTGTATTTGCATGACTTCTTCCTTTCATACATTATTTCTGCTTCATGCCTAGGCTAAACATCAACTTCTAAAGGTATGGGTAAGGTCACACAATACTACAATTTTCTTCATCTGCAAGTTTTAAGATGGCGGTGGCATGTTTTATGTTTCACATGTTTATTTTCCACCAAAAACAAGATTTCAATTTCCTAAAGCAAAACATTGTTAGTGATAAGAAACACAATATTTTGAACATATTGTATATACCACATAATTGTTTTTGGCAGAATAATATTAGGAAGGTGGGGGTCAATTATTTCAATCATGATCAAAATTATTAACTGTTTTTTTTTCCTTCTTGAATATATTGTAAAAATAAGCTTTCATAACACATTACCACCGAAAATCTTGTTCATATTTACCCCCAAAAATATATATTATGTGTTTCATGTGCCAGCCATTTATAATACAGATGTATATTTATTCTGTGAACACCAGATTGATTGTTGAATTAAACGATACTTACCGATGTAAGAGGGAAGCATGCTTAAATATTGTGTCTGTAACAAACAAAAGTCAAGCATATGACAAATCATGACGTTCAGAGGCAGCCTATTTGAACATTTGATAATTGGTTTTTGGTAGCTATAAAAAGTACTTAAATATAGTTTTATTCAATCAAGTTTTCCGTAATCATTGATTGAGGTTGCTATTCGCACCACAGCCCAAATCCAATGTTATTCATGGTGCCTATTGAATAAGGCTGGAATAAATTAGGAGCTCTAAATTGGCATTTGATTGGTAATAAAAGCCTATGAGACATTTTGATTTCACTGATGCGTTGCAGTTTTATTGGCTGTTTATTTTCTTCCCCAAATAATGGCATGAAATGAGATTTTGGACAAACAAATTAAACAGTGTTTGATTTGAATGAATAATTCCTAGCTTTTTAAAAAACATGTTTTTTATTTACACATTTGTACTTAATTTTCTTAATAGATGTGGCAAAATTTCACCTGGTAGGGTAGTAATAGGACAGTTCACATCATTTTCAACACATCCCTTCTCTTTTCCCTCCGGAATGGTTGGGGGTACTTGATTGTTCAATTCTGTTGGCTTTTCATGCTTTTGCTTTCAATATGTGTCCCGCCATTGACCTTGCTTTTAAAGAAAAATCCCTTAACGGGCAGAGCAATATCTCAGTTTATAGCTGGTATTTAATAATGCTACATTCAGAAGAAGTATTAATTTATACAATCAATTTCAAATTGGTCAATGTCAACAGTCTGTTTACTGAGGTATTTGTGTAGGTGTCTGCGTCATTTTCATGCTCATTTTGTATGACAACCATATAACACATGGCTGATAAAATCAATAAGAAAAATTATCTTTCAGCACTTCAATTTTGTTAAAGCCCTCTTTTCTTTCAATTAAAAATGGCTTCTAATGCCTTTATTTGTTTGAGATTATTTTTATTTGAGAAAGAAAGATTATTGCGTTTCTATGTAAAAATGAGGAAAATTGTCATCACTTTATGCAACAATGTTAAGCATTAAATGCTCATGTAGAATGCTATATCTTTAATTTACATTAATTTACTGAACAATATGGTAATGCTTTTGCTATTGAATTATCTCAGATAATATTTAATCTCCTTTGACAAGCTTTAGAGATAGTAAACCTTTTTACTAAAAGTTACAAAGAAAACATTGATGACAGTACTCCAGTGTACAGTTTAAACCTTCCCAGTAACTGTTTCTATTGTGTTACAGCCATCCCGCCCTGGCTCATCACGGCCAATGTCACGGGTTAGTACGCCCGGGCCATCTGAACAGCTCTTGGACATCCTGGAGAGGTTGGGGAGGATGGACTCTGACCACCAGACCCTGAAGGCCCGGGTGGATGCCCTCGAGGTAAGAACACTATAATGTGAGCTAAAGCAAGCAGTAATCAGCCACTGGAGATTTTTAAAAATGCTTTTATTTATGGTATAAAATAATTAGTGAAGAGAAATCACTGAAAGTTCCATAAAAATAATTATGTTAGAAATGTGAAGAAGGGGTTATTTTCTTTATAGATGAAGTTTGAATGTATTTGTTCTGCTTTCTCTTTTCAGGAGGAGCTTAAGAATAAGTTGGACAAGTCAGCCATTCAAGGCCTAGGTATTTGTCCCAAAATAAATTTTACTAATGAAATATTAAAAAGTAAAACTCAGATACCATCTGAGCCTCTTTTATGTTGTATAGCTCATGATAAAGGGAAATGATACTGCATCTTGGATTTTAACACACCAGAAAGCATTTTAAGTACAAGGTATTGGTTCAGCCATGGTGTCATTGCCAATGATGAGCAAATACCTTAGTTTGCCCAAACTCAAAAGCTGTTAAAGATATTCATTTGAAAAATTGTAAACATGTTAATATGACAATGTTTCTATTATTTTGTAGCAAGTCATCTCACTCTTGCAAATCTATCTGTCGAGTTATGGCCCCTAATTCAATAAGTGTTGACATTTACCTGTGGTGCTCTTATGTTACAGTTTGTCAATTCCTTAAAATTGAAGAGGCACCATGTTTTGAATGTGTTGCAGGTGTTCCGGCTGAGCTGTTGGAGCAGATTGGCAAGTTGCAGGAGGACCTGGACGCCCTTGCTGCACAAAGAGACAAGGTAACCTCCCCTAACAAACATTCTTTCCTTCCCTTGCCTCTCCTAACCTTACTATTATGCTGTGTTTAAGTAACTGCATTAGACCTTTAGAAGCATCTTTAGTTTACTAATGACTGTCTTAATAGTTTATGTATGCATTTGTTTTATCTAATTCATAGTTTATATGAAAGTTTTAGTTTTGGGTTATGTACTAACTACTATAATTCATGTTGATCTTACAGACAGATAATAAGAAGGAGTCTGGCTTTTCTAAACATACTAGTGGTGGGTCTGTTGAAAACAGGGATCCAAAGTCAAAAACACCTGAATCAATTTTTGGAATACAAAATGATAGACTTGCTTCACAAATTCAAGAAGCTGGAATAAACAACAATGACCACTACTATACTAGTATTTTAGATCAGTCAGTTAATAAAAATGTGAGTGCATTTTATATGTATGGTTCTTATGTCATGTATTTTTTGTGTAACTCTATGCATGTAAATTGCCTGTGGAGGAATCACTGCTTTTAATCACCTTCTTTTTCTCTATTCTCTTTGATCTTTCTCTTTCTTTCCTTTTTAACTCAGACAACAGATGCACCTTCCCAGAAAGGTGCATTGTCACTGTTTGGTTCTGTAGTTGCAATGGTTTCCAAAATCCGAATGAAGAAACACTACGGAGATACATCTACTGACACGGAGAAAGAATCATCGGATGAAGAGAATATTGGTGACTTCATGCCATACAACATGCAGGTGTTTGAGGAGCGATTGAAGGTGCTGGAGGATAGATTCCGGCTGTTCCAGCAAAACATTATCGATGACAGCGCATACCAGAGTGAAGTTACTGACCTGTCCGGCTGGCTTGCACAGATGGAAAGCAAGATCCAGGGTAACCGGGACACGAGCTCGCCTGAGGAGAGTGAGGTGAACAGTGGCAAGGAGGAAGCAAAGCCTGCTGAGAAGGCTGAAGAAGCAAAGCCTGCTGAGAAGGATGAAGAAGCAAAGCCTGCTGAGAAGGCTGAAGAAGCCAAGGAACCTAAACAGGAGGAACAGGTTGATAAGAAGAAGAAGAAGCAAGAGGAATCTGTGGCTGAGAGACTAAATGAGGAGGCAGAGTTGAGGCACGAGTTGGAAGTGATCCTGGATGAGAATGACATTCAAGTCACCTCCTCACAGATTCTCCTGTCTGCCCCAGAGCTGCAGGCCACCAATGAGAAGCTCAAGAAAATGGCATACAGCCTCAATGATCAGCTTCACAGTCTACGAGACCAGGTGTTTCTGGTGGACCAAGAAATCAAGCGGATGGCCAAAGGGGTGGAGTTTGCCCTCATGAGAGCTAAAGTGGCTGGTGGTCGTAATGACATGGTCAGTCTTTCTCTTTACTTCTTATCTATCTCTTTTCTCAATACATGTATATAATGTGTTTTAATACCATATTAGTTTCTGTAGACTATCAGTATAAAAAAGAATCTATTCATTTTTATTTCATTAGAAGTGTATGTGCATGTTAAAACTTTTAACTATTACCATTTGGTAATCGAGAGTTAAATTGAAATTTACAATCCCAGCCCACGTTTTGTGATAATTCTTCAATATATTTTTAGTTCAAGTTTTATTTCACTTGTCATAAAATTTCAATAATGTAAGGATTGTGCAATTAAAACTATACCCCACATAAAGGTACAGCCACTTCAATATCAAGCCTTGTTTTATCTACACTTCAAGTGGTCATTTAACCCTTTTATCTGCTTATATCGACCAAGAAAACCATAATCCATATAAGTACAATCTCTCAGACATCATTATTCTGTCTTGAAAGACTGACCTTACACAGGGGTTCATGCGCAATATTCTTTATATATTGATAAATGATTGTGACAATGCTTATTCATGTATAATGTTTATCTAGTGCAAATATTAGGTCTTTCAGAAATTATGATTTGTGTACATGAGTGTATTGAGAGTATGCCGTTGTGCATATTGACATTCAGACATTTTGTTTACACATTCAATATTTGTATTAATAAAATTCCATGGGTTGATCCCATGATCTCGCATGAGAAACATCTATATAAAAAACATGCTGTACACAATGTCATGTTCAATGTAGATTAACATTTTAAAGAGTTTTTCAACATATTAAAATTCAAACACAATGTTAAGTTAATTCGTTGGGTAAATACTTTCTCCTTGATTTAAGATATTTCTAAATATACCTTGATCATTAAATAGTTTTAATGCATTTGAAGTGGATTTTTCTCTAAATAGCGATCGTGAAACAGTGTATTTGGAAGTCGTGTTAAGAGTTAAGAGTTACACCCAAAACCTAGTGTTAAATTTGGCAGCCCATCTAATTGAATTATTGTAACTTACAAATTCTCATTTACCAGCATATTTATCTTGCTGTTAAATCTTTAATTACCATATTTGTCATGGATATTTATATCACTTTACATGCAAATGTTACCATTCACAGATTGATTCTTTTGCACCTATTTCTTTTGTGTATGAATGTCATATTTTTTAATTGTCACTTGCTATGTTTGTTTTTTTTATTATTATGCCTGTATTTTGTTGCTTTTCATTTGTCATGTCCTGGTTACGCTCACAGCTGATTATTGATGGTTGATTTTTGCTTTAGCAACAAACAATAGGCCATAGATTTAGAACGGTTCTTACCAATCAATAAATCAGCAGCTATTTATTACAGCTCTATTTTATTTTCCACATCTTTGAAAGCAATAAAGTAATTGACCTTAACAGCTTTATTTTCATATAAATGGAATTTTTATAACTTTTATGTCATAAATAAGTCATATTTCTTTTAAGTGCTATTGATGGAAACACAGAGTAGTTCTTTTCACTTAGCTTTCTAAATTTTAACAACTTCTGAAGATTTGTTTTGTTATCCTTGTCAACTGAATTGAATTCAGCATAATAAATGAGCGTAAATTTATACATGTGAATGTCACCAAATTTTTAAGCATAATATTGAACACCATCATGCTTGACATGTCTAAAAAATGTAACAAAGTAGTTTTATATAAGTTTATGTAGATATGTTACCCCTTCATAATGGAATCTTGTAATCCCTGTTTACAATCATACTGGGTAATACAATTTTAATACCATATCTTAAATGATAATGTTCATTCTAACATGTTTTTCTCTATTATGATAATCTATCCTATTTCTACAAATAATACTAAGATACCACCATTGAGGATACTTGTATAAGTACAGGAAACCTTTGTTCATATTTTAAGCCATCTAATGTTTATGTCATGCCTATCTCATTTTGTATTGGTAGATATGAATGTGTCAAGTTGTATTTATTAGGTTTCATGTATATAAAGATATGTATATAAAGATCTGTAACAGATGCAATGATGCTATGTTTGTCATGTATATAAAGATCAGTAACATTTGCGATGATGCTATGCTTGTCATGTATATAGGACAGTGATGCATTGAGCCGCGCCCAGCAGGCAATCCTGCAGCTACAGGCAGAGGTGGAAAAGCTGCACCATACCACAAGCGACATCATCGATGACAGTAAATACCGTACAAAACAGATAGAGGTAAGACATTATAGGCTACAAATATAGATGGTACCATTCATGATGTAGCTTCGCTAGTGAAGTGTTACCTCAAAGAGGGTACAAACCTTACTATTTTGCATTTAATGTAGCTCCTAAACAGTTTAAACAGTTGAAAACATTCTTTGAGATAGTGACTGTTTTCTATACTTTTAAAAAAGATGGTTTCAGAAAACTCACTCCGTACTAGTGTCTTTGTTTCATATTTTGATCTAACGCAAGAAAGTTCTTCACAAGTGTGCATGTGTGTGTTTTCAGGATCTGTTGAAGTACTGTGACAAGCTGCAGGAGGAGAAGGCAGACAAGGACTATGTCCAGATGGAGGTCGATGTGGTACGTGCGGGACACTTATCTCCCCTATCATTACATGCCTTACCACAAATAGTTACAAACTTGCATTTTTAATTCTGCTGATATGGATTGCTGCATGTACAAAAAGCATTCACTATTTTCATACATTGTGCCTGACTCTGTCATTCTTGATACTGTGGCCATTTGATTTTGTCAGCTGCACAATGGTCTGTAATGAGGGACAGTGAGTGTATCAGTGGATTTCTTAGCAATTATTTTAAGTTGGTGGGTCTATGACAGTTTACTAAAGCATTCTTTTTATGCCCCCGAAGGTGGGCATATTAAAATCTCACCGTCCGTCCGTCCGTGTGTCCGGCTCAATAACTCGTGTCCGGGCTGTAACTTTTCCTTGTATGGACAGATTTTAAAAAGAACTTGCCACATGTGTTCCACATACCAAGATGACGTGTCGCGTGCAAGACCCGTGCCCCTACCTCAAAGGTCCAGGTCACACTTAGTCTTTATTCACAGTGGAGTGCTGCATATAGGACATAGAGTATAGGTTGTCGTGTCCGGGCTGTAACTTTCCCTTGTATGGACAGATTTTAAAATAACTTGCCACATGTGTTCCACATACCAAGACGACGTGTGGCGTGCAAGACCCGTGCCCCTACCTCTAAGGTCAAGGTCGCACTTAGTGTTTATTCACAATGGTGTGCTGCATATAGGACAAAGAGTATAGGTTGTCGTGTCCGGGCTGTTACTTTCCCATGTATAGACAGATTTTAAAATAACTTGCCACATGTGTTCCACATTCCAAGACGGCGTGTTGCGTGCAAGACCCGTGTCCCTACCTCAAAAGTCACACTTAGTCTTTATTCACAATGGAGTGCTGCATATAGGACATAAAGTATAGGTTGTCGTGTCCGGGCTGTAACTTTCCCTTGTATGGACAGATTTTAAAATAACTTGCCACATGTGTTCCACATACCAAGACGACGTGTCGCGTGCAAGACCCGTGCCCCTACCTCAAAGGTCAAGGTCACACTTAGTGTTTATTCACAATGGAGTGCTGCATATAGGACATAGAGTATAGGTTGTCGTGTCCGGGCTGTAACTTTCCCATGTATGGACAGATTTTAAAATAACTTGCCACATGTGCTCCACATACCAAGACAACGTGTCGCGTGCAAGACCCGTGTCCCTACCTCTAAGGTCAAGGTCACACTTAGTGTTTATTCACAATGGAGTGCTGCATATAAAGACATTGAGTATAGGTTGTCGTGTCCGGGCTGTAACTTTCCCTTGTATGGACAGATTTTAAAATAACTTGCCACATGTGTTCCACATACCAAGATGACGTGTCGCGTGCAAGACCCGTGTCCCTACCTCTAAGGTCAAGGTCACACTTAGGTGTTTATTCACAACAGAGGGCTGCATATAAGGACATAGAGTATAAGTTGTCGTGTCCGGGCTGTAACTTTCCCTTGTATGGACAGATTTTAAAATAACTTGCCACATGTGTTCCACATACCAAGACGTCGTGTCACATGACAGACCCGTGTCCCTATCTCAAAGGTCAAGGACACACTTGGGTGTTTATTCACAATGGTATGCTGCATATGTAAGGACATAACAGTGTTGGTTGTCAACTATGGGTGGTATTTTTTTATGTTTAGAGGCAATTTAAAATAACTTGCCATATGTTTTTGACATGTAAAGGCAAGATCAACTTTTCATGTACTGACCTTGTTCATAGGTCAATGTCACAATCGGGGGCATTCGTCACATACTGTGACAGCTCTTGTTTAACTATAGTAAATGTGTGAGTTATATAGGTGTAAGCCTTTCACCCAAGAGGTCATGGGTTAAATCCCCTTTAACAAAAAAACTGAAAATGGACACACAAGTATTGATTTCTTCCCTGTGTGATTCTATCAGATTTTATAACATTAAGCTAAAGAAATTAGTGTAACTAAACATCTCATTGTGTGTGTTCCAGAAAGCAGACAAGAAGCAGCTGGATGCGAAGGTGAACACAAAGCTGTTTGACAAGACGACGGAGGAAATCAACAATATGATCAAGGAGATCCTTGACAAACTTGCTGGACATGTAAGTAACATACATGTAACAATATCAGATCATGTCTTCATTATGTGTCGCTCTAAACAGTGGTTTTACAGGATTCGTTCATTCTGTTTCCAGTGCTCATTTTGATGAAAGACAATGTATTGTTACCATTGCTTTCATATATATATATGTATGTAATTATCATGATATTTTGAATGCTTTGTGAAATATTTGTTATAGCCATAGCATATCAAATTGAAATTAAATTTTTAATCCACAGGAACTTGTAAACAATAATTTTTAGGTTGACATTGAGATAACAATATATCTATATGTTATGTTGTATCTGCAGGATGAGGACTGGAAGAAATCTTACGCACAGTTGGCGGAGGACATTGATGGAAAGTTGGACCGCCTCGAACTGGACCCCCTCAAGGAGTGGATGGAGGCCCGACTCAAGGCCCTTAATGACAAACTGAAGAAATACCAACAAAACACGGACTGGTCCGAGGATGATGCTGCTGGCATCAGAAAGTAAGATTCTCATCCAATAACTTTGGTGCCTGCTTAGAATTACTCAATGGACATGTTTTACATCTAGGCATTACTTTTAGGAAGCCTTACACAAGACTGTATGAAAGCAACAAATGGCATCATGCAGCTGGCTATCACAGCTGTTTGTGTTATTTTTAAACTCTGATAATTTGGTTTAGATCTTGATGCATTTCTATGTCATGCCACTCAAGCCTAAATATGTTTCTAGTTTTGCCCTGGTAAAAAGTAAATGTATACCAATTAAACAAATAATAAGAGGTTTCCCTGGATGATCCACAATTAAGCTCCTGCTTTGTCTGGAGGATCTACAATTAGAGGTTCTGTTTTCTCTGTCTTTATTTAAAGTTTGTTTTTATGTGTTTCAGACAACTAATTCAGAAGTTCCACTGTATTTCATGTGATCGTCCAGTTGACATGATGCCTACCGGGTAAGTCTTCCATTCTCCTTCATTTGCATCCTGGCATTCATGGTGTCTGTAGAAATGAGTATATATTTTATAGTTTGCAAGCCCCATTTTCGGTAAACTTGAAATGCTCAATGACCAGTGATGTAAAAGAAATCAGCGATGCACAGTGTGTAGCCAACCATGAGAAATCGTCATCAAATAATGCAAAAGCAAAGTTCCATCTCAGTTGGCATCACCACCAATTTGCAATCATCACATTTGTAATCATTTCTTGTATTGGCAGCAGGACAGCACCATCATCATCAAATTAGCATTTTTCCATTAAATTCATTAAAACATTGAACTGTATCATTCAATGTCATGTTTGAAATTACAGTTTCCAAAATCATTTGTTTCCAACCTAGCCTGTTGTTTTTCAGTGGGGTTGTATTTTAAACAGGTATCAGTTCCCATGTTTGCATGAAGAGTAAGGCTATTTCTCGATTCATCTGTATATATGTTCTAATAGTTAACGTTTTTTCAATGGGTACAATAATCTTAGATAGAGGTTTTGATGGTAGAAAGTACTAGTGTCCTGTTTCGTTACATGTTTTAAAGAATTTCATAATAATCGGATTAATCCATGTTACTTGTAATATTACTACAAAATTTGGTATCAAATGAATAAAGACACGTTTTCACAGTAAGAAAACATGAATATCAATTTTTAAAGTGGTTCAAATAAAACAGTTGTGATCTGTTAACATGTACTGTTGCACTTGTTGACCTGTTGGTCCCTGTTTATGTTGTAGACTCAAGGGGTAAGGAGTGTTGAATCTAGATGATAACGTATAGATGTAACACCAGTCTTGTAATGGGTAAACTTGTGATGAAGTTTGAACCTTTTAAGTATTCACAATTACTGTATCTTTCACATAAAAAAAAACTGTTGCATCAAAACATTTCCTTGTTTCATCGCAAGTTTATGATGTGCTTAATAAAACTTTTCAACACATAGAATTGATACTGTGAGGATGATTGTTGAGGTTGAGCTATACCTGGGTCCATATATTCACTGAAGTCTTGAGACTGAGTTTGCCACTCAGACTAAGAAAACTGAATTCTAAAAGGTTTCATAATATCTATCATATAACTTATTTTGGCAAAAGATGTGTGCCTAATTGTAGAATGGATTATTTGTAACAGATTTTTACCATCTTAAAATACTCCTGTAGCATTTTTATATCAATATTGGTATTGCTTTTCTGAGTCATAGTCTCAAACTTTGACTCGAGATGAAATTGAATATGGGTCCTGAACTGTTGTATGTTGAAGTGAAAGACAAAATATGTAACATGTATCTTTTGTGAACCAATCTTACAGAACTTTGCCGTAAGTGTATCCCACGGCTATTTGGCAACACATTCTGTGTTCTTATTTGTTCAGATTGAAGATTTTCGCTTCCCTTTTTATCCATTGTGTCCCTTCAGAACAAAAGTAGCACATTTTCCATATACATCTTTTCAACACCTGTTTTACATGTATTACGCTTTTTGTAGCAAAAGAAGTTAGATTTATTGAAGAGCACATATTTCGGCATTTTAGCCTTAAATTGATATAAATCACATTCTTAAAAGACAAACTTGCTTTAGATTTACAATGCTTACAGGACAGAACAATCTTACATTGTGGGAGAACACCATTTTGTATTTTTTTTTACCAGTAGCATGCTGATTGTTTTTATGTATTGTCTTAACTTGGAAAAGAGGCAGCATATATACAATGTATGTTACATCAGTAAGCTGTTGACTGTTCTTTCCTGTAAGAAGTAATGTTATTTACTACTATATAATGTGCTCAGCTTGGTATGCTGCATCTGTACTCTGTAAGTAATTATGATTTTTAATATGCTTTTGATATTTGGTATTTAGAAGATTATAAGAACAAATCAATGTTCATAAAAAAGGTTTCATTTCAGTCAATTTCAATTTCAAGATTCAAACATTTAATAATATTTTAATAGGTAAATTCAGCACTTATGATGATCAGCATGTGAATGATAGGTATTGTCATACAATTGTGTTTAAACTTGCAGCCCAATTCCATCCCTGCCTGCCCAGCAGGGTCTGAATGCCACCAAGTCTCCCCGGCCCTATACAACCTTTGAGCTAGACCAGATCAGGCAGCATGCCAAGAGGTGAGAGTTTGCCCCCTTTGTTTCTTGTCTGCCATGTAGGATACATCACACTATATTTTAGATGCGCTAGATTGTGTTAACCATTTTCTGAATCTTTCTGAAATAATAAGTCGAAAAATTTAGAAATATAATTTAAAGAATGTTGAAAACATTGTGTAATTATATTCATGATTTTGAACAAAAATATTTTCTAGTGTTGAATTTTGTCAAAGCCAAAGGTTTGTAAAAAACATAAACCTCTTAAATCATTAATATTTCTTACAAGCATACTAGGGTTACAGTTAGACAATAAAGGGAATGTTTTGTAGTTATAGAATATTATCTCTTTGCACCTAACCAGCAGTATTACATAGTTGTAGTCCTTACTTACACTTTATCGCTGTTTTCTGCCAGAATATATCACAGTGGTAATAAGCATACCAGTGTTCAGTAAGCATTTTGTTATAGAAGTTTTCCCAAATTACAGATTTAATCGTGTTTTCCTCCTCCCTTTTACCAGAACTGCAAACCAGATAACTGCATGTTACAAACCAGATTAATACATCTTCTCACATGTTATTTGAAATACACCTAATTTGATAATAGTTCTGAAAAAACTGAAAACATAAAGATAAAGCACTGACATTTGAGAGTAAATGGCATGCTTATAACACAAACAATTATTTTGTATAAATCCATCCACATAGAAATATCATTATCAGTTAACAATTTGAATCTAAAAAATGCAAGAATTCCAGAGTTACTTCCCATTTTGACATTTTATCTTATGCTTTTTGTGTGTTTACTTTATGCTTGTGTATTACCTGTATAAACAGTGGTGGTGTTTTGTACACTTATCATATTGGTAATAAATACATTGGGACAAAGGGTTGATAAAAAACAAAATCAAAATTAAATCTGTGAGACAGTAACAAAAACCATATTCATTTTTTATGAAAGAAAAACAAGAAAGTTGTTTTATTTATTGTAGTAATAATACTCTCCAACATTATTTGAAGACGCGGTAAGTTCTATGGATGATTTAATATTTTTCCATATAGATTTTATTGCATGTTGTATTGGAATGTTATATATTTTTCTCCAAATTTGAGCATGTAGTAGATTTCCATACAAACTATACGCAAGTTGAGAATGAGAATGGGAAAATGTGCAATTTAAATGAGTTAAATGTATATTGGACATTTTTAGTAAAAAAAAATAACTTTTTTAGTAGCATCAAATCATTTTTTTAATGTTGTTGATTTTTAACCTATTTAATTATGGGGTTATCACATTCTGTTCATTTAAATAAAAGTTGTTTAATGAAAGAAACAAAAATGAAAAAAAGTTGTTTTAATCCATGTATTTTTTTACTGCAGTTTTTATTTAGTTTCATCAGATTCATTTGCAAGTATTTTCAATGATTTCCAAAGTCATAAAATTTCACCTGATTTTTATAAAAAAAAAACAGTCGTACAAACATGTGAGAACTTAATATTGTCTCAAAACAGCATTTGAATGCTCCATTGGTGAAATTATTTGTTTAAGACGTGTTACACAAAAACATCAATAGAAATGTTATAAAAGATTATTTACATTTGAGTGTTGTAACAAAAAGTTGTTACATACTTTATCCCCTAAATCCTGGCTGGTATTAACTACTCGCCAACTACAGATAGACTGAAGGTGACATCAAATGAAATGGTGGAATTGTAATAATCATGTCTTGGAGAAGTAGTAGAAGAGTGCAGTCAAGGAATTTTCTGTAAGTCAATGGATTACAATCTTATATTATAAGAATGGACTATGGTATTCAGGTGGGTTTTTTTTTTCAAATAAAAGTGGCAAGTTTCTTTCAGATATTCATCTTTTAAAAGCCTTTCAAAGAAATTTTGTACAGGATAATTGTTTGTAATATGGCAATACATTTCACCAAATGAGCACCAAAAGCTGCATTTCACAAGTGATGAGGCTATGAGTTTGGTGAAATATTTTGCTATCTTACACTGAAACTAACTATTTTTAGCTCGACTATTCGAAGAATATGGAGAGCTATACTACTCACCCAAGCGCCGGCGTCGGCGTCACACCTTGGTTAAGGTTTTGCATGCAAGCACACATAGGTTAATATCTCAGCAACTGCTTGAGGTATTTCATTCAGACTTGATAAATTGATTCTTAACCAACAAACCTACTTAATTAACCAAGTTAGATAACTCTAGTTTGCATTTAATGCAAATAATTGCCCTTTATTATTTGATTTAGAAATTCTGGTTAAGGTTTTGTGTGCAAGCACACATTATTTTAATGTCAAAGCAACTACTTGATGTATTGCATTGAGACTCGATACAATGGTACTCAACCATCCAACCTACTTAATTAACCATGTAAGATAACTCTAGTTTCATTTAATACAAATAATTGCCCTTTATTATTCGACATAGAAATTCTGGTTAAGGTTTTGCATGTAAGCACACATAGGTTAATTTATCAGCAACTGCTTGATGTATTGCATTGAGACTTTATAGAATGGTTTTCAGCCACTCACCGTAATTGAATAACCAAGATATATAACTGTATTTTGCAAATAATTGCCCTTTTTTATTAGACTTAAAAATTCTGGTTGAAATTTTCCATGTAATCACATTTATGTTAATATCTCAGCACATCATGAATTGCATTGAAATCTATCTCTGTGACAGCTCTTGTTCTGTTTAATATTAATGCGGAAAATGGATTGAAAATGACGGTTAATTGTAGTCCTTCCGAAAAGTGCCCAAAATTGTTTGCAAAAGTAACACATTTTTGGAATGACAGCATTGAAAATGAGTCCCAGCCCTGTGCGGGCTGACTGTTGATTTAGAAGTGAGAATTGATTGCTTGAAACTGTGAAGTATCATTTTTATTTTGTTGATAAATCTATAATAAATCACTTGAGAGCATATAATAAATGAAGATCATTGTAAACATTCTGTTTTCAACATAAAAAAGTTTCTGTTACTGAAAATACATGCGCTAAACACGCTAAAATGTCCATTTTTGCTAACTCAATGAACAATTCATTTTGTTTATTGATATGTTATTTATATAAAACTCATTAATCTTGTGTAATCTACCTGTAATCAGTCATAAAAATACACAGCAATGCATGAACATAAACAATTCATCACACTCTCAATGGAATAATGGATAAAGCTTCAATGTATTTGATAGATGAGATGGTTTCATGTGATGCTGCCATTGTTTGCTGGAAATAAGCACCAGCAGATATTTTCAGAGCTGAATAAAATCATCCAACCTCATGCATTGTCAACTCCTTTGATGTTACATCTTTGAAATAGTAGAATTCTATATATACCTAATTCTTAGTAAAAACTAGACCTTGTGTGGCAAAAGCACTGAAATAAACCTAAAACAGGATATTCTAGATGATTATTCAGCTATTTAGTAGCAGGCACATGTTTAGCTTGATATTATTACTTCTATGGGGGTATAGATATCCACAACAAGGGTCTTTATTACGCCAAAGAAATGACAAAAATAAAACCATCCTCATTTGATGTATAACAATCCTGCACTATAATGTTGTTATTTCCTTTCCTGGTGTTCCCTGCTTTTTATCCACAGCAAAAGCCATAATTAGTCATTCAATAAAATGTTTCCTTTTCTAGTTCTTCAGTTTTTCAAAGCTAAAAGATGAGATATTGTTATAGCATTGGTGACATTATTACTCTAGTAAATTATTGTTATCAGCACCATTCAAAATCTTAAATTTTGCCATATTCAAACAGAAGCTGTAAAGAGATTATGTGTGCATTTTTATGTATATTCAGTTACGGTATGCCTGATGTGTGGAAGTCCCATTACTTTGGCAGCGATATGTCTTAATTAAGATATGCTCCTTGATAGACGTAGGAAAGCTTCTCTGTTTTGACAATTACACTCATATTGCACATGTCTTTGTGAGTTTAATCAGGTTGAAAAAATCAATAAAAAACCTTACAGTCTTGATATATATTTTGATGAAACATTATCATTGTTTTTTTATTTGTTATTTTTCTTGTTTGTGCTAACATTTCTTCTTGTTCATCGTTTCCTATTATTCTCACTTTTGTGCACACTAAACATTTTCATGTTCTCACTGCCTCCTTCCTTTCCTTCACTTCTCCTCCAGCTATAACTCAGGCCAGAATGTGTTGAACTTTGAGCGTGCTATAGCCGAGAAACAACTCGCCTCCCTCAAAAAGTCTGACCTAAGAGCCTTTTTTGTGCACTTTAAAAATGACTTTGATGCATTATCACAGCTTACACAGAAGTAAGTGCATGACTCACATCCATAACACCATCTTCCCACTTTAATCATTCTTTGCTTTCATTCTCTTTTTCATTATGAATAAATGTTTAAGCTTTTTATACGCCCGACAAACGAAGTTTGAAGGGGGTATATTGGAGTCACCCTGTGGTCGGTCGGTCCGGTCGGTCGGTCGGTACGTTGCAATTTCCTTGTCCGGAGCAAAACTTAAAAACTACTGGATTGAATTGGATTAAACTTCATACAATTATAGAGCATAATGAGAGAAATGGCAGTGTACAATAACCATAACTCTATTCTTGCTTATTACTGAGTTATTGCTCTTTGTTACTTTTTTTTGTCTGGAGTTTAACTTGAAAAGTACTGGATGGAATTCATTGAAACTTCATACAATAGTAAAGCACAATGAGAGGA
The DNA here is from genome assembly GCF_026914265.1 of Mya arenaria. NCBI lineage: Eukaryota > Metazoa > Mollusca > Bivalvia > Myida > Myidae > Mya > Mya arenaria. The sequence continues at coordinate 51,942,672 of NC_069123.1, forward strand.
AGTGCAGTGCACAAGAACCATAACTCTATTTCAGCTTATTACAGAGTTACTGCTCTTTGTTACTTTTTTCTTGTACGGAGCATAACTTGAAAACTATTGGATGGATTTTAATAAAGCTTCATACAGTGATAGATCATAATGAGAGGGAGTGCAGTGTACAGGAACCACAATTCAATTTCAGCCGATTACAGAGTTACTGCCCTTTGTTACTTTTTCTTGTCCGAGCATAACTTAAAAACTATTTTCTTGTCCGGAGCATAACTTGAAAAGTATTGGATGGAATTTAATAAAACCTCATATAGTGATAGATCATAATGAGAGGGAGTACAGTGTACAGGAACCGCAATTCTATTTCAGCTAATTACAGAGTTACTGCCCTTTGTTACTTTTTTCTTGTCCGGAGCATAACTTGAAAAGTATTGGATGGAATTTAATAAAACTTCATACAGTGATAGATCATAATGAGAGGGAGTGCAGATTACAGGAACAGCAATTCTATTACAGCTAATTGCAGAGTTACTGCCCTTTGTTACTTTTTTCTTGTCAGGATCATAACTTGAAAAGTATTGGATGGAATTTAATCAAACTTCATACAGTGATAGAGCATAATGAGAGGGAGTGCAATGTTCAGGAACTGCAATTCTATTTCAGCTAATTACAGAGTTACTGCCCTTTGTTACTTTTTCTTGTCCGGAGCATAACTTGAAAACTATTGGATGGAATTTAATCAAACTTCATACAGTGATAGATCATAATGAGAGGGAGTGCAGTGTTCAGGAACCGCAATTCTATTTCAGCTAATTACAGAGTTATTGCCCTTTGTTACTTTTTTCTTGTCCGGAGCATAACTTGAAAACTACTGGATGGAATGTAATAAAACTTTATACAATGGTACAGCACAATGAGAAGGAGTTCAGTGTACATGAATCACTATACTTTTTTAGCAAATTACAGAGTTATTGCCTTTTTTTTCTGTGTTTTTTTTTGTCAAACTTTTGTCCGGACAGTAACTTGAAAACTACTAGATGGAATAGCATAAAACTTCATACAATGATAAATCATAATGAGAGGCGGCGTTCGGGGGTATTAATCACCTTCAGTGATAGCTCTAGTTTTATCCGTTTGTTTTTACGATTTTGTAGTGAATATTTTATTTTTGTATTCTTATACCTTAACATCCCTTCTATTTTAAGCATCCTTGAAAACTGAAATTTATAACAATGCGGTAGAAAGTTTAAAAAAAAAATAATATTGATTGCTTGATAACCTGTTGTTGTGGCATAATGTTAACAAACAGATATCCTACAACATTGAAATGTTACATATTGAGATCTCCGTTTACTATTGTAGCTTCACAAACCCGGAGATATCAGACTACTATGCGACCCCAAGGCCATGCGGAGGCAGCCATACGCTGACTTACCCCCACAAGCGCAACACCAAACTCACACACCTCAGGTATGTACATGTACAAAGCGGTTAACAAAACAAATTCCAGTAGTAAAAACATGTATTTTGAATCATTTTTGTAGACGTATGTTTCTTCACATATTTGAAAATAGTAATCGGAAAAGGGTTTGTAAGTTTATTAACAAATAGCTCAAAAAAGTTTGACGTACAATCACTTTTGGTCAAATAAAGATACTGTCGTTTGTTATTGTATGTCATCAATTGAGGTATGAATTATTCCTTGGAAGCTCCGTTAAAATGCAAGAAGTTGAAAAATGATTTGGCATGCGTTTCGTTGTTTCAGCCACCTGTTCAGGGAGGAGGAGGCTGTCACGATTCCAGCTCCGAGGTAACTTTAACATTGCCTTTGCGTAATGACCTTGGTTAATCATTTGCTCATATCATTATCATTAAGTTATTTTTCTTTTCATTTATAAATCCCAAAACTTGCTTGAAGGTTGTCTTTTTCCACCTATGAGTTTCTATAATGCTTATTACACTGTCATGTCCTGTATAGCCAGTCTCCAACATGTTTTTTGCATTTTCCCAGGGAGGAGGTTGACATCCAGGGTCATGATGGGCACATCTACCGGGGGCGCTCTGACAACAACCGTTACCCTCAGAAACTGGAGGCTCGCTTCCCAAGCACCCTTGGCTCAAACAACAACAACAACATGGTATGTTGTTAGTAAGATAACAGCTGCATACCCCAATGGAGTATAGTATAGTATGTCCTGTCAGTTGGAGGGTATATCCTAAGTTCACTGAGTATAACAAAATGTAAAAGATTTTTTTTTTTACTTTTTTCTGCTGCACCTACGCAAAATTATCAAAGTAAATACTTTTTTTTTACTCTTTTTTTTAACACATGTTTTATTTGATTGCAGGGCATCAAGGCGCGGTCCACCAGTCCCCAGCCCCATCCATACCAACCAAAGCCTCCACAGACAGCCCCTATTATGAGCCAGCAGAGGGGTCGCCCCGTCTCTGCCCGAACCCCGCCCTCACCAAGACCCTCCTCTGCAGGTAAGCAAGATCTTCCTCTTTGTTGTTACATAACATCATCATAAATCATAAATTGTTTAGTAATGTTGTATAGATAAATACCAAATGGTTATCATTGAAAAAAAATCAGCTGTTTGTAATGACAGACCCAAAAAATAAGGTGTTTTAGTGATTAGAAAAAGATTTTCTGTTGGTGCTTAGTTGGTTTTACTTTTGTGTCTCTCTGTTGTTGTTGGTATACTATAATGAGATGCAAATTGCTCATTCTTAGCTTAACATATTGATATATTTTTTTACTGTGGCTGCAAAGTAAACAATGCCTGGCACATCTGCTGTGAACATAATGATAATGATCCTTACTGCGTTGTGGCTATGAGTTTATGTTTTAATAGTAATCAAATTGTACTTCAGGTCAAGCTTTACAGCAGGGTTCCAGACCACAGAGTGCTAAACCCTCTGCCCGTGGTGCAGAGCAGACAACAGTTGTAGTGGAGCAGACGGCAACACAGCAAGTAGGCGAACCTGTTCCCGAGCAAACGATACAGCTGGACATGCCTTCTGCTGAAACTGCTGTGCATTAGAGACCACTTCCATAGCACTTACTTGTTATATTTCTTAAGCAATACTTTTGAAAAAAAAGATACATATATCAATGACTGACTTAGGTAGCAATGTATTTATTGGGTTATGAATTAAATTTTTATTTTGCAAATTGTTTCTTATGTATCACTGGCATGCTTCTGGCATGAACTATTGAATGAATAGTTTATACTTCCTGTTATTAATCTTGATCAGCATGCACCCTTTACCTTATAATTGTTATCAGTACCTCCAGTATTATTTTTGTGCCTTGTGATAATTGTTTCCATTGTGTTGTATTTCATGTTGAAACTTGATGTCTTAAAAAGTGCATTTTCACTCACGCTGACGATACAGTTTAAATGAATTATTTCAAACTTAAATTATGCGCTTCAATTATGAATGAGGAGAAAATTGAAATATGCTACAATGAACTAATATGTTCTTGGAAATACCATTAACAGGAGTATTAAGATATAAGATTTATGAGAAATTTATGTATTAACTAATTCAATTTGTTCTCTTTAATGCACATAATTTATGCTTATATCTAGTTTCTGGTAAATAACTCCTTTTTTCATACGATGTGTTCTGTGTTTGAAATGTTTGCAATTGTCTTTAATTCACAAATATATTTGTTATATTGTAAATATGTTTTATATCTTTATTACTAAACTTTATTATATTTATTCAGTCGACTGTGGTTATGATTTTTACAAGTGCCTACAGTCCATCTCTAATTGTCCCTACTAAAACGTCTGATGCAAAAATATGCATAATTTAAAATACTTATTGGCAACTGCAAGAACAGTGAAAGAAACACTCTTATGTTCAAGATTGGCCAGGTAAATGACATAAGACCCAACAGCATTGGTCAAGGCTATAGTTTTTGAAGACTTGCTTCATGAAGGGATGGGAATCAAATTTTATTTACTTAAGAAGTAGAGTTAAAAAAGATGCTTTTACAAGCTTTGATATCTGTACAAGTGCAATTCTTTCAGTTTAGATGAGTGTCTGCTAAAATAAATTTTGCTAGTTGGCCTGATTATACAGCTTTAAAAATATAATATCGTGGCATGTGAAGCTTCTGAATGCATAATTACTGTTGCCTTCCCTTTCGTTCCATTCCAACCGTTGCTACTTTCTTGTGGCAATTGAAGAGGGGTCACCATTTGTATCCAAATTACACCTCTATTTACATCACCTATCTTTCGCAATCAAGCTAAATAATTAGCATGATCTAGATCAGAGATGTCTCATTTCGTCAATTTTTATGACAATTTTCGGAGTGTGTCGGTTTGTCTGGTTAACAGATCTTCCAAGAACTGTGAAGTAGTGTTAGTCAGCGTTAAAGCTTTCGTTTTGTGCCTTGCTTTGTTCAATTGTTGTATTTGCTAAATCTCGTTTTCCACACGCTTTTGTATTTTTTTCTGAAATGCTTGTTTTGTACACAAGTTTTGCTCATGGATTGATCTAGTTCAGAGATATGATTGCTTACCTCACAAGTCACAAATAGTTTGTATAAACATGTTTTTAAATATGATTATATTTTACTAAAATTATTCATGATAATAATTTATTATTTTAGTTTTTAATTCACTCCGATTGAGAGCAATCTGTGATATTTTAAACAATGAAGTCAGTGCTACTGAGCTACATGTTTCATATTGTGTTGGTTCTAAATTGTTGAGTGCTATCACAAGGGCAGAGTGATATGTCTTGTACAAAATGTTAAGAGTCCTTATTTGGTACTGTTTATTGACTTTTGTATATGGTTCATATACATACTAGGTAGACCCTCAGGATTTGTGTTGCTTGTTACTCTGAGTCAGCCATTTTCGAACAATTAATTCCATGCAAACAAGACACTGGTTGAGCCCATGAATCCATGAGCTATTGACATGGCGCTGAGTAGGATAGATAAATTGTTGGGCGAGGTTGTGAAACACTGCTTCTAGCTACTGTTCAGGTGATTTGAGAGTTAACTCCTTATACGTAGACCATTGTGATCAGCACATGTATAAAACACTGTTTTCGATGATTGGAAATGGCATTTCCATTGCCCATGTGTATTTTGATACACGTAAGTAACTTTGCATGAGCCTACGCACATTGTGTAACATAGATCTCATATGTAACACATATCCTGGCTTTAAGCTACACATTTGAAACCACATGTGTTACAATCTACACACTCATGTACGTACCTCTCCAAAACAGTTTCCAGTACCCAATATACAGGCCTGTAGCGTTTCACAACCTCTACTGTTTCTGGTTTACGTTACTGCAATATGTGTGCTCCTCCATCAAAATGTAGATGTTTGAATGAGATATTAGTGTATTTAAACTTCCTCATATTTCATTGTTTTTATATCTTTACTGTGATTTACTATAGATTATTATATTATTATACATTTTAGATTATTTTAAATTGAAATTGTATTGGGATGTAAAAATTATATGATTTTTATACTGCATTGTATTTGAAAAATTGAAAAACAGAAACATGAATTGACTACCACGAGTTTGAACTGATGTGGCAGGTCTCAACTTGAGTCAGCATTTAATGCCACACTGAAAAAGACGAGTATCAAACAAGGTCATGTTTCAACTCTTTGTGGAATATTTGCAAAAACTCAATGTCCCGTTCTCAGTTACTCTAGTAAGCTGATCAGCACTTCAACAGAATGTGACCTATAACTGTTTAAATTATAGCATACATTATGTTAGATGCTGCTTTATGACTTCTTAGTATACTAGTATTCTACAATTGTTGACTGTTTTGTGACATATTGATAGTATTTCTACAATTGTTAACTGTTTTTTCCTCTCCTGCTGTTCTAGCCTCCCACTGATTTGTATAATAAAACTGAAAATGAGAATGGTGTTCATTATTTTTCAAGTTTTGTATGGCGTATGTTGATGGGCAGAAGTGTGGCCAGGTGGGAGTCAATAATTAGTGTCTAGGCTATAACTCGGCACAAATGTTCACCATGAGAAGTTGTGTCATGTGCAAGACCCATGTCTGTTTGTCAAAGGTCAAGATAATACTGAAAGAACAATGGTTAAAATTCCTTGTATTTTGGCTTGTAAAGTCGTAACTTGACCATGCATCAGGGAATTTTAAAAACTTGACACATAATTTTATGCTCAACATGAAAAGATGGTGTGTTGTGTGCAAGACCCATGTATGTAGGTCAATGGTCAAAGTCAAACCTTAAGGTCATTGGTCCTTGTAATTTGGGATGCTCAGACTGTTACTTTTCAATACATTGGGGGACTTTAAAATAACTTGGCACAAAGGTTCAACATGAGAAAGTAGTGTGTTGTGTGGAATACCCATGTCAGTATATCAAAGGTCAAGATCACGCTCAATGGTCATTGGTAAAAGAATCTTTGTATTTTGGCTCATCCAGGCTGTAAATTGTCCATCTATTGAGAGATTTTAAAAATTTCCTGGCACAGTTGTTCCTCATGAGCCAGGGTATAAGGTCAAGGCCACACTTAAGGGTAATTGGTCAAAACTCCTTTTATTTGGACTTGTGCAGGCTTTAATCTGGCCATGCCTTTAAGATACTTTAAAATACTAGTAACTTTTATTTTACCATTAGCTGGCTTTTGATTAAACAATATGAGATCAAGTATCATAAAATAACTAATATCAACAAACTTTCACAAAACTGTTCTGTCATTTCTATTGACCAGCAAGCTAGATATTGTTTACATTTTGATGTCAAAGCTTGACTCATACAATTGGGAAATAAATTGAGTATAAGTATAGTCAGTGTGTGTATACCACCTGATAAATTACATCATTAATGCTGCGTCCGAAGGCAATATTTTGCTTGAAATGAAGGCTTTAAACAAAGATAACCTCACTATTTTTTCACCATTTTAAATGGAACATAGGGCAGTCTACTCCGCTTACGGGGCCCCGCCTTTGGTCTTTTACCAGAGTTTGAGAGTTTAGTTTCTTAAAACACTTTGACAAACCTTTTCACAATACGGACGTCTGACGGAGCACTGTCAAAACATTATTTTGGAAACAGGTTTGTCAAAGTGTTTGATGAAACTAATCACATTATCAAACTAATCACATTATCAAACTCAGGTAATAAAACGAAGGCGGGGCTCTTTAAGCAGCATAGACTGCCCTTTGTTTCATTGAAAATGGTGTAGTGAAAGAAAATTTATCTTTGTTCAGTCTTCATTTTAACCAAAATGTTGCCTTCCGGTATAACATATATGACGCAATTCATCACGTGGTAAACACACACTGATTGATATCTTTGTCTATATGTATGCCTTATAATCCATCACTCGTTTTATTTGCCCACCCCTTCTGATTCTGAAAATAAAACTAGAAGGAAATACACTTTTAAATCATTTAAACATTAATCAAGATACAAGATACTTCCAAGATACAAGGCAGGAACATGCCCTCTGCAAATCACCTAGATACAAGGCAGGAACATGCCCTCTGCAAATCACCTGGTGATACAATATTTGTGCCATAAATGTTCTTCCAAAATCCTTTAAGCAGATGAGGAATAATGTAGTAGACACCAGAAGTAGATATCTTACCTTTGACCCCTAACTGTTGTCTTGACCTTGGAATGTACATCATCAAAATGTAAGCTTTGTGCATAAACTTGATGTGTTGATCTTTTGTGCCAAGTTACCGCTATATTAAAATCTTTTTCAGTGTAAAAAGAGTTATCGAGCAAACTTGATAGTGAAATGGATGGACTTACAAAGTGGCAACTATAATTATGATCTCCCTTGGAGGAGCATGAAAATGAAAACAATGAGATTTTGAATGCATTATAAGCTTTATTTGATACCATTTTCAACAAAACATTATCATATCACAGCACTTATATGCATATAATTATTGTATAATGTAAACAAAATAATTATGCTACAAAGATGGCATTTGATTTATCAACATAAATCAAACTTAACAATTGAAAAATGTATGTAGTATTAATTTATTAAGACTATACTAAAACTATGGAAACAAAGGAGTAACTAACAAAAATGTATAATGTAATATGTATGGACAAAAGTCATGTTAAACATCAATAAATAAAAAAAGAAATACTGATAGCATGTAAAATAATTATTTTTTACATCTTTAAACTTAAACCTTCAGATGAACAATCCCAAATCTTTACACTAGTGCTTGTCATAATAAAAAAAACAAGCGGGCATGTGCCAATGATTACTGTACATTTGTAATTGTGTTATTTTTGAAAAAGTTTTATACCAATTATTTGGCTGAGACATACACTACATCATGCCACAGTATGATGCTTCTTGAATGTTGGAGCAAAAACTTTAGGTGTGTTTCTCACAGAGTTTCTGGACTTGTCATCCCTATTGCCCGCCCTGCTTGCAGCAACAGTTTTCCTTGGGCTGGTTACCTCTCCCTGTTCACCCAGGGGTGAGTCCCGACCCCCGTACCCAAAGTCCATCGTCATGAGGGTCTCCTCACTGATGTTGGTAGAGGAATAGCCCTTGTTGATCATGCGTGAACTCAAAGGCATGTTTGCAGGAATCTTGATGTCCGCAACATTCTGAAATGTGGCATCTCAAAATTTTGTAAATTCTGATATTATGTTTCACCAGACATGTTGGTCCTAAAAACAATCATGCTCAATTTTGTTTGTCTTCAAAACAATAGTGCCCTTTTTTTAGCTATTCTCATAAAGCACTTCAAAAACTAAAACTTGCCACTATTAATTAATCAGTAACCTTTAGACTTAAAATTAAAGAAATAAAATGCATAGAAAATATATTTTCAAAATAAACATGTTTAGATCTTTTTCTAAATTGAATCTCTTTTCGTAAGTCAACAAAATTCTGGTTATTTATTTTTACTTGGATACTTTGCATGTGACATAAAAAGCCTGATGGCCTCATACCGGAACTGACAGGGCCTGAAATGGGGAGCACAGCTTTCCATACTGCTGCGTCTTTTTCAGCGTGATACCCCCAAAGTTTTCCCGTCGCCCCTTACGGTCTCGCTGTTTACGCTGCAATTCGCTCTCCACTTTGATACCAAGGAAAGTCTGCAAAACCAGGGCAGCATTGTCAAATGTCATACAACAGAATGAAGTGAAAATTAGACACTTATTTCAAGCACCAACAATTTTTGGGCTTGGGCATAAACAGTTGGCATTTCAGTACTGGCCATGTAAAATGTTTTTGGAGATTGCTATCAATGCTCATGTTATAGAGCTTACATAAAATCAGTTTATTTTTGGCAGAACATGGAAATATTTTTTAAAATGATAAGTATAGTGTTAAATAAAACATGCATGCATAATTATACAGTGGTTAGTTTCTATCTTTTTTTGTATATTTATATTATAGATCATGTTAATTTGTTACCAGAAAACAAAAATTGTTAACAATCAACATTTCAGTTAAGTATACAGTCTTTACAAATGCAATGGAAACTATAGATTTAGAAACACAGTTTAAAATGTTAATTGAATAATATAAAAAGTGCCTTGGTTAACATTAGGTTTTCAAGCATACAAAATTTTAATAAACAGGGGAAGATAAACAATTATGTGGACATTTCTAATAACTTTTGAATGCATTGCTAATTTTTTATGCCACTTTGTCCACAAAATGATAAATCAACATTGAAATATTACATTCATTTTCATTCTTAAATTATGGGAAATCAACTGCTGTTACATTTTGTTTTACAATTCCATCTAAATTTCAAATTTCCCTTCCATCTGATTTGCAAATTAAGGGCTTGAAAAAACTGCAAAGCTGTCATGTCAAATCCCTGGTGACAAAGATAAACTATTCATTAAGCATAATGACTCAGTCACATTTGCCACAGTGGCCTGTAGGATCTGAAATATCTACGGCCTATAGCAATTATACGGCCGCCGAAGCGCTCCTACAGTCACTTATTGTAGCAGTCACAATTTTTAGGATAGTCTCACGGCATATTTTTAATTGTGGAGACAGAAAACCTGCCGCTGCTGTACGGCATTCAAGTGATGACTCACAGTCGTCTTGGGCATCCCTGCCACAGCTGTAGATTTTTTAAAAACACCAAGGCAGATGCAAGGCACCTGAAAAGAGGCCGCAAGTGGACCATACGGTGACCGTATGGCTGTTAAACCACTCTACAGCATGGCTTCGGCATGTTTATTGCTACAGCGAGAGTAGAAAAAACAACAACTCTGTGCTATAATCCTACATGACCCCTACGGCTTGTAAATTATATGGAAATGCCATATGGTTACCCTGCGGAAACCGTTAATCCTCTGCAGCAACCACACATACCTCTCAATTTCGGGAGCCGAAGACGGCCGTAGCCTAGCTGTATGGCAAATGTGACTGAGATATAAGCAGCACTTTTAAAACAATGAAGAATAACAAGTAATGGATATCCTGATTAATAAAGCATTTTGCATGTTCAGTCAGCTGTAACTTAAGAAAAGAAACACATAAATTTCAACTATTTTATGAACAAAACAACAGTAAATTAAATCTACAGAAACAGCCAACATCATTCTCAGTAAGATTATATAGACCTATAATACAGTCAAAAAAAAAAAAAAAAAAAAAAGTTGATTAAGAACAATTTCACTAAACGCTCTTGAAATATAAGTTCCTGTTACAAAAGCACTGCAAACAAACATAACTACAGCCATGAAAGGATGTGATAAGGGCCCCAAATGATAGCAGATATGCAAATATGGGCAAGACAGTAAAATGTTGCCCTGAGATCATCAACATTTCCTCAGTCTTATTACAATGTGTCTTAAATTATATAGAGTATAAATTATGATAATTATAAGTTTTAATATTCATTAATTCACCTACGTGTTAACATCACTTAAGGGACTTAAATTATCAATGAACAAGCAGGTTTAAGGGCCTTCCACAGTGCAAACATTAGTTTGAAGGACCAAAACATAAAAGTCTTGAGGTTAAGGCAGGTACATTTATTTTGGAGGTGACATAATATGTTTTTGAATTGTGCACTGGCCCCTATTATTATTCTCCAATCTTTTATTTATATTTCAATTCTTTCACAAATTTTAATGATTCATTTTTTTTTTATCAAGGGAGGCAGTTTTGTAATTATGGTTCACTGAGTTATGGTTCTTATACTACACAAACATTCACATGGCTATAATTATACTGATTTTATAGTTTCAAAAAATTCCTTTGAAAATTGCTCCAACATGTTTCTATTTTAATTGTTTCCATAAACAAACCCTTAAAGTTTGAAGTTGATATCTGAATCTTCAATGGTTTTATAGTTATTAAGAAAAACACAAAAAAATGTGACAGACAGGGTGATTACTATAGGTCAACATCATGTTTTTGCGGGGCCCTAATGTGCAACGAAACAACACACAAGCACACACACAGGCAAGCTCGGGGTTATGTTCTACTGTGCTACCTTGGACCTCTCTGGGCGCGCGGGACTGTATGAGAACGTCTGAGAGCGAAACTTCACTCTCAGTTTGTTCAACTCCCCTTCACCGTGCTAAGAATGGCACAATATATGTACAACATTCAAATAAGGTCTACAAACATCTTTAAACATTGCAAGCTGACCTGTTGGGGAGTAGCTGCACTCTTGTGCAATAGTGGAAAAATAAGCATAACTATGGTGCACAATGTTCCAAACTTTTAGATAACTTCAACAAATAGTTTGTACTTTTCATAAAAACAAGAGTGCAGCAGAATAAAAGACAATGCTCGCCTGTTTACCGTAGTTTGAAGTAAAAAATCTGGCTTAAAGCACACAATTTGTAATGTCTGAGTTAATGATCTAACTGAACATGTGTATATTGTCTCTGGCAACAAAGGTACCAATTTTCTTTTTAATACATTAAAAGTTTAAGTTACGGCTTAGATTAAAATTTTATGAACAACAACGCCTTCCCTGCTGACTCAGACAATAAAGCAAAGGCTACAACAATGCCTCAACATTTTTTCTTCAAAAAGCAGACGAATAAAAACAGGACTGTCCCAAAAGGTCAGCTTCCTTAGAATATGCCTCTTTCAATAGGATGGAATAAGAATATTAAATACAATATTGTGACAACAGTTATAACACAAAGCCATGTGTTACTTGAAAAAATATTTGAACGAAACCTACAATACATATTTATATAGATTTGCAAAAACTTTGCAAGCTTTAATGTTTCATATTTCTAGTATAAATTATTACTTCATGTATTTGTTCACCTGCTAGAAATTAGAAACACTGATAAAATTAAATTCCTTTGTGGCTACAGTATGTTTAGTTTGTTGAAACTTTAACAACGACGAAGTGTTTCATGTACTTCGAGTATCATCTTGTGTTCGCAATGGGTGAAGACCTTGTGAAAGCAGACATCACAACCCAAATGTCCAGTGGCATTTTAAGCACAAAGTGAGTTGTGGCAAACTGTTTGATATATATATATATATCACACTGAACAACAACCACCAAAAACATGGCTGATCAAGTTTACTTTAAATTCTTAAGAAAATTCACTCAAAACGATTTGTCAATTGTGAAAGAAGAATCTTTGTTCACAGCACAGAAGCAAATTTCAGCTCAATAACCAAAGCTTGTTGGTCAATATGGAAAGCAAGTTTGCGGTGTAAGTACCTTATCTACCGGCCTTAATGTTCTCTGTTTGGGTTGCTTTGTTGGTGGAGATGGCTAACAATTTGAAAAGATTGTATCATCATGAATACAGCAACAGTCTTTTACTACGTATAAAAAGAAACTTGGAAGAGATATTGCCATAATTTTCAATACAACACTTTCCACTAGTTTTCACTCATAATTTACAGGTACATGTAGAACTTTATTTTTTGCAAAAACTCTTCCTGCACGTAAACATTATGAATTGCTCAACATGCAGATCATTTGTAAGACATAAGAATAAGTATAGTTTTACACATCTATTAAATATGAAGAATTAAATGCTTAAAAAGTGAACAAAAAAAATGTTACCTCATCTGGGGGTTCAGTGACCTTCACCTGTGAGGGGGGTGGGGCCTGCTCAGGGGACTTGGCGGGGAAGGTTTGGGGAATGGGTTGGGTGACCTCAGGGTCTCCATGTAGATCTAGGTCACCTTCTGTAACCTGGCTCTTACTGTCCGATGTCACCGTGGAAGCATCTGTTGACATGTACTTTATATCATGACAAAGAACTATGCATAACAGCGAATCACCAGCATGAAAAGTAGGCTTATATCGAACTTAATGAAAGGAAAACAAGAACACCACAATCGAATGCAATGCTCGTCTGCTGTTTTTAGCCGTTTGAAAGGGGCATAACAATTCATAGTTTTTGCTAAAATTATGTGTATAATCAACAAGTTGTCACCTAAATACAAGGACTCAACTAAAATTCTTGTTTTTGAAGCACCACATTCGAATTTTTTTTTTTAAATATCTTGAGCATATTTTGTGTTATGGCAAAAGTTTAAGTTTCTGCTCACCACCTCCCACACCAACAACAGGGCTATCACAATACACTACTTTTTGTCCTTAAAGAAGAGAAAAGTTAAAAAGTCATAATCAAAATGATAATGGAAAGAATAAAGCAAAGTGGATATTTGGATTGTTTGAAATATTTTATTTATTGAGTGAATCAATAATTACTTTTTTTTGTTCCATTAAAACAGTCATTAAAATTAGACTTCTGGATGAACAAGCCCGAATTCTTATACTATTGCTTGGGATAAAAAAAATTAACAAGCCCTCCTATATAAAATTCAGAATTTAAGCAAGCCGGAAAGACATTTTACCAATGCAGGGCTTGCGGGCTTGTGTTAATTTCAACCACTGTTAAAACTGCATACATTTACAGAGTTTTATTTTCAGGGAACACTAAAATTAAGAAACATGTGAAGCAGTTACTGCTAAATTACTATGCGATCTACATGCAACATAGTTAAATGTAAAGATTTCTGACATTGTAAACTGTCCATATACATCTCAGTTTGTTTTGATTGAGAATGGTGGAGGTGCTCTTACTGGTTAACAAAGTTAGGATTAAAATGTAAGGGAGGTTAAAATGTTACCCCTTCCACCATAGGTTAGATTATACTAATATTATAACATGCAACAACTGGGCAAGTATTAAACACTTGCAATACAATTAAACAGTTAGGATTCTGGTCTGAGTTACAAATGAGTTTCACAATTACGACAAGGTATTATAACAGAAAATATACCTTCCAAGTTATACTTCACACTCCGCAAAAACTCAAAGTAGTCTGTGCAAATAGGAAAATTAGCCCATTTTGTCTTAAAACAAGAAGAATGCATGCAAACAATTGATCCTATAAAAGCTAAAAGAAATTAGTATAAAAACATGATTCTGATAGAAATGATATTATGGTAATAGTTTTGGATATTAGCAGAATTTCACTTTTGTGATAGATGGATACACTGTAGAATGATATAAAATAAAAATCTTCTGTAAAATAGGTTCCAGAGTAACTAACTTGATATTAAAACAACAATACTTAAACCAATAAAAAACATCACAAAAAACAAACAATCAATAAAATCATGCCAAAATATAGATACTAGATGATAAAGACAAAGTAAAATAAATTGTGACAGAATACCATGGTTTAAACATGAGATTGACAATACAATATGACGTCCACAATAAGACCATGCACAGTGGCCAGGTTTAACCTGGTGGACATGTGTCCTATCTGAAGCATGCAAGGCTTTTATACCTGAGTCTTTCTTGGAGTCCTTGGAGTTCATGGTCCACGGCGTCTTAGGGTGGGCCCACGTTGAAGGCTCCTTGAGGTTCCAGGAACGCTTCTGTCAACACATGAATCAAGGGTTTGTATCTCATATTCACTATTGGCCATATGCTATTTGCTTTTATAGAATATCATGTCATTGTAATATTCACAGTAGATATTTCAATGAAATAATATTCTATAGAAGAAAATAGCATTAGCCCAGTATATGTTATTGAACTTTATATACAAATATAGGCACATGTTCTGGAGATGAGAACAGTGGATGAATTTTTGAAATAAAATAATATTAAAGACACAAATGTGTTGTAACCATTAAAGTCATTTTTCATAATTCCATCCAAATTTATTTTTTTATATATTATGCGATATAAAAATGTTTACCTTACACTAGTAGCTATTCATGTCTAAAGTTTAGAAATAAGCCATTAAAAAAGACCATATTGGTTGAACACTGAATTCTGCACAAAAAGCTGATTTGCAAACAAAAATCTGGCTCCATAATTCACAAAAAAATACACAAGTTATTATTCAATAGATTACTCAAATCATTTTACCATATTACAACCTACCATTGTACTATATATGTCATTATTTCATTCTGTTGGAACGCCATTTTCTTATGACATAATTATGTAAGTTGATATAATGCTTGTATAATCATTTTCATTAAATTTATTTCAGATTAAGAAATGTACTTCAGTTATAAATAAAAATAAATGAAATTATACTTAACTGTTTTTTGCATATTTTTCATAGACTTTAACACGCAAATTTTTGGTCAAGAACTATAAAAATAAATAAAAATATGAAATAACAAGCATTTTTTTCTTTCCTTTTACATTATGGACAGGATTTAAAAATAGTGTACTCAGTTGAGAACATAAAATTATGAGAGATTTGGGGCTAGAACTAGCAAGAATACTCTATTATGAATTCAATTCTTAAGTACCTGTCCAAAGGTGCCAATATACTGTCCATCCCTGAGGGTCCACAATCGAGCGGTCTTGTCTGTGGATGCGGAGATCACATACTCCCCCGTGTCGTGTTTCGCGTATTCTACACTCACAATGGCTGCATCATGGGCACGCCAGGCGGCCTCCAGGGGGGGCTTATTCTTGATTCTCTGAATATCAGTTGTTGGTTTTAACTAACCGACATCAAAACCTTTTTAATACTTGTTAAAACTACACAGTGGAATATAATCACACTTATACTGAATCTCTCAAAAAAAACTTTTTAATATTTTCTCTACAATTTTGAAATACATGTTATCCTTAACACCTGTGATACAAAGATCAGCTTTAATCATGTTTTTTCTAAGTGAAAGATCTGTAACATACCCCCTTATCCTGGAAGTGAGTGCAGTGAGCCATGATATCCCACACCTTGATGTGTCCGGTGGTGTCGCCTGTCACCAGCAGGCTATTGTTGGCATTGGTACAAATACCCAACACACTCTCATCACCCTGGTCAGGGGCATAGAAGTAACCTGCAGTTCACAGTTACACACATATCATACATGGTAAACAAATGCTAGGTAAAATGTGACCTAAAGTTTAAAAAATGTACAGAAGATTGGGATTCATATTAAACTAAAAATCATCATATTTTTTTTTTTTTGGAACATGAAAAAAGGAAAAGTTTTTTTTTATCCTAGTAATCAAAGCATTGTTATCTTGACCATCTCCATATAATAATTTCAAATATTGAATTTAACATTTTGATCATTCAAATGAGCTTATTTTCAGAACAGCATGTCCTAATATTCAAATACCCATCTCATTCCTGGCCCCGTAGAGACACCAGAAGCGTATGTAGCCGCCCTCGCTGGTGACGAGAGTGGCTACCTCCATGTTACGTCCTGACGCCCGCCCACGCAGGAACAACACCTTGTCCACTGGAGCAGTCTGGCTGTCAACGTAAATAGGAATCTTTCATATAACATTTAATGCAATCATCATAGATACAATCATCAACTGTGCCGATATGCTTTTTTATTAAATGTATAATATTCAACCTATTGAGACGATATATACGAAAATAATATTGAACTTAAATGCAAAAATGAAAAGAACGCAAATACATTTGTAACTATATCTAGTCTTGATAATGTATCATATTGGTTAATAGATGATGAATCTGAATAATACAAAATATAATATTTCTACAAAAAAATATTATAGAGAAAGAAATGGTTTACTCTTATGGTATTTTAAAGCCAATATTTTTATATATATATAAATACATAAATATATATGCTATAAAACAAAAAAACAAACATGCATAAACGGGATTCAGCATACATGTATTTCAGAACCCTACTCAATGGGGCATGCACATGCATAGGTTTAAAAATCTAAAAGGAAATACCATAAGTTCTACATCAAGTCAAAACCTAAGTCTTTGCATAAACTTATGAACAATATATATTATAACTTTGCCTATGTATAAAACATGTTATTATTACTACCAATACTAATTTTAAAGAGCAGAATAAGGGCTGATGTATCCCCAAAGGTAGAATCTTTCTTTAAAACTGCAACTAAACCTGGATGATAATAATTACTGCCATGGTAAACATATGATATAACTTGTAAAGCTATAAATGCAACATTCAAATAAGCAGCAAAATTGAGAAAAAAACAACATCTAGCTTGGAGGAAGAGGGCTTGGTTTCTCCGGGATATATATCTCTGTGTTTTCATGTCAGCCTTACCTACACTGTAGCAAGATTTCTTTCCATGTATTTCTGTGACATTAAATTTCATAGTAAAAATCTAGCCTCTCCTTGCAAGACATAGAATTTATTTACATACAACAATAAAAGCTAATGGAACAAAACTCAAACAAAAGCAATAAAAAAGCTATTTGTTTTTACAAAACTGAATTTCAAGCTTATGATAATTTATGCATTACGGCATATTGCAAAATATGTATTCACTAGCAATCATTTTAATTTTACCGGCAACGCAAAGTGTAAGCAACAGCACTGCCTCCTGATTGCAAACAGCAATGACCAACTTGTTTCAATGGGTAATGTCATTGGCAGTACATACAAGAAGATATACCTCAATGAGTAATGACATTAACAGTATGTACAAGAAGATGTACCTCAATGAGTTATTACATCACCAGTACGTACAAGAATATGTACCTCAATGAGTAATGACATTAACAGTATGTACAAGAAGATGTACCTCAATGAGTAATGACATCACCAGTACGTACAAGAATATGTACCTCAATGAGTAATGACATTAACAGTATGTACAAGAAGATGTACCTCAATGAGTAATGACATCACCAGTACGTACAAGAAGATGTACCTCAATGAGTAATGACATTAACAGTATGTACAAGAAGATGTACCTCAATGAGTAATGACATTAACAGTATGTACAAGTAGATGTACCTCAATGAGTAATGACATCACCAGTATGTACAAGTAGATGTACCTCAATGAGTAATGACATCACCAGTACATACAAGTAGATAAACCTCAATGAGTAATGACATCACCAGTACATACAAGTAGATGAACCTCAATGAGTAATGACATCACCAGTATGTACAAGTAGATGAACCTCAATAAGCAATGACATCACCAGTATGTACAAGTAAATGTACCTCAATGAGTAATGACATCACCAGTACATACAAGTAGATAAAACCTCAATGAGTAATGACATCACCAGTACATACAAGTAGATGTACCTCAATGAGTAATGACATCACCAGTATGTACAAGTAGATGTACCTCAATGAGTAATGACATCACCAGTATGTACAAGTAGATGAACCTCAATGAGTAATGACATCACCAGTATGTACAAGTAGATGAACCTCAATAAGCAATGACATCACCAGTACATACAAGTAGATGTACCTCAATGAGTAATGACATCACCAGTATGTACAAGAAGATGTACCTCAATGAGTAATGACATCACCAGTATGTACAAGTAGATGAACCTCAATGAGTAATGACATCACCAGTATGTACAAGTAGATGTACCTCAATGAGTAATGACATCACCAGTACATACAAGTAGATGTACCTCAATGAGTAATGACATCACCAGTATGTACAAGTAGATGAACCTCAATAAGTAATGACATAACCAGTACATACAAGTAGATGTACCTCAATGAGTAATGACATCACCAGTATGTACAAGTAGATGAACCTCAATAAGCAATGACATCACCAGTACATACAAGTAGATGTACCTCAATGAGTAATGACATCACCAGTACATACAAGTAGATGAACCTCAATGAGTAATGGCATCACCAGTATGTACAAGTAGATGAACCTCAATGAGTAATGACATCATCACCAGTACATACAAGTAGATGTACCTCAATGAGTAATGACATCACCAGTATGTACAAGTAGATGTACCTCAATGAGTAATGACATCATCACCAGTACATACAAGTAGATGTACCTCAATGAGTAATGACATCACCAGTACATACAAGTAGATGAACCTCAATGAGTAATGACATCACCAGTACATACAAGTAGATGATGTACCTCAATGAGTAATGACATCATCACCAGTACATACAAGTAGATGTACCTCAATGAGTAATGACATCACCAGTATGTACAAGTAGATGTACCTCAATGAGTAATGACATCATCACCAGTACATACAAGTAGATGAACCTCAATGAGTAATGACATCACCAGTACATACAAGTAGATGATGTACCTCAATGAGTAATGACATCATCACCAGTACATACAAGTAGATGTACCTCAATGAGTAATGACATCACCAGTACATACAAGTAGATGTACCTCAATGAGTAATGACATCACCAGTACATACAAGTAGATGAACCTCAATGAGTAATGACATCACCAGTACATACAAGTAGATGATGTACCTCAATGAGTAATGACATCATCACCAGTATGTACAAGTAGATGTACCTCAATGAGTAATGACATCATCACCAGTATATACAAGTAGATGTACCTCAATGAGTAATGACATCACCAGTATGTACAAGTAGATGTACCTCAATGAGTAATGACATCACCAGTACATACAAGTAGATGAACCTCAATGAGTAATGACATCACCAGTATGTACAAGTAGATGTACCTCAATGAGTAATGACATCACCAGTATGTACAAGTAGATGTACCTCAATGAGTAATGACATCACCAGTATGTACAAGTAGATGTACCTCAATGAGTAGTGACATCACCAGTATGTACAAGTAGATGTACCTCAATGAGTAATGACATCACCAGTATGTACAAGTAGATGAACCTCAATGAGTAATGACATCACCAGTACATACAAGTAGATTTACCTCAATGAGTAATGACATCACCAGTATGTACAAGTAGATGAACCTCAATGAGTAATGACATCACCAGTACGTACAAGTAGATGTACCTCAATGAGTAATGACATCACCAGTATGTACAAGTAGATGAACCTCAATGAGTAATGACATCACCAGTACATACAAGTAGATGTACCTCAATGAGTAATGACATCACCAGTATGTACAAGTAGATGAACCTCAATGAGTAATGACATCATCACCAGTATGTACAAGTAGATGTACCTCAATGAGTAATGACATCACCAGTATGTACAAGTAGATGTACCTCAATGAGTAATGGCATTAACAGTACGTACAAGAAGATGCAACATGATCATTTCTAACACCCAACCATGCACCATGACACCTACCCTCGTTGCAGTTTGTGTGATTTCCGATGGCGAGAGTTCGGGCGAGAGTTCATAGATTGGGGGCGGCCATTTTCCATTGGAGCTGTAGATGACATGTCCTCGATCTTTTTCACACTAAACAACAGGGAAATCACAACAGTTCTACTACACAGAATGTTTTTTTATTTTCATTATGTGGTTCATGTATATGAATATTTGTAGCGAAAGGGAGCAAATATTTTAAAAGATCAAAATTTTTCATTTGGTCAAAGTCATTAAAAGAATGATAATATTCTTATTCTCTGATCTGTCACTTTGCAACTATCAGACAAATTAAGTGTAAAGTGTCTTTACATAACAACATCTTTAAAAATACTGCACACCATCCCACACTTCTTGTAGACTTACAGATTTGAAGCCTGTCCTTTCCGTAATCTCACAAATATTTTTTCTGTCTCCACATCCCAGACGATAATTTCCCCGTCAAAACTAGCGGTACACAGCAGATTAGGGGGACAGAAGTCTATAGTGAGTATGTCATCCTTGTGCAGTTGTCCCCCTTTCCAGTTCTTATTCGCTTGAATATACATGCTCTGGGGAAACATATCAAAGTAATAAATTTTACCATTGGGACAACAGCTCTGAATTCCTAGAGCCATTTGCAATAAAATAAATATAACTATCAACAATCTGTACATATAGATACTGAGATTTAAGCAGTGCATGCAGGAGTCCAGTTATTAAATGAGTGTAAGTTTAGTACACAAAATTATGAGCCCTTAAAGATTAAGATTCTTAATAGAATCTTACGTTAACATAATTATATGTTTAATGGAAAAAGTTTTGAGAGTGGTCATGTTAGTTTAAACCCAATGAGGGGGTACATTCTCTTGTCCACTCAAAAAGAAAACATATTGCATGTAGTTGTCTCTACAATCAAACTTTATTGGATTTCTATGATTTTATCTAATGAGATCCTGTTTGACTGGCCATACTTACATCAGGGTCTGTGTCCTCATACAGTGTGATCTGTCTGCTCCATCCCACGGAAAGGATGATCTTCTTGTCAAGAAGGGGCATAATTCCTGTCACCTCAGCCTCTGCCACGGCCTCCAGCTTATGCAGGTTGTGCCCATTCTGGAAGTTCCACACCTGCGAAGTTGGGGAGGAAGATAGAGGTACTAACAGGCACTAATGTAATGTATTATAAATGTGTCCCTTCTTTGTATATGTAAAGTCGATCAGTCCATATCACTAATAAAAATCCAGTTTGCTGACAACAGCGGTCCATAATTCTTTTGGCCAGTATGTAACTGACCTGGTATCGCAACTTTCACATGTTATTAAATTTTTTAAATGTTTGTGCATAATTACATTGTTCAATAAAACACATAAAAAGTGTTTTAAAATTATTAAATTGTAATATAAAACATTTGGTATAATATAAGAAATATAGCTCACCGATTCACAATATGGCATTATAAGGACCGGCCAGTCAGCCCCGAAGGTGATATTTTAGTACATAAACACCTTGCTGACTTGCACATCTTTATGATTTTATGTGACCATCAATGGTGTGTAATGGAAAATATGACAGGCACTAGCTTGTAATGGAATATATGTTAGGCACTAGCGTGTAATGGAATATATGTTAGGCACTAGCGTGTAATGGAATATATGTTAGGCACTAACGTGTAATGGAATATATGTTAGGCACTAGTGGGTAATAGAATATATGTTAGGCACTAGTGGGTAATGGAATATATGTTAGGCACTAGTGGGTAATGGAATATATGTTAGGCACTAGTGTGTAATGGAAAATATGTTAGGCACTAGTGTGTAATGGAATATATGTTAGGCACTAGTGTGTAATGGAAAATATGTTAGGCACTAGCGTGTAATGAAACATATGTTAGGCACTAGTGGGTAATGGAAAATATGTTAGGCACTAGAGGGCATTGGAAAATATGTTAGGCACTAGTGGGTAATGGAAAATATGTTAGGCACTAGTGGGTAATTGAAAATATGTTAGGCACTAATGGGTAATTGAAAATATGTTAGGCACTGTTTGGTAATGAAATATATGTTAGGCACTATTTGGTAATGAAATATATGTTAGGCACTAGCAGGTAATGGAAAATATGTTAGGCACTAGTGGGTAATGGAAAATATGTTAGGCACTAGCGGGGTTATGAAAAATATGTTAGGCACTAGTGTGTAATGAAATATATGTTAGGCACTAGTGGGTAATGGAAAATATGTTAGGCACTAGTGGGTAATTGAAAATATGTTAGGCACTGTTTGGTAATGAAATATATGTTAGGCACTATTTGGTAATGAAATATACGTTAGGCACTAGTGGGGTTATGAAAACTAGAGCTGTCACAGGAGTGACGAATACCCCCAAATGCCGCCTGGACACAGGAATGGCAAACCATTCCTATGAAAAGAGGCCATAACTCCAAGGTTACTGCACATTGCATCTTCTTTTATCATGCATTTTGTATTGTTTGTCCGGAAACCGTTTTTCTATTTTCGTAACAGTGCACAAAAACCTTTACTCCACTGGCCCCATTTTCAATCACAAGCATTGTCTTCACAGAGGCTGCCTATACAGCAAGTTTCATCACAATATCTCATGCCCAATTAAAGTTATGAAGCAGAAACCATTTTTCTATTTTTAGTAACAGTGACCTTGACCCCACCAGCCCCAATATCGAACTTGACCTGTATCTTCTGATGTTACACCTGTGTACCAAAAAATGTTCAAATCTGTCAAGCCTTTCATGAGTTATCGTCCGGAAACCATTTTTCTATTTTTAGTAACAGTGACCTTGACCCCACCAGCCCCAATATCGAACTTGATCTGTATCTTCTGATGTTACACCTGTGTACCAAAAATTGTTCAAATCTGTTTAGCCTTTCATGAGTTATCGTCCAGAAACCGTTTTTCTTTTTTTAGTAACAGTGACCTTGACCTTGGCCCCACCAGCCCCAATATCGAACTTGACCTGTATCTTCTGATGTTACACCTGTGTACCAAATATTTTTCAAATCTGTCGAGCCTTTCACGTGTTATCGTCCGGAAACCGTTTTTCTATTTTTAGTAACAGTGACCTTGACCTTGGCCCCACTGGCCCCAATATCGAACTTGACCTGTATCTTCTGATGTTACACCTGTATACCAAAATTTTTTCAAATCTGTCAAGCCTTTCATGAGTTATCTTCCGGAAACCGTTTTTCTATTTTTAGTAACAGTGACCTTGACCTTGGCCCCACCAGCCTCAATATCGAACTTGACCTGTATCTTCTGATGTTACACCTGTGTACCAAAAAAATTTCAAATCTGTCAAGCCTTTCATGAGTTATCGTCCGGAAACCATTTCTCTATTTTTAGTAACAGTGACCTTGACCTTGGCCCCACCAGCCCCAATATTGAACTTGACCTGTATCTTCTGATGTTACACCTGTGTACCAAAATTTTTTCAAATCTGTCAAGCCTTTCATGAGTTATCGTCCGCAAACCGTTTTTCTATTTTTAGTAACAGTGACCTTGACCTTGGCCCCACCAGCCCCAATATCGAACTTGACCTGTATCTTCTGATGTTACACCTGTGTAGCAAAAATTTTTCAAATCTGTCAAGCCTTTCATGAGTTATCGTCCGGAAACCATGAAAACCGACAGACCGACCGACCGACAGACCGACCGACAGACAGACCGACCGACCGACCGACCGACAAGCTCACTCCTATATACCCCCTCAAACTTTGTTTGTGGGGGTATAAATATGTTAGGCACTATTGTGTAATAAAATATATGTTAGGTACTAGCAGGTAATGAAATATATGTTAGGCACTGGGTAATGGAAAATATGTTTGACACTAGTGTGTAATGGAAAATACATTAGTCACTAGTGTGTAATGGAAAATACATTAGTCACTAGTGCGTAACGGAAAATACATTAGTCACTAGTGTGTAATGGAAAATATGTTCGACACTAGTGGGTAATGGAAAATATGTTCGACACTAGCGTGTAATGGATAATAAATTAGGCACTAGTGGGTAATGGACAATATGTGTATAATGAAATATATGGAATGCACTAATGTGTTAAATAAGATAATACGTAAAGCACTAGAGTGTTATGGAAAATATGTAAAGCACTTGTGTGTAATGGAAAATATGTAAGGCACTATTGTATTTCTCTTAAACTGCGGACACTGTTGTTAAAGTTTGTACTGGAAAAAATATTTATAAATACCCTTCCTGGTGCTTATAAGTACAAAGTTCCTTATTGACATATTGAAGTAATCCAGCAACTTGTCTATTTTTACCTTGATGGTGCCATTTCTGGCCCCCGAGAAGAGTCTCCTGTATGAGGTGTCAAAGGTCATGCATGTAATCTCCTCCTCCCCGTGCGCATTTGAGAACACCACTGATTTGTTCCCTGTCTCAATGTCCCACAGGGCGATCACAGACGAGTCGCAACCAGTAGCTACCTGCAAGAGACAAACTCTGAATTTATATAACTCATTTTGCATTATGCTACTTTTAGTTTAAGAAATACCTTTCGTTAATAAAATCATTCAAGCAATATTTAATTGAAATCTCTAAGATAAAATTACTATAGATTGACTGCTGATAATATCAGTTGAGTATATCTCTAATACTGTATGAATCAAATATATAGTAGATAACAAACTGTTGACAGATCTTGTCATAATGGTTGCATTTATTCTATATTCAATAAGAATTATCGAAAAATACAATATGTCAAAAGTGTCTTCATCAATTTTGATAATTCAGGATATTTCTGAAAGTGAGCACCTGTTTAAACATAGGGTTATATATGGCACAACATAGTTGAGTATCATGAGTATTGACGGCGTCACTGTGCGGTATCGATGTCTGCCCCAGCTTGAGCATGCCGATGTAGTCGTTGCACGTGACAAGGAGGGAACTCTGTGGTGAGGGCTGTAGGTGCACGGGAAACTGGCCATGTTCTGGCATCCTCCCGTGGATACTGCTCGGGAACTTCAGCACCACAGTCTGCAAGATGGCATGCTCCTTCAGGTCCCACACCTTCACCACCTGTATATATAGTACTTTATATTTATAATATTCTTGAACTGGCACACTTTCCATCTGAACTTATACACCCTTGTAAGAGATTTTAATTATTTTAGGTACAATAATAACTTATAGATAGAACAACTTATTTCACATTTTTTATCAGATTCATTGAAGAGCTTTTATTCTGTATAACATTATTCAAATAATTTTGATTAATTAATTCAAAAGCAAACACACAGTTCAGCAAAATATTGTTTGATTCTTATGATATATTTGTAGGAATATTTAAGCATTCAGAAACCTCCTATCACTCACAGCCTCCTTGGAGTAGCTGAAGACCTGCAAGAGACCCTCGTGTATTTTGACCCCTATGACCCCCGTGCCGTGGCCCTCTAGGATGGCCATGGGTTTGGAGGTGACATATGGGTTCCAGAGCCGGATACAGTGGTCCAGGCTTCCAGTCACCAGGATGTTCAACTTCTTACTGAAGTCGAAACACTCAACACCCTGCAACAATAAACAAAAGTCTGCGATTGTTTGAATTATTTTTTTATCTGATTCAATTCATGATTGAGTCAAGGGCTTAATTCAAAACCCTATAATCACAGCTTACATGAAATATGACCGTGCCACAGTTAACATCATCATTCTCACCTTATCCACTTTGAACACATAGCTCTTCTTGAGTGACTTGATATCAGATATTATCATGGACTTTGCTGGGTTGGCACACGATGAGATTATCATGTTGTTATCTGGCACAAACTGAACCTGCCGGATTAGCTCTGGATGAACATCTGGGATCACAACATGCCGGACATACTTTGAATGGTCCGGTAGGTTCTAGGAAAAAGAATTTCAACTGAGATTTTTTAATGCCTGTATGCAGATACTCTCAAAGAATAGTTTGTAATTTGTTAAATAGAAACACATAAAAAGTATCAAAATAAATTGTATTGCTTAATTTACAAGATTGCATAGTTACATGAATACATATTCAAACAAATAAGGAAAAAACATAAGCAAAATATTTAACCCAGTTCTTCAAGTGTAATTCAAACAGCTAAACAATCAAATAATCTTGTATAAATGACATCACTGTAAACAAATCCTCCACTTTGAAGTACCTGCATGAATATTTTGTGGGCACCGCCCTCATTTTTGAAGGGCACGTTAAAGAGCATTGTGACTGGCTTGCTGAAGTAGAGGATGTTGATAGCCCCGGTGTCGTTACCAAATATTAACAGGCTCTCTGAGTTAGGGTTCTTCTTGTCATACCAATAGTCAAAACAGTAGGGTACATCAGGTAAAGCTGAAGAAGTACAAATATCCTCTGCTTAACTAATGTAACACCCAATAATAATGCTGGTTACAATTACTGTAAACTAGATCAAAAATACTTGAGAGAGCAACTAACATTGATTTAATATCAACCTTTTTTATCTATATATTAATTACACTCCTATCTTCAAATACCAGCATCACCTACCAAACAAATGCCACTCTTCAAAATACTGTGAAGTGGAGGTATCAAAGAATCTAATATCCCTGGATGTGGAAGCTATGGCAATTTTGTTGCAGTTGGCCATGTAGATGGCATCAGTGACCCACATCTTGAAGCGTCTCTTCTGACTGGAGTCCTCCTCGTCATCGCTGATCACGTAGTAGCGGTCATACTGCATGCTGGGATACCACACACTTATTGCACCTTCCTGTGAGAGAGTAGTAGCGTTAAGTCTGACAAGAACAATAACAACATTGACAGTTTTCCGTTCAGTACGCTGAACATAATCAATTTTGAAAAGAAGTGTAGGTGTTGGACAGACTACCAGGTGCATGAACATATATTATGCTTTGAAAATAAAGTATGACAGGTTGATTATACTTTCTAGGAGAGTATTTGACACTGATGAGTATAATTATTTATTCAATGATGTTGTTTTTTCAAAAAGAACTCAGATGAAAAATGGTTTTTAGAATATTGAGCAGATTTATGTAAATAGACTAAATTTACACTGCTGAGATTCATTTCATGTCATGAGACCATATTATATTTCTCAAGAGTAATTTCTAAATGGTGTTAAGTGAAATGTCAACCTCGACATGCTTTTGGTTCCAGTGCAGAAATCTGATGATTTATGTTCTCATAATTGCTAACACCCAGTCCACTAACATGCTTAATGAATGCAAGTCTATTTACATCACTGTAATGAAGTGTTTACCAAGCAATACAATATTCATGGTGCATGGAATGCTTCATGTTTGACATGACCTTATTTCTTAATGCTTATTTTAATGAGTCCATACAAATTTGAGCAAACACTCAATTACATGTTAAATCATTTCTATATTATTTAATCTAAATAAAACTCAATAAAATGTTTTGATCTTTTTGAAAACATTCATTTACTCTCGATACTTTAAATAAATCAAAGTAACATTCATTTCCATTTTTTGCCTTAGGTTTTGGTAATTCTTCGATTCATAACTGTTAAAATATTCTCTTTACTGGAAGGTAAAGATCCCTGTTTTTTTCAGTATCATGGTATAGGAGTACAGGAGGGTAACAAGGTATTTGAAGGTAGAGTATAAGAGTATAAGCATGATCCAGCAGCATCATAAGGGCGTCACTCACCCTGCTGACAGTTACGTATCGTGTGGGGCTCTCCACCGCAACGATCTTGGTTGTCTGCTCTTGCTGGAATTGTACAAGAAAACAGTTATAGAACAAAACATGGACAGAATCAGAGAAAATACCCCAAAAAAAGAAAGATATTAAAACAACTTGAAACATTATGTCAAAATACAAGAAAATTTTGTCTGATTTACAGAAGTCGGAGCAAGCATTCATTAAAAGTGAAACCATAAAAAAGTTCAATTTCCAGCTCTGAAAGTGACAAATACGTTTTTTCAAGACAGTGAAATGTTCATTCCATATTGACAGCTATTGTTGTGCTGAGATCAAAGTAAACTGGGGTGTCGGATGAACAGTTATATTGATCCTTGAAAACCATAAAACTTAATTTTGTCAATAATCAAATTACCTAAATTAAAGAAAATTACAATACGCCCAGATCTAAAGGCCACTTTGCGTGACAACTTTCACCAGTATACTAGCAATAGTGACAATAAATAGCAATTTCAATGACGCAGAAGGAAAGGTTTATTGCATGAAATTGAACAGACTTGATAAAATGTAAATTATGTAACCGCCTCCTGAGTAATTGGGTCTTACTTTTTTCAAAGCTTATGCAATAACTTTATTTATTGTTATTGTCATCACTTGGAATTCAATGTTTATAAATATTTTACTGATCTCATACTTAAAAGACATGCCAGCATTTTGTGGAATCACTCATATGGTATTATTATTGAAGTATCCATTACAAGTATTTACCTCTAACCTTAGCAACTAATAACATTTGCATAAAGGATGATGATTTAATACTAATTTACGTGCTGTACAAGGATGATTTAATACTAATTTACGAGCTGTACAAGGATGATTTAATAGTAATATATGAGCTGTACAAGGGAAGATCAAAAATAAAGCTTTTCTTAACTGTGCCCATACACTTATTAAAAGCACTAAAAGTAACATTTCATATCAAAGCATAATGATTTTACTACATTCTCTCCAAATTATAGACTTCTACTATCACCCATTTATGGTACAAAATTAAAGATACCCCGGTAGTTAAATACAGTCCTAGTACAAATTCTGGTGCATGGTGGTATCAAATCTTAATCTTAATATTCAGTGCATTTCAGTTCACCTTCCATGCACAATAAGGAATAAACTTTGGTATTTTTTTCATTTCTGCATAATTCATATTCTCTTAACATTTGTATAATGATTTAAGTAAGATATAAGTTCATTTATGAAAATTTACTGTTTGAAAGTTGAACCCCGGGCCATTTTAATGGCTATGCAGATTGTAGTCAAAATGAGAAATAAAACTAAGATAATTTTAATTTGCATTGATTTATATGTTTATATATCCAGCATATCAAACATACTGAATAAGCTTATAAAAAAAAAATGAGATTTATCTTAATTAAATATTTGTCTGTAAAACCAATGTAAAATACGAAGGTCATTAGTCCTTTTGCACAAACATGGATCTCAAATTTGTATCAGTATATTCTAAAAGGAGTCCCATTTACAATGATGTTTTCTACTTTACTGTAGCTATTAAAACATGGATTTTTATTGAAAATGTCTATGTTATCTTGGTTCATCCCCTGTATAATGTTGCATACACCTTTAGACCTTACAAGACAAGTTTTTATATAATTATATATATATTTATGTGCAAGGCATGTATTCTTACTAGCTGTTTGAACCTACCCGATTTTGGACAATGTGTCTGATTTTGGGTTCAACAAGGAAAGGTATTTCCCGTTTGGTCCTCATGTAGTCGTTTTCCCGGTAAAGAAGCAGCAGGTACGTACAGAATTCGTTCCAGTCCACATAGCCAATGCCAGATGAGTCCAGCTGGAATAACAACAGAACCCTTTAAGGATAACATATGTGACAAGATGGCATAAATTATTGCCAAAAGTGTAGGACTTAATACCCCACCCTAACAAAGAATCCCCCCACTAAACTTTGCTTAGACATAATCAACTCCACCAAACTTCACAAAGACATAATCACCCCACCTGTCTTTGCATAGACAAATGCCCTCCACCAAACTTTGCATAGTCAAAATCTCATTCACCAATCTTCACATACACAACCATAATACCCTCCACCACACTGTGCATAGACTTAAGACATATTCATCCCACACTTGGCATAGACAGACATAATCCCCTCCACCAGACTTTGCATAGACAGACATAATCCCATCCACCACCCTTTACATAGACAACCATAATCCCCTCCACCACACATAGCATAGACAGACATAATCCCCTCCACCACACTTTGCATAGACAGACATAATCCCCTCCACCACACATTGCATAGACAAAAATAATCCCCTCCACCACACATTGCATAGAAAGACATAATCCCCTCCACCACACATTGCATAGACAGACATAATCTCCTCCTCCACACATTGCATAGACAGACATAATCTCCTCCTCCACACATTGCATAGACAGACATAATCCCATCCACCAACCTAAGATAGACAGACATGATCCCCCCCACACATTACATAGATAGACATAATCCCCTCCACCACACATTGCATAGACAGACATGATACCCTCCACCACACATTGCATAGACAGACATAATCTCCTCCTCCAAACATTGCATAGACAGACATAATCCCATCCACCAACCTTAGATAGACAGACATGATCCCCTCCCCCACACTTTACATAGACAGACATGATCCGCTCCACCACACATTGCATAGACAGACATGATACCCTCACCACACATTGCATAGACAGACATGATCCCCTCCACCACACATTGCATAGACATACATAATCCCCTCCACCACACAGTGCATAGACAGACATGATCCCCTCCACCACACATTGCATAGACAGACATGATCCCCTCCACCACACATTACATAGACAGACATGATCCCCTCCACCACACTTTGCATAGACGGACATACTCCAATCCACCACCCATTAAATAGACAGACATAATCCTCTCCACCACACATTGCATAGACAGACATAATCCCATCCACCACCCTTTTCATAGACAGACATGATCCCCTCCACCACACTTTACATAGACAGACATAATCCCCTCCACCACACTTTACAGAGACAGACATAATCCCCTCCACCACACTTTGCATAGACAGACATAATCCCCTCCACCACACATTGCATAGACAGACATAATCCCCTCCACCACACATTGCATAGACAGACATAATCCCATCCACCACCCTTTACATAGACAGATATGATAGCCTCCACCACACTTTACATAGACAGACATAATCCCCTCCACCACACATTGCATAGACAGACATAATCTCCTCCACCAAACTTTGCATACCCAGACATGATCCAGTTCACCAAATATGACGTCAACATTTAAGCAAGTTTTGTTAAAAGTATGGTATGTTGTGAGGGGGGGAGGATTTTTCTGCCTGCGGAAAAAATGGGGAAGGGGGGGATTATGTCCTGGGAGGGGGATGGGGTCTATTTATTTCCTTTATGCATATCATAAAATGTTGATGCCATGGACATAAAGCATCTGTTACAATGTCTTGATGAACCATAAGGACAAAGGAAACATCTGATTATTTACACAAGGTATACATTTTGCAATTTAAATCTGGCTCAAGGAGGATGAATGGTTTTGAAAGTTCGAATATGGATTGATTTTAAGCTTCTGAAATATATGTTCATTATATTTGATCTAATTCTACATTATTATTTAGAATTTGATTTAAAAGATATGCCAATCAAATTATTTATTTTATCATACAATAGACTTGAACAAAGAAGTAGAACAGAATGTGTTTATTTTAGTGTTTTTTTACTTAATTGAAATCAACACTGTCAAAGAGAAACCGTTTTGCTTATGGCTAGGTGGAATGTGTTGTTTGTTTCAATCTTATCGATTCTCCACCGATCACCACAAGATTATTTTGTCATGGTGCCGAGGAAACACAAAGGGGATAATGGCAACCCAACATCCAACGTTCACACTCCAATTAAGTAGCAAATACCTCAGTCAGCTCCATAAAACTCCATTAAATAAGCCTATTCAATACAAGACAGATTACATGTAATGCATCAAATCATTATTTCAATGAATGGCCAGATACAATACAGGTCATTTCTAATGATATAGCGCACCATCCATACAGAATGAAGTAAAAAATCATTATTTGTAAAAAAAATTTTTTATTTTTTTTAAATGATTTTTTTATTTTATTTCTCATTTACATGTCAATGAAACAGAGACAGAATAGTTACAATCCTTCAATTCATCATCATTATTACCACCTTTGATTACATCTGAGTATTGTCATGAACATCATTTTTTAATAATTATTGCAATTATTATTGCATTATAAAACCTACCTTCATGAAGAGTTTTTCAAGGTAGTCATCATATTCATCCGTCATCAGTACATCAGAGACAGTCTGTTTGAACTCCTTCAGGTTCATCTGTCCGGGAGTGCGGGCCTGTGTCTTGGCGGGAAAGAACCCTGTTCCAGCCTGTAGCAGGATGTCTTCGGGCTTGTGTTTCATGAAGCGGTACATGAGCTGCTCCAGGTGGTGCAGCTTCATCTCCTCCTCCAGCCGCACATTGCCCTCCTTGTCAAAACTGAAAAACAGGAATAAACATGTGGTCATAATTAGAATACAGGAATAAATACTCTACTGGAATATAGGAATATTTTTATAAACTCTTTGTCAAAATTGGAAATCAAGAATAAACACTCTATCATAGTTGGAATACAGTTATAACACTCTATCATAGTTGGAATACAGTTATAACACTCTATCATAGTTGGAATACAGGAATAACACTCTATCATAGTTGGAATACAGGAATAACACTCTATCATAGTTGGAATACAGTTATAACACTCTATCATAGTTGGAATACAGTTATAACACTCTATCATAGTTGGAATACAGAAATAAACACACCATCATAGTTAGAATACAGGAATAAACACTCTATCATAGTTGGAATACAGGAATAAACACACCATCATAGTTAGAATACAGGAATAAACACTCTATCATAGTTGGAATACAGAAATAAACACACCATCATAGTTAGAATACAGGAATAAACACTCTATCATAGTTGGAATACAGAAATAAACACACCATCATAGTTGGAATACAGTTATAACACTCTATCATAGTTGGAATACAGTTATAACACTCTATCATAGTTGGAATACAGGAATAACACTCTATCATAGTTGGAATACAGGAATAACACTCTATCATAGTTGGAATACAGTTATAACACTCTATCATAGTTGGAATACAGTTATAACACTCTATCATAGTTGGAATACAGTTATAACACTCTATCATAGTTGGAATACAGAAATAAACACGCCATCATAGTTAGAATACAGGAATAAACACTCTATCATAGTTGGAATACAGGAATAAACACACCATCATAGTTAGAATACAGGAATAAACACTCTATCATAGTTGGAATACAGAAATAAACACACCATCATAGTTAAAATACAGGAATAAACACTCTATCATAGTTGGAATACAGAAATAAACACACCATCATAGTTGGAATACAGTTATAACACTCTATCAAAGTTGGAATACAGTTATAACACTCTATCATAGTTGGAATACAGAAATAAACACACCATCATAGTTAGAATACAGGAATAAACACTCTATCATAGTTGGAATACAGGAATAAACACACCATCATAGTTAGAATACAGGAATAAACACTCTATCATAGTTGGAATACAGTAATAACACTCTATCATAGTTGGAATACAGAAATAAACACACCATCATAGTTAGAATACAGGAATAAACACTCTATCATAGTTGGAATACAGAAATAAACACACCATCATAGTTAGAATACAGGAATAAACACTCTATCATAGTTGGAATACAGAAATAAACACACCATCATAGTTAGAATACAGGAATAAACACTCTATCATAGTTGGAATACAGGAATAAACACACCATCATAGTTGGAATACAGAAATAAACACACCATCATAGTTAGAATACAGGAATAAACACTCTATCATAGTTAGAATACAGGAATAAACACTCTACTGGAAATTACAGGAATATATTTATAAAATCTCTGTCAAAACTGCAGTACAGAAATAATTACTCTAATGAAATATAAGAATAAATTAATAAACACTAAAAACTGGAATACAGGAACTAACATTCTTGCATACTGGACGTGTGTACTGGAAAAACTCGTCTTACACCCCCCATGTAAGATGAGTCACGGGCAACAACGCGCCACTTCTTATTTTCTTTATTGTATGGTTTATAAAAAGTAGACAATTTATGCAATTTCAATAAAGCGCAATCAAAAATATAAGTACACAAAACTTTTAACTAAAATTGAAAATAAGTAATCGTAAAAGCGCGATTTTTAAAGGAACTATTTGACGTCGATAGTGATTCAAAATTACTGCGCTTTATGACGTCAGTACACAACGTCCCACGCGCTTTTTGGTGAAATGTACAAAAGTGTGTTTTCTACATCAATTTTTGCCACAAATTCATAATTTTAGGTATGCAAGAAAAAATATCAATCATGTTTTTCAGGTCCGGATCTAAAAATTCGACCCTCGGGCACGCTGCGTAACCGGTAACTCGGCAAGCCTCGTTACCGGCTTATGCGCGTGCCCTCGGGTCGGATTTTTCTATCAGTACTGGAAACACATGATAGATACTTATACTACCTCGTAAATGAAATACAGGTAAAACCTCTTTACTAGATATAGGAAAACATAAATAGAGTATCTGTCAAGACTTTATATAAAGACAGACAAAAAATCACAATCAAATATGGAAAACAGCAACAGCACTGCAGAGTTAATTCCAAACACTCGTCTGTATGGTCAGTCCATCAAGTTGCATAACTAGACAAACATTAAAGTCAGAGTTATGGGCCTTCTTCAAAATGAGCATATTGTCTTTGGCAGCATGCGTACCAAGTTTCATTTGAATATTTTTAACCTTTTTCAGGACATATAAAAATAAACTTTCTTTCAAAAATGCAATGCAAGAATAAATTCTTTTTCAAGACTGCAATACAGGAAAACACTCAGTCAAAACTGCAATACAGGAAAACACTCAGTCAAAACTGCAATACAGGAATAACCACTCAGTCAAAACTGAAATACAGGTATGACGTGACCATTGCGTCATATGTACTTCCGTTGTGTGGAAAATTCTCAATAAAAATATAATGTTTTTATGACTGATAGACATGTTTTCACATGCTCAATACACTGTAAATTAAAAATATCATTATTCCTGAAACTTTTATACCTTGAGTATCTATTATTGCTTGATTTAACATTTAGAAGAGAGATTTAAGCATAAACTGTTTCCCTATAGTTGAAAGGTCATTTTGGAAGAACTGTCATGGCGGACCGTGCAATTTTTAGAGATTGTTTTTCAAGTGGAGAGATATTTCTTAGGAATAACTTGACCCCCCTTTTTTATTGGCTTAGAAGGTAATTAAAAAGCTGTACTTTAAGAATATATATGTTTATCATAGTCTGCATTCGCTCGAAATGCCTTTAAATGTTGTCTAAAAATAATCATTTCACATTGAATTATAGAGGAAATGACAATGGTGGTGTGTAACCTAAAAGGAACCAAACTGCTTTGTTTAAAAAGTGTCATTTTTGCAAGAAATGTATTGCATTTCACTATTTCTGGCAGACTTTCACAATTAAATGCATTTATCTTTTCCGGTTGATCAAAATATGCTATTTCCTGGTTTTCACAACTTTTGCCTATTTTTTTTTAAAAATTGAGTCGTCTGCAATCTTACGAGCACTGAAAATGTCAAAATTTGGTGAAGATTTGACTGCGAGAACTTGAAATGTGTGCAAAGATGTGTAGAACTGCTCCATTTGATGCTTAAAATGCCATTTGAGTCCAGGTTCAGTTGAAAAACCTCAAAGAATGGCACATTGGGCCAAAACGCCTTAGAAAATACAGACGCACAGGCACTTGAGTGACAGGCAGTGAAACTGGAAAACCTGACAAAGACTATCAGATTGAGCTAGTTTAGGGTGTATTAATGTAAGAAGGACTAATCAAAACTATTTTTCATAAGAAATGCAGGGACAGGTTTAGTTATACAGGGAAAACACTCAGTCAAAACTGCAGTACAGAGAAACACTCAGTAAAAACTGCAATACAGGAGTAAACACTAAGTCAAAACTACAAGACAGAAATAAACACATAGTCAAAACTGCAATACAGGAATAAACACTCAGTCAAATTTGCAATACAGGGAAAACACTCAGTCAAAACTGCAAAACAGGAAAAACACTCAGTCAAAACTGCAATACAGGAATAAGCACCCAGTCTAAACTGAAAAACAGGGAATACACTCAGTGAAAACTATTATTCAGGGATAACTCTCTATCAAAACTACAATACAGGGAAAACACTCAGTAACAACTGCAATACAGGAATAAACACTCAGTCAAAACTGCAAAACAGGAATAAACACTCAGTCAAAACAACAATACATGAATCAACACTCAGTTATAACTGCAATACATGAATAAACACTCAGTCAAAACTGAAAAACAGGGAATACACTCAGTGAAAACTATTATTCAGGGATAACTCTCTGTCAAAACTACAATACAGGGAAAACACTCAGTAACAACTGCAATACAGGAATAAACACTCAGTCAAAACTGCAAAACAGGAATATTCACTCAGTCAAAACTGCAAAACAGGAATAAACACTCAGTCAAAACAACAATACATGAATCAACACTCAGTTATAACTGCAATACATGAATAAACACTCAGTCAAAACTGAAAAACAGGGAATACACTCAGTGAAAACTATTATTCAGGGATAACTCTCTGTCAAAACTACAATACAGGGAAAACACTCTATCAAAACTACAATACAGGGAAAACACTCAGTCAAAACTACAATACAGGGAAAACACTCAGTCAAAACTACAATACAGGGAAAACACTCAGTCAAAACTACAATACAGGGAAAACACTCAGTCAAAACTACAATACAGGGAAAACACTCTATCAAAACTACAATACAGGGAAAACACTCAGTCAAAACTACAATACAGGGAAAACACTCAGTCAAAACTGCAATACAGAAATACACACTCAGTCAAAACTCCAATACAGGAATAAACACTCAGTCAAAACTGCAAAACAGGAATACACACTCAGTCATAACTCCAATACAGGGAAAACACTCAGTCATAACTGCAATACAGGAATAAACACTCAGTCAAAACTCCAATACAGGAATAAATACTCAGTCAAAACTGCAATACAGGGAAAACACTCAGTCATAACTGCAAACCATGAATAAACACTCAGTCAAAACTGAAAAACAGGAATAAACACTCAGTCAAAACTCCAATACAGGAATAAACACTCAGTCAAAACTGCAATACAGGAATAAATACCCAGTTAAAACTACAAGACAGAAATAAACACTCAGTCAAAACTGCAATACAGGAAAAACAGTAAGTTGAAACTGCAATACAGTAATAACAACTTTTTCAAAACTGCAATACAGTATTAAACACTCAATCAAATTTGCAATACAGAGAAAAGTAAAAAACAGGAAGGGATATTATAATTACTGTCTATGGAATGAACACCTTTAGAAGTACAAATTACTTATTAAAATGAGTCAAAATTAAAGTGACTTGAACATTATTTCAGTGATGATTAAAACATATATATGTATCCTTTAATCTCTTATATAGCCAAACAAAGTATAACACAGCTATTATAGCAAGTTTATTTTGTCATTTGTCCTATTTCATATCTAAAACTTGCATATAACAAAAACTTACAGTGGCTTTTCCTCTTCCATCGTATTTCCAGCAAATTTCAATTTTTGTTTTGATGTCATTTTGGGTTGAAGAATCTATGAGAGTGACATAGTATGTTCTGTACTTTAATTGTCCAGCGGCAAGATTCTGTGTAGTTTAGTAGGTAATTTGTTTTACAGGATGATCAATAAATTGGTCTGAATAATTAATCCTCACAATTTGTAAGTATCCATTTGAAGCAAACATTTCTTTTTCAAAGCTTTGTACTTCCATAAACTTTTTTTAGGAAAAAAAGATCCTGTCTGACTTACAAATTGTTTTATATTTTATAAACAAACCTACATTAGCCATTGTCACATCAATATATTTATTTTTCTTTCATTTAAGATAAAATCCTGCAGTTGTGATTAATAGGAAATCCTTTTTCGAGATAATAGCATTTGAAACTACCCAGGTTGCAAGCGTAATGATTTTCACTTCAATTAATTGAAGATTCCTATCAAAGCCTTTCCTCCCTATCTTTAACTGTAAATCACACAAATCATCCCCTTTTCCTTATGAATAATTCTCGTAAATCTTTAAATATTAAATATTGAGCAATCGTGTACAAGCTGACTATATATGGCCTCTAAAAACCATTTCAAAAAGTATCTGCGATTTGTCTTTTCTTCTCTTCTTTTCTTGATACAAAGGCGTCAAATTGTTTTAAAAAGTGAAACTTTAGAATCTGTCTATTATTCCAGTCAATGGAATCAATAAGAGTTACAAGTAGTTTCCCTTCACTGCCGCCATTCCACTGCAGCAAAACTACACAAGCACATATTTATGTTCAACATTAATTTGATTTTATTCTAATTAATCATTTAGAACACTTCTGTACTTTACAACTTAACAACCATATGTAATTGGCAACTTCTTTTTTTAAAACAAATAGGCACACATGGTAAAACTTCTATTGAACATTCCTGCTGGCATTACATTACCCTTTGGCATAACCAGAGAATACCTTAAACAAAAGCAAGACTCAGATTACCGACACTTTCCATGATCAAATAGATAAAAGAACAAACAGTTTAGTAATCAACAGATTGATTTTCCGTTTCAAGATACTCTGCCCATTCTGGGTCATTGGCATTAAGGCCTGATTTATGGGTTAATTTGTACTATTCACTGTGGTCAAAATAACATTTTTTAAAATTCGTGATTTTTACTGTTTTTATTTCACAATTAGAATGCTACGGAAAAAATATATGTGCATAATAGCTTTTTACATGTGTTGCAATAATATAATTTAAATAATGCATACTTATTTAAAACAAGTAGCATGAAGCTTTGTATAAAATAAATCAGATGATACCGCACATCACTTCGACCCCTGAATGTATTTAAGTTATTGAATGCATTGTACAGTGAGCTGAAAAATTGTTTTAGCTGACATACACAATGTATGTAAATATTTTACTTGGCAAGTCATGGGAAATGACTTTGTACAGACAATAAAAAAAACATATTTAGGTAGAATTAACAATATATTTAATACTTGAATAAAAATATTTAAACACATTGATTTGTTCATGTTTGCCTGTAGAATCTGCTACAAACCTCCCTCAAAGAAACATCCATTTATCTATCAACTATGCCTTCAAAACACAATTAAATTCATATTTACCCATTCATCTTTTGGACTGATAGTTTAATTTGAACTATGGCATTATATAGTAAACTTGCGCACCTCCTATTTTTGAAATCATTTCTCATATCAAACTAAGCCCCCTTTTCTGAAACCTGCCAGTTAAAATCCTTCTATTGTGCTGAGGCTGGACTTCTTTCCAATTTTTGATAATATTCAACAGATTTTGTATTGATTTACTTTACATTGGTAGAAAATAATGTCAAAACCAGAAGGAAATTGGCAGATCTATGCATTTGTAGAATGAAACTGTTTAGTTTTGAAGCAATCAATTGGCAATTCTGCAGGTAGACTGCTGACTAGCAGACTTTCAGGAGGATATGTAAACACAATCAATTACAGGGTTGAAAAGAAGTGGAGAAATCAGTTGAACACCCTGCAAAGTCATTCTTTTCTGAATACTCAGCCGCTCTGCTTTAAGATTAGATCAAAAATTATTTCAAGTCAAAGTCTAGGTTATCATAATTTGAAAGATGTTCCTCTTCTTATGAATGAAGAACAGAATTGAATGTATACATTTTTGTACAAAATGCTGCACATACAAAATGAGACTAATTAAAAAAAAGTAAAAAGTAAAAAAACTTT
The DNA here is from genome assembly GCF_026914265.1 of Mya arenaria. Lineage (NCBI taxonomy): Eukaryota > Metazoa > Mollusca > Bivalvia > Myida > Myidae > Mya > Mya arenaria. The sequence continues at coordinate 51,983,041 of NC_069123.1, forward strand.
GTAAAAGAAAAAATATTTCAGATACACTGATATCAAAAGTTATATGATACTGCGTATTTACTTAGCGAAGGAAAAGGTGACTGCGCAGCTTGTAATGCAATCTATAAGAAATAAAAAAAAACTAACAATATATCTAGCCAATGGACCCATCAGAAACAAAATTAAAACATGGAACATTATGAAAAAATATTGTCGAAAAAGTGTACAATATTACATTGGTGTGAAAATGAATTTGACCATTATCACAAATTATCTGATAATCTCTCTTAAGAAGCCTTCATAGGGATCAAACAGTCAAAAGGATTGCAATTGCAATTTAAAGATTTGTATTCTTACTACCAGAATTGATAATCATAAAGCAGCATTTGGGACATTATTAAGGCTTCCATTAAAGCAGGACTGTTGTCTGCTCTCATTGCACTGGAGTGTGGCAGAGTTGCAGAGACAAATAGTCCGTCCTCCTGACTGCTGTTATAAAAGTGACAGAGTGCAGCTTCTTGTCAAAGTAAATATTAGGTGACTGTCATATACCATCAATTTATAGCTTTCAAATGGTTTGGGAATCAATGAATGAATATTGTATAGATTCTGTATGCCAACAATCATTTGGCCTGCTTGCAGTTGTCATGCAAACCATTTTATAGAGAGGTATAATGATTAAATCATTCATTTTCAAAGCAAAATTGTTCAAACAAAAAAATAATAAACTTTTGAAAAGAAAAAAAACCTACAACCAACAATTTATCTACATAAATACCTTTTTGACAACCCATCCATCCTCGATGAAATCCAAATTAAAAATATTGCAGAGAATCAACATAATTACAATATGATTAAACTCTAATCATGCTAATGGCTTAGCAAGTTTATTGGTCAGTACAAGCTTTTTTCAAAGCTATGTTTGCAAAAATTGAAGCCATTCATTCAGTATGAAAAGTGAAATTACTGCTACCCTGCTGTCTTTACAAATTTCTTGAATGTAAGTTCTGCTGATCTATATAAATTCTATATCAAAAGACGTGATTATTTGATCCACATGGTAGCAACAAGCAGAACATTCAATTAAAGCTATAACACCTATGAAATCACATTAACATAGTTGCAGGTAATTTTTTGACTGTGAATAATTGAAAATGCACCTTGTGCATGGCTGTGCATTACTTGATAGGTCTTTTTTCTTCAAATTTGTCAAAGAAAATAAATTTGAGTACTAATATTGAGAAACGCAATCAATGCCAAAATTAATTTTGTGCACAGTATCATGTTCTTCATGGATTACACTTGCTGTAAAACTAGAAAAAATAAGATTCTTTATCAACATAAAAAAGAAAGTTAAATGTTTGATAGAATATAAAAAAATAACTAATGAAATATTTGAATAACAAAATTACCGAAAATGTTTTGCCTGGTTACAAAGTTTTCTGCTGCATGTATCACAATCTGGCTAATTAGATTAACTATTTTGAAGTTGTACTATGTAGTACTTGTAATGGTCAAAATAACTCAAATACCTCATACATGCTCTGGAGGTATCTTCAATGATAATACAGATACTAACCTTTCCTTGTCTCCATTTTCCATGCCCTGTTGAAGAATGGAACTGAACGGTGCTCTTGGTAAGTCCATATGAACACTAGGCTGTTTTACAGCCCCAGAGTCCTCACTATTCCCTGTGTTATTCCCCACCCCCTCCATCCCTGCCCTGCCAGTCCCCAGGGTTTCTTTAGTATCCGTTATTTGATCTTTATCACCCACAATATCCTCCTTGTATATGGGGGGAAGAATGGAGAACCCTCCCGCAAATGTTACAGCTGCCATTCCGTTTTGTAATTTTACAATTAGATAAGACACAAAAAAAATGATTTAAAACTTCAGACTAAATTACATAGAATTCCATTCAAAAATCTCCTACTTCTTTCACATTTTCATAACTTACTAGTTTTTTGATATATTTAAAAAAATGTTAATTCTATGCATTTCACATTTCATGTAGGCAAGCATTTATTGAGAGTCTATAATGAAAATAGACATTAAAAGCATATTGATTTTTAAATGTCAGTTGAAATTGAAATCAAAAGATTGCTATAGAAGCACTTCGAATGCGGATATAATGCAGCCATTATATAACAATCTATAATTACTAGAGTGCTACAAAGAATATATCAGTTTGCCAAAATATTGATCAATTGATAGAAATTATTAAGCATAAAAACAAACTGTAAAAACAATTACGACACAATAATAATGAAGAATATATTTCAGTCTCAGGTCCATTATATTTGACTGAGCCAGTATTTTCAAAATTAACAATATAATATTATTGCTTTCAACAAAAACACACCAAAAAACTAATGAAATATTCCCAGGTCATGCGGTTACTCCAATCCATTATTAAAAACCTAAACAGTGATTTCATTCTACAAACCTAATACTTAACATCTATTAAACATTCAAAATTGAACAAACATCTTAATTTTATCACAAACTTTTACATTTCAATTTATCTCAAGTACTTCTTACAGTTTCAGTAATCTTTATGTATGAATAGTTCTGATATAGCTATAGTTTTTACATCTTTATTCCTAATTCAATTTCAAACTATCATAGGCCATTCTACTTCAATCTCAGGTATTATCAAAAGTTATCAAAACATTTTTTCATTCAAAATAAACAGCCTTTATTGCCTTTTCCCAATTGATATAAGCCTAAAACCTAGACTATTCAACAGTATGGTCCATATCTGTAATTACAGCTTGCTTTATGCGTGTGCTTGGTTAAAATAGTCGGACTATTTTCATAATAAATGCAAACAAATAAGACCAATGTTTAATATCTGAGCAAACAGTCGGCCATGTTATACAGGTTTATGGTTATTTTTCACTATTGACATTGTTCAAGTATTTTCATTAAATATTCCCTGGAACAACATTGGAGTAATATAACACTGGCACAGGTTGGCCAAATGCAGCATTTGTCCACAGTCATGGTTCAGCCTCAATGTCCCACTTATACCTTTGCATGGCCATAAACATAGCAACATGACTGATTTCAATTAGTATTAAAACAAACTTACTATATGTACTTGCTTCATGTACTTGCTTCATGTACTAGTCGCTGCATCTAGTTTTGGGCGTCTTTCATTTTGCAAAGCCAAAAAATATATTTAATATAAGTATCCCTCCTCTAATAAGAAAAGTTTATATAAATTTATTTTTTAAAGCTGGATTATGATGACAGCTTAGCTGACATGAACCATTATCATGTGTGTTTTCTGGGTAAAAATCAGTTAGGGTGTCGACCTTTCTGTGATGCCAAAAGAATGTCCCGTGTGGGGTTTGAACTAACAACCCTTTCAAGAAAATTTGTAGGCATTTTACATATTCTAGTATGCAATGAGTTCACCAACAAGACTAGAATGTACCTAACATATATGCAAAGGGTTCACCTACAAAATTTAAATGTACTTATATATGCAAAGTGTTCACCTACAAAACAAGAATGAACCTTACATATAAGCAAAGTGTTCACCTTCAAAACCAGAATGTACCTTACATATAAGCAAAGTGTTCACCTTCAAAACCAGAATGTACCTTACATATAAGCAAAGTGTTCACCTTCAAAACTAGAATGTACCTTACTTATAAGCAAAGTGTTCACCTTCAAAACTAGAATGTACCTTACTTATAAGCAAAGTGTTCACCTACACAACTAGAATGCACGTAACATATAAGCAGAGTTCACTTACAAAACTAGAATGTTCATAAGATATAGTCAAAGTGTTCACCTACAAAACTAGAATGTTCATAAGATATAGTCAAAGTGTTCACCTACAAAATTAGAATGTACCTTACATATAAGCAGTGTTCACCTACAAAACTAGAATGTACCTAATATATATGCACTTTGTTCATCTACAAAACTAGTAAGGTCCACCTGAGAAACTAGTAGGTATCTACCTTTTTTGCATATGTTGGAACAGTATGCAAAGTGACCAACAATATAACTAGGAGATGCATTGATCCCAAAATATCAGTAGGTAATTACAGGTGTTCACACAGTATGCAATGTGAAAAGTGATCACCAACAAACTTTAAAGTCCAACCTGTTTGCGACATTTTAACAAAATTAAGAGGGACACACACAGAGTGCAAAGTGATCACCAACAAAACTAGAAGGAACACATACAGTGTGCAAAGTGATCACCAACAAAACTAGGAGGAACACACACAGTGTGCAAAGTGATCACCAACAAAACTAGAAGGAACACACACAGTGTGCCAAGTGATCACCAACAAAAATAGGAGGAACACACACAGTGTGCCAAGTGATCACCAACAAAACTAGAAGGAACACACACAGTGTGCCAAGTGATCACCAACAAAACTAGAAGGAACACACACAGTGTGCCAAGTGAGCACCAACAAAACTAGAAGGAACACACACAGTGTGCCAAATGAGCACCGACAAAACTAGAAGGAACACACACAGTGTGCCAAGTGATCACCAACAAAACTAGAAGGAACACACACAGTGTGCCAAGTGAGCACCAACAAAACTAGGAGGAACACACACAGTGTGCCAAGTGATCACCAACAAAACTAGAAGGAACACACACAGTGTGCCAAGTGATCACCAACAAAACTAGAAGAAACACACACAGTGTGCAAAGTGAGCACTAACAAAAATAAAAGGAACACACACAGTGTGCCAAGTGAGCACCAACAAAACTAGAAGGAACACACACAGTGTGCCAAGTGATCACCAACAAAACTAGAAGGGACTGATACTGTGTGAAAAATTATCACCAACAATACTAGGAGAAGCACATACTGTGTGGGATCTGCACCGAAACTAGGTGGGGCACATACAGTGCTCAAAGTGATCACCAACAAAACTAGGAGGGACATACACACACAATCTGCAAAGCAATCACCAACAGTACTAGGAGTGGCACATACAGTGTGCTAAATTTCACAAACAATTAGAAGGCAAGTACAGTGCACAGTGTGATCACAAACGAAAGTAGGAGGCACAGTGTTAAACATAATAAAACTAGGAGAAGATTTAATCACCAATAAAGCTAGGAAAAGTCCAAAAAATGTGAATCATGATATCCAACAAAGCTTGGAAGTGTGCAAAGGGGTCACCAATAAGCTAGTGTTTCTAAAATTCAGAGAAGATATAAATGAAGCTCTTGACTATATTTTAAGTATTGTTAGTCAACTGAAAGCAATTCAGATCTTACACTAGAGGTATCAATATTTTAAAACTCTCCATCAGTGGTGTACTGTAATCATTACTGAATAATACATTGTATAATAATTAAAATAACTAGATTACAGAAATGGAAAAGTAAACATTTGTTGAAGCCGTGGGGGCTTAGCCTTATTTGCTAAGGTTATTATGGGTTAACTTTCTACAAATAAAGGAATACTAGAGGGTTCTATCATACATTATTACAAGGGTGGAGATAAATACATGGACAAACAATGGGGGGGGGGGGGGGGAATTAACACACGTTCTTGTGTTGTGACAAAAAATGGATGTATGTCTTTCAAAATGAACACTGTCTTCCATCAGGTTAAGTTGTCATGCCCTTTTGAACATTTCAAAATAAATCTCCAATAACACTCTTGTGGTAATTTCATTTCATGTGTACACATTTATATTTAGCTCCATCATCATAGTTGTCATAGTGTCAGGGACAAACTTCAATGACATTATTCTAAAAACAAATATTTTTATTTATTTTTTCGAAAACTCAAACTTTAGAAATAATGAAATTTCATGGACAGATGATTTTAAGAAAATTAATCTAAGTAAGTATGCACTCTCTTCTTATATACTGTTGTCTCCCTTACTTCAGTAATTTTGAGCAAAAGAATACTTTACAAACTACAAGTTAATCTATTTCAGTAGGAAGTTGTGGGTTTAATGAAGAAAGTAATCAAATACGTTTGAAATACTTTAAACAGTACATTAACATTGTATGCATGAAGGTTTATAGGCAAGGAAAATATATATGAAAAAATAGCAAATTCATCATAGTCAATATTGTATGTGTGATACATGAAGATCTGACAACTACATAAATCATTGAAACATCCAACAGCAGTTTAAGACACTTACACTCTGAACAGTTGAGTATATAGTCATAAATATAATAAGCTTCCAGCCCACAACTGGCAATTGGAACACTTCAACTGTTTGTTCACCAAGATATGGCATTGTAAATTCTCCTACCAGATGCCACATAAACATCGTTGTCACCTGATCACCATTAAAGATCCTACAGCATGCTTATAAGTAACACAAGTCTAGTCAAAACAAAAGGAATATGCCATAATAATCTATAATTGACCAAACAAAGTACAATAACTAAATGATGCTGTAAGGAGTAAAAACACTTATGATGCCAGCATTAACTTAAGTCAGTCAAATGGCATGCGGACTGAAATACTATAAAAAATCTGAATGACCTCATTGAGCGAGCTCCACTTGTAAACTTATGATCTTGCTCTGCCAACTCAATGTAATAATAGAAGAACATTTTATCAACATTATTGCAAAGTCCTCCATAGCCACAAAGAGATACAGCCTGTCACAAAGAAGTGCATGGCGTCATGATTGTCTAAGGTTTGTCTAACATGAGGGACCCAAGAATAAGTTTATATTCAAAACAAGTCTAGCAACATGATTGCTTTAACCTCTTAGATTGACCTTCACCTTTATACTGGATGAAAGGGCACAATAAACGAAAGCCCTATTGCCTTAAAAAGATTATGTAGGTATGAATGTAGCTATAAAAGACCAAACAATGTAAATCTTAATTACCTTTCTATGTTCTCTGGGTTGCTGAAGCTCTTCTTTCTCAGAGGGACTTCTGATATCCTTGGTAACTGGAAATAAAGGTATACATTAACATTTAATATATTTGTTACTATGAACCATCAGAGGTTACTCTCATTGCCTACAAAGCGCTTCAGTAATAGCAACATGAATTTAAGCCACAATCAGGGGTCAAAGGATTCCAAAAGCTTTTTTTACCTTGTCAGTAGCGTCCTTTGCATGAAACTTAACATTGTGGTTGGAGGACTTGGCACGTTCTTTCCTCAACAAGATGGGGAACTCCTGCGGGACCACTTGCTCTCCCCTCTCTGACAGGCCCACTGTCCAGGGTCTCCACATTGCAACCACCCTCAACAGGGTTTAATATGCCTCAATCACAAACTATCAGTCTTAAAAACTTGCCATTCTGATACATTGCACTGTTCACTTTTTTAGTTTAATCCTCTAACATCTTAACATGAAATGAAGTTCTCCTTTTGCAGCATGCTTTTAAAATACTTCTGTCAGCTGAACTGTCTAAGTTGTACTAGGACGTGACAGTGAAAGTACTTATGAAGTTTGATGCAATAAAATAATCCTTTTTCGATGAGAGTAAAATGATATTAATCATTCTAGTTATAGACAAACATAGAAATGTTCATACAATTTCTGTTTACTTTACGGTGAATTATTCCCAGTGATGTCACTGTTCAAGAGGTGTCTGTATTTCACTATGTCCACAAATCTTCAAATTTGCCAGTTAATTTAGATAAGAACTTAACAATCCGTGAATATTTTGCTCTTAGCAAGACAATATCCGGATTTTCCCTTTCGTCTGGTTTTCATGTATTTAGGTATTTGTTTAGGGATCAAGCTTAGAGTCCACACAGACGGGGAAGCTACTGTGTGGTACTTTCTTGGAGGCCACACAGACCGGGAAGCTACTGTGTGGTGCTTCCTTGGAGGCCACACAGACGGGGAAGCTACTGAGGGTGCTTCCTTTGAGGCCACACAGGCAGGGAAGCTACTGAGGGTGCTTCCTTTGAGGCCACACAGGCAGGGAAGCTACTATGTGGTATTTCCTTGGAGGCCACACAGGCAGGGAAGTTACCATGTGGGGCTTCCTTGGAGGCCATAAAGGCAGGGAAGTTACCATGTGGGGCTTCCTTGGAGGCCATAAAGGCAGGGAAGTTACCATGTGGGGCTTCCTTGGAGGCCACACAGGCAGGGAAGTTACCATGTGGGGCTTCCTTGGAGGCCACACGGACAGGGAAGTTACCATGTGGGGCTTCCTTTGAGGCCACACAGGCAGGGAAGTTACCATGTGGGGCTTCCTTGGAGGCCACACAGGCAGGGAAGTTACCATGTGGGGCTTCCTTTGAGGCCACACAGACAGGGAAGCTCGTATGTGGTATTTCCTTGAAGCCACACAGACAGGGAAGCTACTGTGTGGTGCTTCCTTGGAGGCCACACAGACAGGAAAGCTACTGTGTGGTGAATCCTTGGAGGCCACACAGACGGGGAAGCAACCCTGTGGTGCTTCCTTGGAGGCCACACAAACAGGAAAGCTACTGTGTGGTGCATACTTGGAGTTCACACAGACAAGGAAGCTACTGTGTGAGGCTTCCTTGGAGGCCACACAGACAGAGAAGAAATCATGTGGTGGGTCTTAATTGGAAACAAGGCAGAGGTTCAGGGAAGCAAGGAATAGAGCCTCAATGACAGAATGGTAGGTAACATGGCACCTACCTGTTATGTGACAGGGAATACAACCTTGATGACAGAATGCTAGGTAATATGGCACCTACCTGTAGTGTGACAGGGAATACAACCTTGATGACAGAATGCTAGGTAACATGGCACCTACCTGTAGGGTGATAGTGAATACAACCTTGATGACAGAATGCTAGGTAACATTGCACCTACCTGTAGGGGGATAGTGAATACAACCTTGATGACAGAATGCTAGGTAATATGGCACCTACCTGTAGTGTGACAGGGAATACAACCTTGATGACAGAATGCTAGGTAACATGGCACCTACCTGTAGTGTGATAGTGAATACAACCTTGATGACAGAATGCTAGGTAACATTGCACCTACCTGTAGGGAGATAGTGAATACAACCTTGATGACAGAAGGCTAAGTAACATGGCACCTACCTGTAATGTGACAGGGAAGGCTAAGTAACATGGCACCTACCTGTAATGTGACAGGGAATAGATCCTTGATGACAGAATGCTAGGTAACATGGCATCTACCTGTAGTGTTACAGGAAATACAACCTTGATGAAAGAATGCTAGGTAACATGGCACCTACCTGTAATGTGACAGGGATTCCAACCTTGATGACAACTTGCTTAAGAAAGTGGCGCCTACCTGCAGTGTGACGGGGAAACAAGCTTTAATGACAGTATAATAGTGCTACTACCTGTGGGAATAGAGCCTTGATGACAGCTTTGCATGTTTTCAGCATTTGTGGATTGTGTTGGAGTTTGTTTAGTAGGGAGGTATTGTACAGCGATGCCTTCATCCCCAGGGGCAGGTCCTCAAAATCCCCATCATTCAACCTTTCACGCACAGTCTCCCAGATACTGTTCAATAAAATTACACAAGCAATCTTATCATCGAAAAAATAAATGATTTTATTAATGAATTACCTTAATTAATAAACAAGCTTTTACAAAATAAAAATTACTTTCTTAAAACAAAACAAACAATGCTATCATTGGAGAGGAATTGCAAATTACACAGTAAGCAGTCACAGACCCAGACACAAATCAGTTATTAAGATGAACAAAGGGAAATAACTCTTAAATTACCTTCAAAGCAAGAGATATGGGTCCTGTGCACTTAAATGGCCATTCTCTGTACATTATGGGCATCACCTCTTTTTAAGTAAAGCTTCGCATAAAGTTTCATTAAATTCATGCTAGTTGATGCTGAGGTATAGCCTGGACCAAAGTGGACCTATTTCACACAACATAGAAAATAAGGGCCAGACCTGTGAAAAATTACTGAGCCTATTGTATGTAGGGTTTCCAGAAAGGTTTCATTGAATTCAAACCAGTAGTTGCTGAAGCACAGACATGAAAAGTGGGACAAACTAGTTCGTAAACACACAATGTGGTAATTAAAAGGGTCACAGCTTTGTGACAATCATTGGAACAGAACCATCTTATAATATGCACATCTCCTATTGCCAGCGAAGCATCCCATTAAGTTTCAATTAATTCAAGCTCATAGTTGCCAAGAAATAGCCCTCACACAAAAAGTGGGACAGACTGGACACACTATCTAGAAATTAAAAGGGCCATAACTGTGTGATAGATCCCCAAGCCAGAACAAGCTCATGATATGAGCATCTCCTCTTGTTTGTTAAGTTTCCACTAAAGTTCCATTTAAAAAAACAAGCCGGTGGTTGCTGAAAAATAGCCCAGACAAGAATAGTGGGACAGACTGTTCCTTTATCATATGAAAAAAAAAAATAAGGGCTATAACTCTATGAAAAATCCCCAAACCAGAACAAGCTCATGATATGTGCATCCCCTCTTGTTAGTTAAGTTACCCCTACAAAGTTTCATTGAAAACAAGTTGGTGGTTGCTGAAAAATAGCCCAGACACGAATGGTGGGACAGACAGAGTTGAAGAAGCGACAACATGCTTCCCCGATTTTTCTGAGGAGCATAATTAAACTTTTTTTATTACTATCAAAGAATCAGGGCCAAGTTTCATTAAAGGATCTTTGTCATAATCTCAACTCTGTTTAATCTGTGTAAACCTTTTTTAACATTGTGTTTACTGGCTGAAATTCAAATATATTGTAGCAACAAAAGATAAATTTGACACTGTAATTTATGACTAAGATAGATGAAAATCTTTATTGAAACTGACTCCTGCTTTGTAACTAGTAATAATAACTGAACAATGTATGTAATTGTAAAAAATATTACATATCTTGTTTACATTTGTCATATTTTAGCATGGTTGTGATTTTCTGTTTGATAATCTATTAGTAACTTATGTACATCTACTATTCTACTAATTACCTGCTCTGCCTGCTCCTATCCATGATGAAACAAACTTATCAGCTGCACTTAGGTCAGCTACCAAAATTTTAATAAAAGTACCATCAATGAAACCTTGTAACAAAGAAGGATTTCATTTGGACATTTTAACATTGATAGGTGAGATTTCCATATTTCGTGCCACTGGGCTATATAGGTCTTCAATTGGTAAATAGCTATTTAATTTATGACTTCTAACCTTGAAGCAAATAATCATGGCACATTAAATCTCACTATGGAAAGAAAAGAGTGCCAACAAGACCACTAAAAAGGTAGGAGTGTTTAACATGCTACATCATAATGTAATAAAATGTTGGAAAACAAGCTATGTAGTTGTCAAATTGAAGAACATGAAAGACTGCACAGCTGTTATGTCATAAAATGATTTTTTTTATTTAGATGTAGCATTTATTCAAACATATGTTAATCAACAAAACCTCCTGCTTATGGGATACATCTACAATAATACACAATCATTTAACCACTTATATTCATTTATACCTGCTGCTGGTTTCACCTTTCTATACACAGACTTTTCTCTGAGCCTCTGAGGTATTGTTTCACCATTCTATACTCAAACTTTTCTCTGAGGTATTGATTTACCATTCTATACTCAGACTTTTCTCTGATATATTGTTTCACCATTCTATACTCAGACTTTTCTCTGATGTATTGTTTCACCATTCTATACTCAGACTTTTCTCCGAGGTATTGCTTTACCATTCTATACTCAGACTTTTCTCTGATGTATTGTTTCACCATTCTATACTCAGACTTTTCTCTGATATATTGTTTCACCATTCTATACTCAGACTTTTCTCTGATGTATTGTTTCACCATTCTATACTCAGACTTTTCTCCGAGGTATTGCTTTACCATTCTATACTCAGACTTTTCTCTGATGTATTGTTTCACCATTCTATACTCAGACTTTTCTCTGATGTATTGTTTCACCCTTCTGTACTCAGACTTTTCTCTGATGTATTGTTTCACCCTTCTGTACTCAGACTTTTCTCTGATGTATTGTTTCACCATTCTATACTCAGACTTTTCTCTGATGTATTGTTTCATCCTTCTGTACTCAGACTTTTCTCTGATGTATTGTTTCACCCTTCTGTACTCAGACTTTTCTCTGATGTATTGTTTCACCATTCTATACTCAGACTATTCTCTGAGGTATTGATTTACCATTCTATACTCAGTCTTTTCTATGAGGTATTGTTTCATCATTCTGTAGACAAACTCTCTCAGAGGTATTGTTTTAACATTCTATACACAGACTATCTCTGAGGTATCATTTTACCATTCTATACGCATAATTACCTCCGAGGTATTGTTTGACGATTATATACACAGACTTATCTCTGAGGTAATGTTTAACCATTCTGTACACAAACTTATCTGAGAGGTATTGTTTAACCATTCTATACACAGACTTGTCTCTGAGGTATTTTTTAACCATTCTATGCACATAATTACCTCCGAGGTATTGTTTGACCATTTTATACACAGACTTATCTCTGAGGTATTGTTTTATCATTCTATACACAGACTTATCTCTGAGGTATTGTTTTATCATTCTATACACAGACATACATGTGTATCTCAGATTTTGTTTCACCATTCATTACACAGACTTATCTCTGAAGTATTGTTTTACCATTCTATACACAACCTTCACTTTGATCATTTTTTCATCAACATTTATTACATTCCTATTTGATGAATTTGTTATTTCATGATATTTCTCATAAAGCCCATTAAATTAAATGTGTAAGTCATTATAATTATCTTTTCTATTGAATGTTCCACTATTAAGATATTTTATTTCTCACATGAACAAATCTTTGGCTCATTTAGTAATCAAATACTGCAGCTTTGTTAGCATTTTCACTCTATAACTTCTAGATGGTAATTTGTTTGCTACAGAGATGCCTAATATTTTCAATAGAAGGTTTTTAAATTTACAAACAAAAAGTTCCCAATTCAATATTAACTGACCATTTATGGGCTACCAGACATATTTTGTTTTTGTTTAGGACAAAAATCCCACCCCCATTATTTTTCATAGACAGATATATTTCTGAAAAGACAATTATTGTAAACATGATATTTTTGGCGAATAAAAAGAGTAATATTGTATGAAACATTACCCAAGATATTGTAAAAAAATATATGGTAAATAACCTTAAAAAATGGTAGAAGATTTCCCTGACCCAATCCAAACAAAATCACCCTGTCGATTTTAGGATAGGTGGGTAAATTGTTATTATTACAATACAATATTTGAATGTATGAACTGTGACCTTAAGGCCATGCACCTAGAGTATGGGTTCTGCATGTAAAAATACCTAATCCAAAAGATTCCTAACACATTTCGATACTAAGAACGCACTTGGATTTTGGTGAGGCAAGTTAATACAATGGGTGACAACAACTGTCCGAATACTAAACAGCTGACAGTGAAAGACAGTAAACAACAGATGAAAATCAGCATTTATTCATGAAAATAACGTGTGATGAACAAATTTCTATCTGTTAAGTTTTACATTCATAATAAAACACAAAGTTTGGGTGGGAGTCTTTCCGTAATGACATATTCATTTGTGAGATTCATGAATCACATTAAAAGAACATATCTAGTGTTTAATCACAGTATTATGAAAAGAAAAAAATGACGTTACAATAAAACAGACCACAGTTCACTATATAATTAGTATACTAGATAGTTATGCAGCTTCAAGATAAGGATTTTATTCTTAATTTTATTTTTCAGTTGTAAAACCAATATTCTCTGACTAAACAATAGTAGTTTAATTACTTAGAATCCATGTGCTTGCAGTTCCATACATCATCTTTCAAACCTTGTTAACATTTCTAGAAAACAAGACAACACCGCAACATCTTTTTGCATACTATTCTTACAAACAATGCATGCAAGTGAAAATGAAAACTCAAGTTTTGAAATGCAACTGAGGGGAAAAATAGGGCTCAGGGCCCAGTTTAACAAAAAATTAAGGCGAAAAAGTATGATCCTGCCAACAATACTGTAAACTAAATATACAGTAAAAATAGTGATCCAATCAGGTGACCGAAAATTCTTTGCTCTGTTTGTTATACGCCTTACATTTTTGTGTGAAACTGGGCCCAGGTCTTAAGCTGTATCATTTTAAGCCTAATTCAATTTTCACCGGTATTCATTTTGAAACTGATGCGCAAAATATGTGAAAAATATATAACAAGGCACATACAACACCAAACTCTGAATATGTAGATCCCCAGAACCACTGTATAGATACCAAGAACCACTACAAAGATCTGAAACACCACTATATAGAGCCCTAGAACCACTTTAAAGAGCCCTAGAACCACTTTATAGAGCCCTACAACCACTATATAGACCCTAGAACCACTATGTAGGTCCCTAGAACCACTAAATGTACTATGTGATAGTCTACATATATCTAACACCTTAAAAATTAACACATGTATTATCTTCAGATAATGACCTTCAACACTAAACTTTTACTGTGACAATGCAACTAACATTATGTCCATGTGATATTATGACAAAGGTTCTTTGAGCTACACAAAAATAAGTTTACAGTCAGTTAAAGTTGCTTGTATACATTTGGTTACATTCGACCAGTAAAGGTCAATCATGGTAAAAATTAACATGAAGAAAAGCATCATGCAATTAGTTTGCACTGTAGAATTAGTATCATAAGTGATAGATATGGGTAAATGACTGTATCTGTACAGAATGAATGTAGGACATTGGCTCCTAGGATATAAGTCCCTTAGCTAAAAAGCAGAAAAAGCCCTTTATAAAACTGTGAATGCGGAGAATATGCCCTTATTATAAAAATAATATGTCTGATGTTGCAGAGGTTTTTGTCCTCACGCACAAAATAGTGAGGGGGCTTTTTGTTAGCATTTGCATTATCATGACGATCTTTTATCTGCCAATGCGAATTTGACCTTAGAGGCTAATGTCTGTCTAAAGAATACTTAATAAATTGTGAACATAAAATGTAAGAAGTTAATGTCACATTTCATAACAAAGCATTGAACAAGGTAACAGTAAAATGAAACAAAACAGTCATAACACAATAATAAATCTTATATCAACTAATGAATACATTATACCAATAAAAACTTCAGATATGAACACATATTGACCTGAAGAAAGAGCCTAATTCTTGTTGTTCATGTACACATCATAAACCTATCACAGCATAGGTCATGGCTCAAATTTAAGCTTACATATTCACAAATGTGTGTACTTTAGCTAGAATAAGAATCACCATTCACTCAACTTGTCAATCGCTGGTGGAAAATAATTTAAACTTTGACCCCTGTAACCCCACACAACTCCAGGCATTTAGCTGTACCATCAACAGTAAGTAAAGCAGACACTGAAACTAATGCCAAAATAAAATAAAAACAGACATATCACAGTAACACATTAAAAACCATAAGCATCAATTTCTTCATCATGCACTTACATCCAAAACAAAATTATGCATACAATTAATTTATAAACAACAGATTTGGAAGATGTATTTCATATATAGTTATTACTCATAAGATCTTAAGATTAACTACCCAGTAATTTTATAACATTGTCCAGTTGGATAAAGCAAAAATCTATGTAACAGTGCAGCGAACCTTAACACTTGTCTGTTTTTTTTGTTCAGTCAAAAAGAAGACCTCTACCTTATTGAAGTCAGAGTTGGCTTTGAATATGTGTGCTTATTGTCACTTGTACCATGTGTACCAAGTTTCATCAACAGTTTTTAGTTCAATCAAGGTTCAAGTTGTTGTACACTGGTGCCGACAACAACACCAAGGCTATAACAATACTTGTTTTCCTACACAACATTAAAAACAATTCATGAAAATTATAAACAGTCTACGAGTACTATTGCTAACTGCTTGAAACATGCCGTGCTAGTGGCATGGAGAGAAAAGGCCACCAATTTCATCAGAATGAAATGAAACAGATTTGAATGTGATTAATTAAATTGTAAATATATGCTAGGTGGGTAAAACGTGAGGATGTTGGACATTTCCAAAGTGACCACTTTATGAGCTGACCTGACCTTGACTACGCTGCAGGTGTCAAGGACAGACCTGAACACAGAGGGATCACAAATTGCCATGTTCACACTAACCATGGTATGTCAAGTGATACATATTCGAATGAAGGTTAACAACATAAGAACAAGCTGTTTTCCTTATTAATATAGCAATTATAACATAACATGTATGCCTTAAATTATTTCTGATTATTTTGTTTTCAGCAACAGTTCTGAATTGAAGGTTATTATGCTCTCTATGCCACTGGCACGCCCCTGCGAAAAAACCCTAGCTATCTGCTGCCTTTATATCCTCCCCTACTTCCTCCTGGTTACCAGCCTCTTCCTCAGGACATATCTCATCCACAAGCTCAGACTTGTCGATACATTCAAAATCGCTATCCTCCGTGCTTTCAGCCTCATCATCAGAGGACTCTAAATAATCATTGCCTGCCACCTCTGCCAGGTCTAGGAAAGTACGGATCTTCTTCGCTATTGCCTGGTGTTCACTGTAAATGCAATCGTTTCACTTTAATATTTTTAAAAAAGAAAGAAATGTAGAAAAATGGTATGTGAGGCTATTATTAAAGTGATATCCCCATAATCAAGTATAACTTCATTTTTGAATAATTCATTTTGTGAATCTAGTCAGGAATGATGGAATTCAATGTCTTTTTGTTTGATCAATGTCTACAAATGTCAAAATAGCAATGTAGATGAAAAGGAATGGAGAAAGCCTTACCTAGGAAACCCGAATGTTAGTGCATCTGTGATTGCGACAGTCATGCCGGCAGAGAGGGTGAGGACAACCTGGTAGCTCTTGCCAACAAAGCTGGTTGCCTCCTCTCGTATACCCACATCTGACACATCATCCACCTGAGCTACAACTGGTCAAACAAACAACAACACATAAAACACCTTTTGTACTAAAACTATTACAGCAAAAGCTAAATCATAATCACATTATATAAAACCCATCAAAGACAACATCTGATAAATCAATATTGCTGTATTAAATACATACTTTTAACAGCATTATACAAAAACAAGATAGAAGAATCTTTATTTAATGTTGGTTATACGATAACAAAAAAAAAGGTTAGCTCAATTAGTTATTTTTTATCATAAATCTAAAAAGCTTTCATAGAAGACAAAATTTATGAACTACTTTGAGCACATTTTCATTAAGTTTGTTTATAAAACCATTTGAGATTGTTCTATAGACTTGCATGAAGTCATACCAGGACTAGTTGCTTGTGTCTGATATACTTACTGACATCAGACTGTTTAAAGGCGAGCACGTCCCAGATGCTTGACTTTCTCAGTCGGATCTCTCCTGTCTCCTTGTTAAAGTCACACTCCTATAAATTCAATTGAACTATCTTAAGCTAACTAACAACTCCCAGGTAAAGTCAGGACCGGTATTCATAAAACATCTAAAGTCATTTCCTAACTTACGTCATTTTTCTAATATCTCAGTTGTCAATTGATATAATAACTGAATACTATCTGAAATATTTTATTTTCACTGATGGTATTTAACATACAATGTAACATTCATTTATATAATTCTAAAATCACTTTAATTTTTCTTTTAATTTTCCTATGAAAAAAATTGACTTAAGTTAAGAAATTACTTAAGATGTTTTATGAATAGGTCCAGGGCTTGAATAAAAAAAATCTTGGAAATTTCACTTGCAATAATTGTTTTCGTTCGGGAAATATTTAAAAAACAACATGATTTCATGACCAATTATATAAGCAGGAATGTTATTGTTTTAATGAATGACTATTAAATTGTATAGGTAATGATTCTATTATTGATAATTGATATACACCTTGAGGGTGATATGGATGAAATGTCGCATAAGTTTTCAAAACTCCCCCCCCCTCCCCGCAAAAAAAGTATAGAAATAAACTAAATTGCACTTAAATTTGCTATTTTCCCCAGTTTTTTGCACCTGCAAAATTATTTAAATATCTTAAACATCAGCTCTCATAATTCAATTTCCATTCACATTGTGTAAGTATTAAAGTATTAAAGGGATTGCTAAAATTGAGCCCTGTTTATAATCATCAGTAAAGTATTGACAATCCAGTTATAAAAATTGTTTGCTAAAGATTTTGTTTAAAATCATTTTACCAACTTTATAAGAACACTGTTGTTTCTAGGGTTTCCTAGAATACATGACATGGTCATGTTAAAACCAAGGTAGACAAGACACCCACCTCCCAGTCTTCCAGGCAGCACATGCCAACTGCAGCACCCAGCACAAAGTAGATCAATTTCAACCACATGGGGTCATTTCCATAGTAACCGATACCGAGCCCCACTGCGCTGAAACCTACTAGCAGGCCCCAGGAGTTGAGGCCAGGCTGCCGGGTGAAATGCAGCCGAACAGGGGTATCAGCCTTCATTGTTAGGTACACCATCCTTGTTGTATTACTCGTACAACTTAAAGGTAATGTTGATGACGCTTATGATAATGACATTTACATGTACAAAAAGAAGAGTAATAGCATCTATATTTGGTTAAAATGATGTCTATAAGAGCAATAATGGCTTTGAGTCTAAATAACTGTACGTGAACAGACTTGTTTACGTTATTTTTTTATGGCAAGAAGAATCCCATTTTGTTGGAGGAGAGGTAAAGGGATTGGTTAATGACGGATCTTCCTTATATGATGATCAACAGGAATGGAAAATAGGACAAAAGGGTTGATGACACTTAAACTGAATAGCAAGCAATGGCAATGAAACTGTTTTGGAAGTGGTTGAAACAACATATATGCAAGTACTGTACGTACGTAAGTAAGTTGAGTAACAGCAACAGATGTGTTAACATCTTCTATGGGAGTAACATGCCAAATAATCGTATGTTCAAAGGATATATTCACGACTTCAATCATTTGGCAATCACCTCAAGTTCCAGAAAGGAGTCTGATAAAAAAGGTCAAGTACCAGAAAGGCCTGGTTCTGACCCAGCCAGAAAGGCCCACTTACCCGAAATAAAGTCCACTTGTTTCGACTACAGGTGAAGTGGTAACGTAAATATGGGTAAAGACAATGGCGACATTGAAGTTTAAAGTTTGATGACAATAAATATACTACATATTTTGTATGTGTTTAACTGTAATGTAGTGATCTAAAAATAGCATCGACAAAGTTGAAATGCGCATTTTAATCATATAATCAAGTGTTTCTGCTCTGGGTTTCCAAACAAATAAAGCGATAGATTTCTATGTGAACAAACTGAATAAAAGACTGCAATGATTTAAATAGAAAGATGAGTAATACAAGCCAGATATTTTCCCGCGAAGATGTCAATTTCTTCTTCTGTTTGTTTACATCTGACTAGATGCTCTTCAATTGAAGGTTGCAAACATCACCGGAAGTTGCAAAAATGTAAATATTGCATTGTGCAAAACAGTGTGTATAATGTCGTATAATGTAGTTGTTTGTACTAAATGCATTTAGCATGACAGTTGTCATTAAGGGGAAATACAAAAGTATAGATTTCAACCAAAAATATAACCTCAAGATAATTCATGTTTCCAAGCTGTATTTTTTTTAAAATGTAATCAAACTTACACTAAGTTACAGTATCTGTGAACTCAAATTCAACTGCAAAACTGCATTCTGAGAAGTGAATTGTATGTATGTATTTCTTTAGACCTTGCGATCAAGGATAACCCGTGAAAGTGCAAGCACTTATTTCCAACGGGGTCCTTTGTTTTTGCTGAAGGGACAGCACGCTGAAGAGACAGTGGTGGGATACAAGGAAGTCTGGGTGCAAGACCCTAGCTCTTTTTCGAAGAGACCCCTTGGTTCTTTTACGTGCTCGGTGTAAAGCACCGATACACGGGGTACAACTTTCCTGGGTTAAACCAGTACTGAGTACACCACTTTGCCAAGCACCAGACAAGGGAACTACTTGTACCAACTTTTAACGTCTTTTGGTATGACGCGGCCAGGGATCAAACCCACGACCTCCCGCTCCGTAGGCGGACGCTTATCCACTAGGCCACGGAGACATCAGTGTCTGTTCATGTTTCGATGTCTGTATTTGTTGCAAAGCTTTAATTTGTTCTTTTGCATGATTCATTAAGACCTCTTATTTCAATACTCATTAAACATGGGCAGAAAAGAGAACCCATTTACGGCCAGTGTGTCGTTGCTCTTAATCTCTTGAATAGACACAATGTATCAGTTTTCACTACAGAATGTATCAGCATACTTCTGAAGGTTAACATCAAAAAACGCCAAAATAACATAGATACCATTAATTCAACTTTGAGAATAGTAAGAGATAGCAAAAAACAAAGTGAAAGAAAGATTGTGTGCCCAAACAGTAGTCCACCTAAATGGCTGTCCACATCTTTTGACGATTTTTTTACTATGGCAGACATTAGAAATTTCAAATAATAAAAGAGTATCCCTGATCGTTCATTATTGTAGTAAGCCCAAATGAGGGTTTATTTACTATAGGGACAGGGCGAGCTCCACGACTGCTAAAACACTAGCTAAAAATGCTACAAACTGAGCTAACTCAATATGTCAGTTTCTTTCGCATGCTTGCATGACATTGTATATCAGTATATTGCATATGGATTTAACTTTTGAGCTCCATGTGCGATCAACTGAAATAGATCAATGTCCCGACTGCTATGACTTGACAGCTTTGCTATGACTGCTATGACCTGACTGCTATCACATGACGGCTATGCCCTGACTGCCATGACATGACTGATATTACCTGACTGCCATGACATGACTGAGATTAACTGACTGTTATGACATGATTATTATGACATGACTGCTATGACCTGATATGACCTCACTTCTATGACATGTCTTCTAAGACATGCCTGATATGACCTGACTGCTATGATTTGACTGCTTTGACATGATTGCTATGACATGATAGCTATGACCTCACTGCTCTGACCTTATATGACCTCACTTTTATTCACTGACTACTATGACCTGACTGTTTTGACCTGACAGGTGACTGCTATACCTTGACTGCTATGATATGATAAATGTAGCTATGACCACACTGCTCTGATTTAATATGACCTCACTTCTATACCCTGACTGCTATGACCTGACTTCTTTGACATGACCGCTATGACCTGACTGCTTATAATGACCTGACTACTCTGACGTCAGCTACAGTGAAATATCATAATTTATGGATTAACTTATGTTAAGTTTGATAATGACTGCCTTCTAAACTACACATTATGGTTTAAAAAAACATCACCGCTTTAGGGCCTTTGCTTGCACATCAAATTTTGTGCCTTCAGGTGGCTTGTTTGCAAATTATCATGCCTCTCAATTCACCAATTGTTTTTTGTCACTCTCATGTATTAAGGCACTGGCCATAAGCCTTAGTCTCAATTACACAGTCTCAAATGATGTAACCCATGATGACCGTAACCCATGATGACCTGCTTACATGTCAGGTTCTTTATTAAATGACATACACACAAATGGCCCAAATACTTGAGACTCAATAACTGAATATTGTACCTCATGAAATTACAAACAATATTTGAGTCATATTCAGATAATTTGAAATATTAATTGTTTTAATATTTTCCACTTTTTTACAGACTAAAATAATGGCATTGTCACGAACAGACGCACACAAGTAAGTTTAATGTTATGAAGCGCTGTAAACTATATCATATGTTTGTAGGTAGCATTAAGACTTTAAAAACCTTCTATCTGTTGCATACTTTATCGACGGACAGGATTTTTTCATTATACCCCCACAAACAAAGTTTGTGAGGGTATATAGGAGTGAGCTTGTCGGTCAGTCGGTCTGTCTGTCTGTCGGTCGGTCGGTCTGTCTGTCGGTCGGTCGGTCTGTCGGTTTTCATGGTTTCCGGACGATAACTCATGAAAGGCTGGACAGATTTGAAAAATTTTTGGTACACAGGTGTAACATCAGAAGATACAGGTCAAGTTCGATATTGGGGCTGGTGGGGCAAAGGTCAAGGTCACTGTTACTAAAAATAGAAAAACGGTTTCCGGACGATAACTCATGAAAGGCTTGACAGATTTGAAAAATGTTTGGTACACAGGTGTAACATCAGAAGATACAAGTCAAGTTCGATATTGGGGCTGGTGGGTCCAAGGTCAAGGTCACTGTTACTAAAAATAGAAAAACGGTTTCCGGACGATAACTCATGAAAGGCTTGACAAATTTGAAAAATTTTTGGTACATAGGTGTAACATCAGAAGATACAGGTCAAGTTCGATATTGAAGCTGGTGGGGCCAAGGTCAAGGTCACTGTTACTAAAAATAGAAAAACGGTTTCCCGACGATAACTCGTGAAAGGCTTGACAGATTTGAAATTGTTTTGGTACACAGGTGTAACATCAGAAGATACAGGTCAAGTTCGATATTGGGGCTGGTGGGGCCAAGGTCAAGGTCACTGTTACTAAAAAAAGAAAAACGGTTTCCGGACGATAACTCATGAAAGGCTAAACGGATTTGAACAATTTTTGGTACACAGGTGTAACATCAGAAGATACAGATCAAGAACGATATTGGGGCTGGTGGGGCCAAGGTCAAGGTCACTGTTACTAAAAAAAGAAAAACGGTTTCCGGATGATAACTCATGAAAGGCTAAACGGATTTGAACAATTTTTGGTACACAGGTGTAACATCAGAAGATACAGATCAAGTTCGATATTGGGGCTGGTGGGGTCAAGGTCACTGTTACTAAAAATAGAAAAATGGTTTCCGGACGATAACTCATGAAAGGCTTGACAGATTTGAACATTTTTTGGTACACAGGTGTAACATCAGAAGATACAGGTCAAGTTCGATATTGGGGCTGGTGGGGCCAAGGTCAAGGTCACTGTTACTAAAAATAGAAAAATGGTTTCTGCTTCATAACTTTAATTGGGCATGAGATATTGTGATGAAACTTGCTGTATAGGCAGCCTCTGTGAAGACAATGCTTGTGATTGAAAATGGGGCCAGTGGAGTAAAGGTTTTTGTGCACTGTTACGAAAATAGAAAAACGGTTTCCGGACAAACAGTACATGCATGATAAAAGAAGATGCAGTGTGCAGTAACCTTGGAGTTATGGCCTCTTTTCAAAGGAATGGTTTGCCATTCCTGTGTCCAGGCGGCATTTGGGGGTATTCGTCACTCCTGTGACAGCTCTAGTTTGCATTGTTAAATTTACATTACAATTCTTCTTGAATTTCTTTTTTTCTAAATCAATGCCAATCATCCCAAGGAAACGAATCTTTCAGGTTGGTTCATCTGGATTTAAAAGGTGCTGCACCTAAAGTTGAATACTATCATTTTGTAAGTATAGTTACTGTCTAAGGTGAACTAATGGGGTTAATGAACACAAATGATTATACAAGTAGAAAGAGAAATGTAAAACTAGATCCTTCTTAACTACTGGTCACATTTTTCCTTATATATATATATGGAAGACTTAATTTTCAAGAATTGAAAGAATAGAATTGAGAATGTGTGGCATAAGTTATTAGTTTTAAAAGAGACTAGTTCAATCAAATTAAGTGATTTCTTCATGTAATATGAGCACTTCCTGTTCCAGTTGTTACCGCTGTTAAAAAGATTCGGTGCGACAGGCCTACTCATAGAATATGAGGACATGTTTCCATACTCAGGAGAGCTGCAGGAATTAGCCCAGCCTTATGCATACAGGTAGGAGTTTGTGTGTGCTTCAGAGGTATAGTGTGTGCTACAGAGGTATTGTGTATGCTACAGAGGTATTGTGTGTGCTACAGAGGTTTTGTGTGTCCTACGGAGGTATTGTGTGTCCTACAGAGGTATTGTGTGTCCTTCAGAGGTATTTTGTGTCCTACAGAGGTATTGTGTGTCCTACAGAGATATTGTGTGTCCTACAGAGGTATTGTGTGTGCTACAGAGGTATTGTGTGTCCTACAGAGGTATTGTGTGTCCTACAGAGGTATTTTGTGTCCTACAGAGGTATTGTGTGTCCTACAGAGATATTGTGTGTCCTACAGAGGTATTGTGTGTGCTACAGAGGTATTGTGTGTCCTACAGAGGTATTGTGTGTCCTACAGAGGTATTGTGTGTCCTACAGAGGTATTTTGTGTCCTACAGAGGTATTGTGTGTGTCCTACCGAGGTATTGTGTGTCCTACAGGGGTATTGTGTGTGCTACAGAGGTATTGTGTGTCCTACAGAGGTATTGTATGTGATACAGAGGTATTGTGTGTCCTACAGAGGTATTGTGTGTCCTACAGAGGTATTGTATGTGCTACAGAGGTATTGTGTGTCCTACAGAGGTATTGTGTGTCCTACAGATGTATGGTGTGTCCTACAGAGGTATTGTGTATCCTACAGAGGTACTGTGTGTGCTACAGAGGTATTGTGTGTGCTCCAGAGGTATTGTGTGTCCTACAGAGGTATTGTGTGTCCTACAGATGTATTGTGTGTGCTACAGAGGTATTGTGTGTCCTACAGATGTATTGTGTGTGCTACATAGGTATTGTGTGTGCTACAGATGTATTGTGTGTGCTCCAGAGGTATTGTGTGTGCTACAGAGGTATTGTGTGTCCTACAGAGGTGTTGTGTGTGCTACAGAGGTATTGTGTGTGCTCCAGATGTATTGTGTATGCTACAGAGGTATTGTGTGTCTTACAGATGTATTGTGTGTGCTACAGATGTATTGTGTGTGCTACAGAGGTATTGTGTGTCTTACAGATGTATTGTGTGTGCTACAGAGGTATTGTGTGTCCTACAGAGGTGTTGTGTGTGCTACAGAGGTATTGTGTGTCCTACAGAGGTGTTGTGTGTGCTACAGAGGTATTGTGTGTGCTACATAGGTATTGTGTGTGCTCCAGATGTATTGTGTATGCTACAGAGGTATTGTGTGTGCTACAGAGGTATTGTGTGTCTTACAGATGTATTGTGTGTGCTACAGATGTATTGTGTGTGCTACAGAGGTATTGTGTGTGCTTCAAGAGGTACTGTGTGTGCTACAGAGGTATTGTGTGTGCTCCAGAGGTATTGTGTGTCCTACAGAGGTATTGTGTGTCCTACACAAAAGTTATGTATGT
This sequence comes from Mya arenaria, assembly GCF_026914265.1. Lineage (NCBI taxonomy): Eukaryota > Metazoa > Mollusca > Bivalvia > Myida > Myidae > Mya > Mya arenaria. The sequence continues at coordinate 52,008,101 of NC_069123.1, forward strand.
TCTAAAGAACTTATATATACAGTTCATAAAACCAATAACTAAAAGTGTGTAATATATCCCCTTACACATGCATATATACATCCCATAGCTTACCTATGTGGGTTCAATCCTAGACATAAATGTAAACATGTGTCTTATTTGGTGTTACTGTTACTTCATTTTGTTCCTGTTTTGCAATGCATACACATACTGATTCTTTGTGTTCATACTACACATTCTACATTTTGTTGCTTGTAACAACAGATCAAAAATTTATACATGCTCCACATGTTTTTAGCTCACCTGTCACGTAGTGACAAGGTGAGCTTTTGTGATCACTCTTCGTCCGTCGTCCGTCCGTCCGTCTGTCCGTCCGTTCACAATTGCTTGTGAACACAATAGAGGTCACAATTTTGACCTAATCTTTATGAAACTTGGTCAGACTGATCATCTCTATAAAATCTAGGTCAAGTTCGATATTGGGTCATCTGGGGTCAAAAACTAGGTCACTAGGTCAATTAGTAGAAAAACCTTGTGAACACAATAGAGGTCACAATTTTAGCCTAATCTCAATGCAACTTGGTCAGAATGGTCATCTCTATAAAATCTAGGTCAAGTTCGATATTGGGTCATCCGCGGTCAATAATTAGGTCACTAGGTCAATTAGTAGAAAAACCTTGTGAACACAATAGAGGTCACAATTTTAGCCTAATCTCAATGCAACTTGGTCAGAATGATCATCTCTATAAAATGTAGGTCAAGTTCGATATTGGGTCATCCGCGGTCAACAACTAGGTCACTAGGTCAATTAGTACAAAAACCTTGTGAACACAATAGAGGTCACAATTTTAGCCTAATCTCAATGCAAGTTGGTCAGAATGATCATCTCTATAAAATCTAGGTCAAGTTCGATATTGGGTCATCCGCAGTCAATAACTAGGTCACTAGGTCAATTATTAGAAAAACCTTGTGAACACAACAGAGGTCACAATTTTGACCTAATCTTTATGAAACTTGGTCAGAATGATCATCTCTATGAAATCTAGGTCAAGTTCGATATTGGGTCATCTGGGGTCAAAAACTAGGTCAGTAGGTCAATTAGTAGAAATACCTTGTGAACACATTAGAGGTCACAATTTTAGCCTAATCTCAATGCAACTTGGTCAGAATGATCATCTCTATAAAATCTAGGTCAAGTTCGATATTGGGTCATCCGCGGTCAATAACTAGGTCACTAGGTCAATTAGTAGAAAAACCTTGTGAACACAATAGAGGTCACAATTTTGACCTAATCTCAATGCAAATTGGTCAGAATGATCATCGCTGTAAAATGTAGGTCAAGTTTGATATTGGGTTATTCACGGTCAATAACTAGGTCACTAGGTCAATTAGTACAAAAACCTTGTGAACACAATAGAGGTCACAATTTTAGCCTAATCTCAATGCAACTTGGTCAGAATGATCATCTCTATAAAATCTAGGTCAAGTTCGATATTGGGTCATCCGCGGTCAATAACTAGGTCACTAGGTCAATTAGTACAAAAACCTTGTGAACACAATAGAGGTCACAATTTTAGGCTAATCTTAATGCAACTTGGTCAGAATGATCATCTCTATAAAATCTGGGTCAAGTTCGATATTGGGCCATACGCAGTCAATAACTAGGTCACTAGGTCAATTATTAGAAAAACCTTGTGAACAAAATAGAGGTCACAATTTTAGCCTTATCTTAATGAAACTTGGTCAGAATGATCATCTTAACATAAGCTAGGTCAAGTTCGATATTGGGTCAACCCAGGTCAAAAACTAGGTCACTAGGTCAATTAGTAGAAAAACCTTGTGAACACAATAGAGGTCACAATTTTAGCCTAATCTCAATGCAACTTGGTCAGAATGATCATCTCTATAAAATGTAGGTCAAGTTCGATATTGGGTCATCCGCGGTCAACAACTAGGTCACTAGGTCAATTAGTACAAAAACCTTGTGAACACAATAGAGGTCACAATTTTAGCCTAATCTCAATGCAAGTTGGTCAGAATAATCATCTCTATAAAATCTAGGTCAAGTTCGATATTGAGTCATCCGCAGTCAATAACTAGGTCACTAGGTCAATTATTAGAAAAACCTTGTGAACACAACAGAGGTCACAATTTTGACCTAATCTTTATGAAACTTGGTCAGACTGATCATCTCTATGAAATCTAGGTCAAGTTCGATATTGGGTCATCTGGGGTCAAAAACTAGGTCAGTAGGTCAATTAGTAGAAATACCTTGTGAACACATTAGAGGTCACAATTTTAGCCTAATCTCAATGCAACTTGGTCAGAATGATCATCTCTATAAAATCTAGGTCAAGTTCGATATTGGGTCATCCGCGGTCAATAACTAGGTCACTAGGTCAATTAGTAGAAAAACCTTGTGAACACAATAGAGGTCACAATTTTAGCCTAATCTCAATGCAACTTGGTCAGAATGATCATCGCTATAAAATGTAGGTCAAGTTTGGTATTGGGTCATTCACGGTCAATAACTAGGTCACTAGGTCAATTAGTACAAAAACCTTGTGAACACAATAGAGGTCACAATTTTAGGCTAATCTTAATGCAGCTTGGTCAGAATGATCATCTCTATAAAATCTGGGTCAAGTTCGATATTGGGTCATACGCAGTCAATAACTAGGTCACTAGGTCAATTATTAGAAAAACCTTGTGAACAAAATAGAGGTCACAATTTTAGCCTTATCTTAATGAAACTTGGTCAGAATGATCATCTTAACATAAGCTAGGTCAAGTTCCATATTGGGTCAACCCAGGTCAAAAACTAGGTCACTAGGTCAATTAGTAGAAAAACCTTGTGAACACAATAGAGGTTACAATTTTAGGCTTAACTCAATTCAACTTGGTCAGAATGATCATCTCTAGAAAAATATAGGTCAAGTTCACAAGTTTTGCATAGGCTTATATAGAACAAAAAACTTCTTGTCTAAACCAACAAGACATTGGCATTTTATATGTGGCATAACCTAGTGGCCCGCTACCAAGATTGTTCAATTTGTGCACCTGTGGTGAAAAGAGGCCTCACCCTGGGTGTCACAAGTTTTACATAGGCTTATATAGGAAAAAACTTTAAAATTTTCTTGTCTGAAGCCACAAGGACTAGGTCTTAAATATTTGGTTTGAAGCATTGCCTACTGATAGGGTCATGTGGGGTAAAAAACTAGGTCAGTGGGACAAATAAAAGAGTGGCCTCTAGGGGCCATACTTTTCATTGGATCTTTATGATAATAGGTCAGAATGTTCACTTTATTTAGCAAAGCTACAGGTGAGCGATACAGGGCCATCATGGCCCTCTTGTTGTATAGGTATTTTCAAGCCAGTGATATGTTATGCCTTGTACATATTTATATGACGTACCCATGTACATACTATATTCCTTTAAGACGATTTACCTCTTTTAGTTTATTAAAAGTTATTATTCCTAATATGCTACAGTGTTATTTCACAGCATTTAAGTTTGAACTGATTGTATGTGTTTCATGTTAGCAAGGACAAGATCTGTGCCATTCAGCAGCTGGCTGCGCAGAATGGGCTCATAGTTATCCCCCTTATTCAGACAATCGGCCATTTTGAAGTAAGTTCTACTTCTAGAACGACAGTATGATGAGTATTTGACTAAACAGCTGTGATACAGAAGTGACAATAGAATTGTTCATGTATTTGGTATTGCTTTATTCATCTTGAGTTTTAAATTGTAAATATTAAAAATAACTTTGATGAAATTTCTGAAACAAATGTTTAAAAATCACAATACATTGTTAACTTTTCAGTTTGTTTTGAAGCATAACAAGTTCCACAGTTTGTGTGAGGTGCCAGGATTTCCTAGCGCTTTGTGCCCGTCCAACCCAGGTAAGCTAGAAATAAAGATAGTTTTTCTTTCATTTCTAGAATACCTATTCATTATACTGAGAAGTTTTAAAACATGCAGTTGCCTAAAATCAAGGTGTTTCAATGCCTTTACTAAAATAGGTAAAAGATGCTGGTACATGATTGGAACAAAAATAAATTGTGCTGTTTGTGTAAGTGCTATTTGTGTTTTAAATCCTGTGTATTTCATTTTTCATCCTGTGTATTACATATGTTCCTGCAGATTCATTAACAGCATTGAGCCTGATGATAGACCAGGTGATGGCGCTGCATCCGGCCATACAGCACTTCCATGTTGGTGGTGATGAGGTATGGGAACTGGGGTGCAATGTAGCAGATATTTCAAATCCAAACACTTTTTAAATACTTTCATAAAAAAAGAAGTTTATAAACAGAACTTAAAAATGTTGAACAAAATTCCTAATGTTTTGACGATAAACAGGCAGTTTAGCTCATGGAGCTATTGTCGTCACTTGATTGTTTTGTTCGTTGTCGTCGTTGTCAGGTGTGTTGCATTAGTTTTGCGTTTAGGTAACTTACAAGGAAACTATCAAAGCTATCACTTTGAATTTGGGAAGCTTGTTCATGCTATACCCTTCTTCACATTGTACCCTAAAGATGCTGAGTCTCATCTGTTATTTTGGGTAAAAAACATGAATTTTGATGGATTTTGAGAGTTGGACATAGCTTCTTCAATTTTTGTTGGATTGATTTCAATTGTTTTTTCACAGACAATAAATGGATAATGTCTTCAATATATCAAACAAGTTTTTGAGTTACACATTTGGAAGGGTAGGGGGAGGGTGTGGGATATTTTAGTATTTTAGGACTTTGTAATTTTTAGCTAGTCTATTTTTTTAAGTTTTGTGCATGGGTCACTTACAAGCAAACTATCAAAGCAATCACTTTCAAACTTTGGTATACCTGTAAACTATCAAATGTACAATATGAAATAAATAAACCGTAAAAGAATAAAATCAGACAAGCGTTCAGCACCCAAAGGCGGTGCTCTTGTTATAAATTGTATTATTATGATGTTTCTATTTGGTACATGATTGTACAGGTGTACCACCTGGGCGTGTGTGAACGATGCAAGGAGAAGATGGCCCTAGAGAACTGGACACCCCAGCAGCTGTTCTTTGCCCACATGCGTGCTGTCTGTCTCTATATCAAAGAAAAGTACCCACACCTCACCATCATTATGTGGGACGACATGCTCAGATTCCTCGAACAACCTGTACTCTCTGGTAACCAGTTTTGTTAATGTTTTCATCATTTTTATGTTGAATATGTTTAAAAAGTACATACACAGTCTGGCAAACATATACTTATAATGAAAGCATACAGGTACTAAAAGAGACTGTGTCACAGATTGGCACCAAAAAACGAATCTCAGGACAATTATCTAATAGAATGTGTTACTCTTTGATATCATAATTGTAAAAAAAAGTACCAAAATGTAAAAAAAAAATTGTGTCGGAGACCGGGTTTGAACCCGCGTCGCCAAAATTGAAGTCCAGCGTCTTACTCACTGAGCTACAAAGGCTTTTTCTAATCAGGTGACATAATTAAGCTATACACCTACCTCTGTAATATCACGTGATAACACCACCTAGCCAATCACGCATAAGGAATGAATTCTACCTGGTAGATATACCCAGTAATCTTTTTTAATGGAAAAATACGAAATAACTGCTAAACTTAAATAAATTGTAAACTATGTGGTACTTCAGTTAGTAAGTTTCAATGCATTGTACACATCGATGCCAAGTTTATGTCAGTTTTCGACAATTTTCTTCTTTTTTTCGCTATTTTATCATACGTGAGACAGCCCCTTTAACATAAATTTAAACAAAAATAAGAAGAGAAAGTGGTGTAAAACATATGTTGCTAGGTATCTAACAGCATCTATTTTCAATAACATTTGAAATAATGTTAAATTTTACTTTATTTGTTTTCTTGTTTCAGAATCAGGCCTGGGTACCCTTGTGGAGCCGATGATATGGCACTATCTCCCGTCTTTTCTTCTTCCACCTGGTTAGTTTCCATACATCTATCCTCAATCCAGTCAAGAATTTCCTACTGTTATGTCCCTTTTAAAAAAAAAGGTATGTAGGTTTCCAAATGTCTTGTCCACCCTATAAATCTAGAATGCTTTGACCCAGGACCATGAAGTGTCAGCGTTATGTTCAGGGCTCTAAAATAACTTTTGAATCCACTTATCCAGCCGGGCAAGTAGATAAAAACAATACTTGCCCTGACCTTATGTGCACTTGTCCTGATTATTCAACCATTTTTACCCCGAATGTTAGGTATAAATGATTTCTTACAACAGTAAATGATGAAAAACACAATTTTACTATGTTCACTAACATTTATTAACTTAATTGTACATGTTAACTGTCGATGCATATATTGTGGCACTAGTATGTTGAATGAAGACATATACTGTATGGCAACAAACCACTCAACTGCTCAATTAAGCTGTGGTCTTCTCTGCCATGATTTGAAGATGACAGACAACAGTTATCCATGTCAGTAAACTGCAAGTGAGATTTGTCAATGTAGTAAAATGACTATGTTATATTTCTTTATTTTTACAATCTCATAAAAACAATAAACCACAGTTAAAACTGATTTAGACAAACATCTAAGAGAAATGTATTATCTCACATTTATTTTGCTGGTATTACCATGCAAAATGATCTCTTTTACAACTCTATTTCTATGACGCACACCTGCTTCTCGAACTTCAGTAATATGTACTTAACACTTAACCATGTGATATTGCACAAAACATTGTTTTTCTTTACACCTATTCATAGAAAGGGATGAATTATAGTTTCATCTGCATCATATCGACTGGCAGATGGGTGGCAAGACTTGTGGGCTGGTGGTGTTAGCTGTTGTCCGATCAATACCTTTAGAGGCCTTTGTCCAATCATCACAAAATTTGATCAGCTTTGTGAATTTACTTGTCCTTGCCAAATATTTGGTTGTAAGCATTTAAAGCGATACAGTATAAAACTTTTATGTATGTAAAAATATTTTTAAAATAAACGAAAAAGACCACAAAAAATGTTTGATTGTCCTAGACAATCAGAATGCTGTGAAGGTGCCATTGACCTACAGATAATCTCTATTGAATTTGAGGTCATAAGGTTATTATAACTTTTTCTGCAAAATAATTCAAGGGCCATTTTATCTATCTTCAGTGGTAGGGTGCCCTTGACTAGCTGATGACCCCTTTTGTTTTATGAATTCAGTTGGGTTAGGTCAAGATCCAGTCCTATGCAGTTGAAAACTTTTAACACAAAAAAATTAAAAAATTGCATGACTTAGGCCTAAAAAAAAAATACATTTGGATCGGGTTACCCGATCCTACCTACGGAATAGGCGCCGACCCTACCGTTTTTATAGTCAGTTTGAAAAAAAAAATGAAAAACTAAAAAAAAAATTTTTTTTTTTTTTCGTTTTTGTTTTTAAATTGCTTTTCAATATGTAGTTTAAACCTTAAATGCTTAAACAGAAGATAGCTTTAACACCATTCTCCAATGATGAAAATGATATTCTTATATAAAGCCTAATAAAAAAAATAAATAAAAAAAAATTAAAAGCCTACCTACCCTACCTATTTTTGAAAAGGATGTAACCCTAACCAAACAAATTTTTTTTAGGCCTTAGGGCCATCAGACATCAGTGGTAGGTTGTCCTTGACAAGTATGACCCTTTGGCAGGTGTCAGTCCATCAAATGTGAAGGTCACAGTCAACAGGGCTTCGGCGTGCAGTTGTTAACAATTCAGCGCCAAAGTTTTTATTTTTGAACATTTGTGAATATGGGTCACCTCAATTCAAAAACAAGGTCACTAGGTCAAATAATAGGAAGTTTTTTTATTCCATGTCATTTAGTCAATAGTTCTTTTTATCCAGTTGTTATGAGACTTAGTCAGAATACTTGTCAACTTATTGTCTTTAACATTTGTGAATATGGGCCACCTCATGACAAAAACTAGGTCACTAGGTAGATATCTTAGGAAATATTTTCCCAGTGACATAATTTAAAAGTTTTTATCTAATTTTCATAAAAATTTTACAAAAACTTGTCTGTATTGTATCTTAGGCTATGTGAATATGAGTCATCTTGGGTAAAAAATATGTCATTAGGTTAAATTCCCTGTTCTTGATTTAAATTTATATTTTAATTAACTGTTAATTTTTTTTTGTCTTCCTGAAATCTTAGATGATAAAGTGTGTCATCTGAGGTCAAAAACTAGGTCCTCTTGGACTTTAAGGAAAAGCTGATGTATTTATAAAATGTTCATTTTTCCTCATTCAAATGGAATAGTTCTGTTAATCTTTATGAAATTTGATCAGGTTATTTGTATGAACATATCTTTAATAAGTATAAATATGTGTCTTGCTTAAAAAAACTACGGCACTGGCTCAAATCTTGGGTCTGCAAATTTTCATCGACAAATAAAAAATCGAATTAGCCCCTTTGTTATTTTTTATCACTGAGAAAAGGTTCCAAGATATTTTAGTCACAAGCGAATGGTTACTGATCTTTTCCCCAATCCTTTTTATTCAGACCTGTGGGACCGATTATCTAGGGTGTTTCCAAACATCTGGGTGGCGAGTGCGTTCAAGGGTGCGACGGGCGCGTGTGTGTATGCCACAAACATCATGTACCATGTGGACAACAACCTTGCCTGGCTTGGGGTCTTAGAACGTATTAAATCCAAGTTTGAAAACATACGAGGCATTGCAGTCACAGGTTGGCAAAGGTACATCCTAACCTATGGACCATAGGTGTAATATGCATGCTTGTTGTATAAAAGATAAAGCTGCTTGGAGAAAATCAACTTTGATTAATAATTTTTTCATCATATTGTCTTTATAAATGTTGGAGTAGTAAATTAAACATAGGTGGGCCTTGTTGCTGGTATGTACACCCATAGTTTGCTGACAATGTGTCTCCTTATTTTGCACTTTATACAAGGTTTTCACTTTTACAGGTACGACCACTATGCAATACTGTGTGAGTTATTGCCCCAAGCCCTGCCATCCCTTGCTATCTGTCTGGCGGTCATTAGGACAGGTATTTGTCTTATACAAAGTTTTTATTCGCTCGTTTAAAAAAACAGGACTTTTACCGGCAGTGTAAGGCCGGTCGAGGATATTCCAGGATGTTTTCCTCTCAATAACTTAAGAATCCTTTGTCCATTAACCAATAAATTTGGTCAGAGTGTGTAAAGGTATAATACCTGAGACAAGTTTGATAACCAACCATGATAACCACCCATATTGATCTAGTCACTTAAGAGTTATCGCCCTATAATTTTAGAAATTACATAAAATTGGTCTTGTCTGCTCAACTCGAGAGATATCCTCCTTTAATAATCAAAATAACCTAAAAAAACTTGCTACACTTGTTGCCAGAGACAGTACTTCAGTACATAGCAAGGCCCATAACTCTGGCTTTAATTTTTGTTAATGCCCCTTGTTTGGCTGGGAAAAAGTCAATACAACAGATGAGAGCTAGAGTTGCTCAGCAGAGTTTTTGTCTAACCAAAATTTGAATTGATCAAATAAATTTCTGAAAAAAAATGTGTTGTGTAAAACAGTTACTTCATAGATTTCGTTCATATAATAAAACATACAGAAAAGCATCTATATGAGTCCAGTTACTCTACATATAACTTTCAGTCACCCATATACATGTATATATATTCCTCCACTTCAGGCACCTTCAATGAGGACACCCACATGTCTGTGTCACATGACCTCAAGTTCAATTGTCAGCTCCCTCTTAACCCGTTTGAAGGGTGAGTAGGTGCACAGCCGTCACATTGCCTTGTCAAATTGGTGGAAAGTACTTTTGCGATAAATAAGAAAAAGTAATGAAAAACAAATTGATTAAATAATTTCCTTCATAGATATATGATATTAAAATAATATCCCTGACAAAGGCTTTATATTGTGATTTATTAAGTAAGAAAGAGTAATTTATAAATAATGGGCTTTATTTTGTGTTCAATTGCTCATTAAAAAAAGATTCCTAGCTCTTTATTTTTATTTTTTTACTTTGGCCACTATTATGAAGAATTTAAGTGTGGCTTACTGGAAATGTCATTTTATATTGAATAACAATTTGAGAATCTGCAAATTAAATCTTTTGTTACTGGAAACCATTATTATGAACCAGACAAGATGATAAAATTTGTGTAAAAATATTCTAATAAACTGACGATCTCATTTAAGTTATACAGACAACACGACTGAGTTCTTGAACATCATTGAATGCAACTGCTGCATTATATTAGTGAAGGCCAGGGCTTGATTCCCCATCATAGACAATGGAAATTTTCAGTTTCTTCTCCTTATCTTGCATTTCTTTAACATGACATTTCTTTAACATGACTTTGCATATTCATACATTTAATATTTAGTATTTTAGTATTTAATAACTATGTTAATGAGTGCAGACAACTCAAATTTTATCATATGGTCATGAATTTAGGGTATGTCAAAGAATTGTGTTATTAATTCATACATGTTTTTTTATTATGCCCCCCCCCCCATATTGTCCATGCTTTGTCTCTCCCTCATTCCAATTGTCTGTTTGTTACACACTTGTCTGGGGAATAACTAAAAAGTCATTGATGTGTTTTCAATGAATCTTTTAACATAGAAACTGGAATTATAGAAAGATAGCAATGAGCGTATGTGCAATGTGCAACTGGAATTATAGATAGATAGCAATGAGTGTATGTGCAGTGTGCAACTGGAATTATAGAAAGATAGCAATGAGCGTATGTGCAGTGTGCAACTGGAAGTATAGATAGATAGCAATGAGTGTATGTACAGTGTGCAACTGGAATTATAGATAGATAACAATGAGTGTATATATGTGCAGTGTGCAACTGGAATTATAGATAGATAGCAATGAGCGTATGTGCAGTGTGCAACTGGAATTATAGATAGATAACAATGAGTGTATATATGTGCAGTGTGCAACTGGAATTATAGATAGATAGCAATGAGTGTACATATGTGCAGTGTGCAACTGGAATTATAGATAGATAGCAATGAGCATATGTGCAGTGTGCAACTGGAAGTATAGATAGATAGCAATGAGCGTATGTGCAGATAGATAACAATGAGCGTATGTGCAGTGTGCAACTGGAACTATAGATAGATAGCAATGAGTGTATGTGCAGTGTGCAACTGGAAGTATAGATTGATAGCAATGAGCGTATGTGCAGTGTGCAACTGGAATTATAGACAGATAGCAATGAGCGTATGTGCAATGTGCAACTGGAATTATAGATAGATAGCAATGAGTGTATGTGCAGTGTGCAACTGGAATTATAGAAAGATAGCAATGAGCATATGTGCAGTGTGCAACTGGAAGTATAGATAGATAGCAATGAGTGTATGTGCAGTGTGCAACTGGAATTATAGATAGATAACAATGAGTGTATATATGTGCAGTGTGCAACTGGAATTATAGATAGATAGCAATGAGCGTATGTGCAGTGTGCAACTGGAATTATAGATAGATAACAATGAGTGTATATATGTGCAGTGTGCAACTGGAATTATAGATAGATAGCAATGAGTGTACATATGTGCAGTGTGCAACTGGAATTATAGATAGATAGCAATGAGCATATGTGCAGTGTGCAACTGGAAGTATAGATAGATAGCAATGAGCATATGTGCAGATAGATAACAATGAGCGTATGTGCAGTGTGCAACTGGAACTATAGATAGATAGCAATGAGTGTATGTGCAGTGTGCAACTGGAAGTATAGATTGATAGCAATGAGCGTATGTGCAGATAGATAGCAATGAGCGTATGTGCAGTGTGCAACTGGAATTATAGACAGATAGCAATGAGCGTATGTGCAGTGTGCAACTGGAACTATAGATAGATAGCAATGAGTGTATATATGTGCAGTGTGCAACTGGAATTATAGATAGATAGCAATGAGTGTATGTGCAGTGTGCAACTGGAAGTATAGATAGATAGCAATGAGCCTATGTGCAGTGTGCAACTGGAATTATAGATAGATAGCAATGAGCGTATGTGCAGTGTGCAACTGGAATTATAGATAGATAGCAATGAGTGTATATATGTGCAGTGTGCAACTGGAATTATAGATAGATAGCCATGAGTGTACATATGTGCAGTGTGCAACTGGAATTATAGATAAATAGCAATGAGTGTACATATGTGCAGTGTGCAACTGGAATTATAGCTAGATAGCTATGAGTGTATATATGTTCAGTGTGCAACTGGAATTATAGATAAATAGCAATGAGTGTACATATGTGCAGTGTGCAACTGGAATTATAGATAGATAGCAATGAGTGTACATATGTGCAGTGTGCAACTGGAATTATAGATAGATAGCAATGAGTGTATTTATGTGCAGTGTGCAACTGGAATTATAGATAAATAGCAATGAGTGTATATATGTGCAGGGTGCAACTGGAATTATAGCTAGATAGCTATGAGTGTATATATGTTCAGTGTGCAACTGGAATTATAGATAAATAGCAATGAGTGTATATATGTTCAGTGTGCAACTGGAATTATAGATAAATAGCAATGAGTGTATATATGTGCAGGGTGCAACTGGAATTATAGCTAGATAGCAATGAGCATATGTGCAGTGTGCAAGAGCTTTAGTTCTATGTTCCATTTTTCCTGAGTTTTTATATTACATAACCATATTTTGTAGATTCAAATTTTGTCCGCACCAAAAGTCCAAAATTGTTTGAGAACTTTATTTAAATTTTCTTAAATGGAGGAGCCATAAACACTCTGGCCATTTTAGTACTTCCATCGCTTCCAGTGAAATGCTTGTGTGAATATGTTTTAGTTGAAGTACATAGGTCTTACGTTACTTGAAAACAAATAAAGAAATCAGTGTGCAATATTTATATGTCATAATGATCTAATAGTTTGTTTACCTTTTACCAATAATTTGTTAACCTAGTTATTGATTTGAATCATCTTGTGTGGGGAAAAGAGCTGTTAGAAGCAACATCTTTTGAAAATTAACTTCATGTGGGAACTTCTTGACTACCATATCGGACAGCTTTTCAATGTTTACACTAATGATTGAATTCCAAATTATACAATGTTTCTTCATTAAACAGACATTTATCTTTGTAATTCTGTGTTGATGTGTATGTTCTAGGAAGGAGGTTGCGTGTTGTGAGTACCCAGGCTCAGACATCTACACCCAGACAGTTGAGATGCTGAGGCTTGATACTGCATACGAGGATTTCCTCCACAGTGAAGGGTAATGATAGGGGAGGGTGTTTGTCACTTCCTTCACAGTGAAGGGTAATGACAGGGGAGGGTGTTTGTCACTTCCTCCACAGTGAAGAGTAATGACAGGGGAGGGTGTTTGTCACTTCCTCCACAGTGAAAGGTAATAACAGGGGAGGGTGTTTGTCACTTCCTCCACAGTGAAGAGTAATGATAGGGGAGGGTGTTTGTCACATCCTTTACAATGAAGGATGGGTATGATAGGGGAGGGTGTTTGTCATATCCTTTACAATGAAGGATGGGTATGATAGGGGAGGGTGTTTGTCATTTCTTCCACAGTGAAAAGTAATGATAGGGGAGGGTGTTTGTCACATCCTTTACAATGAAGGATGGGTATGATAGGGGAGGGTGTTTGTCACATCCTTTACAATGAAGAATGGGTATGATAGGGGAGGGTGTTTGTCACATCCTTTACAATGAAGGATGGGTATGATAGGGGAGGGTGTTTGTCATATCCTTTACAATGAAGGATGGGTATGATAGGGGAGGGTGTTTGTCACATCCTTTACAATGAAGGATGGGTATGACAGGGGAGGGTGTTTGTCATTTCTTCCACAGTGAAGAGTAATGATAGGGGAGGGTGTTTGTCAAATCCTTTACAGTGAAGGATGGGTATGATAGGGGAGGGTGTTTGTCAAATCCTTTACAGTGAAGGATGATTATGATAGGGGAGGGTGTTTGTCACATCCTCCACAGTGTAGGGTGTGTATGATAGGAGAAGGTGTTTGTCACTTCCTCCACAGTGAAAGGTATGACAGGGGGAGGGTGTCTGTCACTTCCTCCACATTTAAGGGTATTGACAGGGTAGGGTGTTTTTCACTTCTTTCACAATGAAGGGTGGGTATGATAGAGAAGGGTGTTTGTCACATCCTCCACAACAAAGGGTAATGATAGGGAAGGGTGTTTGTTAATTCCTCCACAGTGAAGAGTGGGTATGATAGAGGAGGATGTTTTTCACATCCCCTACAGTGAAAGATAATGATAGGGGAAGGTGTTTGTCACTTCCACCACAGTGAATGGGTATTGACAGGGGAGGGTGTTTTTCACTTCCTCCACAATGAAGGGTGGGTATGATTGGTGAAGGTGTTTGTAGGGAATGGTGTTTGTCACTTCCTCCACAGTGAAGAGTGATGATAGGGAATGGTGTTTGTCACTTCATCCACAGTGTAAGGTGAGCATGATAGAGGAGGGTGTATGTCACATTCTGCACAGTGAAGGATGGGTATCATAGGGGAGGGTGTTTGTCACATTCTCCACAGTGTAAGGTGAGCATGATAGAGGAGGGGGTTTGTAACATTGACCACAGTGAAGGATGGGTATGATAGGACAGGATGTCCTCACTTCCTCAAAGTGAAGGCATGATAGCAGACAATGTTTGTCACATAGAAGAATATCAATCAAAGAATATCTAGCCAGTGCTATCATTTTTGTTAGTTTCTTCACCTATGACCCAGTAAAGAAATTTTTAATGAAAATGGTGATTGATATTTTGATGAAACCTTATACCTACTCATTTATTCCTAACAATTTCATTATCCTTAATTTCATGTCTTGTGCAGGCGTTTGTCATGGATGAATGAGTATCACATGAGGCGAAACTTCACCAACCCCATGCACATGGGGGCCCTGCTGGGACAGGCTCTAAAGTATGTCCAGGGAAATGGCACTAGATTGTTTTACATTAAAGGCCTTGCTTCATAAATAATTGTTATTAAAAAAGATTGTTAAACATTATTGGTACTTGTGCATGGTTAGGTAATTAGAGGTTGCAAACAACTTTAAATTCAACATGTTTATATAGCTCTTGAGACAATTGTGCAATATTGTATACTGATTCCTCCTATTAAAGTGACACTCTTATTCAAAATCAATATAGACGAATGCATAACAAACATGCAATTTCGAGTGATAAACCTTTAACTACTTACTAAATAATGCCTTTATGGAAACAAATAATTAATGATTGTAACTGTGTATTTAATAGCTGAAAACGCCCAGATATTAAATGATTGGCGAACGCTAAAAGTTTTCTGCAATGTATGTGTATTGGGCTAAGACTTAATTCTGTTTATGAATTGATAGATATTGTATCAATATCATTTTAAGAGGTTAGTTATTACAGGGTAAGATTATCTTTGAATATCATGAAAAAGTGATTTCTATTTAAACTGCTGTTATTGTTATTTTCAGGTTGTTTGATGGGTTAAAGCACCTCAAGGCCAGGTTTGAAGAGTCTTTGAGGAAGGTGTACTACCAAGATACTGTCAATGAGTGGTGCGCTGTCTACCTCGACCCCAAAATAGATAAAATGGCCGAGATAGTTGAGCTGGCTCAAACCCAGAACCACGGCATGGGCATCCGCAAAAGACCTGACATGCTCACTTAACCTTTTGGAAATATTATTTTTTGTTATGGTTAATGTTTAGTGATATGATGGAAAAGGAATTGTGTTTTTATTTTCTAAAGAGCATTTTAGCAATATTGCATACATGTTGAAGTACAGGTACTTAAGAATGGTTTTTGATGTTTGCTTTTTTTATGTCAATACAATACAATTATCAGTATTAACAAGTAAAAATATGGTTTGTATTCATACTAGATACTGTGAAGTCATTGATATTTGTGGAATATTAATTTTTGTGGTAATCAACAAATTTGAGATCCAAATTAATTTGTATGTTAATTTTATAAATTTTAGTGCCATGTGTAAAATGATATACATGTTTTTACATCAATATTATTCAAATTAGCATATCTTTTTTACTGAAACAAACTGTGTTGTGTTTATATGGTGTTTGAAGTTGAATTGTACAAAGCAGTACATAAAAAAATTATGTTTTTAATTTCTGGGGGATACCGTTTGTTTGTTTTTTGCTGTTCATCTTCATATTTCTATTTTTCTTGCTGTTGTATGTTTTGATACAAGTTTTGTTACCTCTCATGCCAATGTGGGCCAAGAGTATGAATAAAACTTGAAACTTGACATCTTTTCTATGCGTCTTTTAACCAAAAACATAGATTAAAAGTTTTTTTCTTGGACTTTTCACAGATTTTTGCCCTGCATCTAATACCCCCTATCGTCTTATACCCAGTCATTTACAGTATTCTTTCCCAGCCAAGGGGCTGTGGGATAAATGGAATTTAGGGATGTTTGTACACAATGCCCTCATCTTCAAATTCTGGAGGTATAAAATAAATAATTTTCTAGCTTTTCCTCTTTGTTAAAGATAGTATTAATCAGCTCATTAACATTTCCTTATAATGAAATGTCTGTTTAAATATATGTAAATGAATGCATGTTTTTTTTTCCCTTTACTAAGTGTGCATGCCTTAATTTTTCGTTTTCTAGAGTTTTTGTATGCTGTTTTGATGTGTGTTCAATACATTTATATTGTTTTTTTTTTTATTTTAATGGTCTCCATTTTGTATTTTATATGCATCAAATGATTAAATATAAAAAGGATATAACATGATTTTCTCTCATCTTTTATCTTTCATAAAACAGTGATGATCAGAAGTACTTATTTGGGTGAAGTGGATGTTGTGATATTGTCTTTATATGTATGTCTCACATGTCATGGACATTTATAAAGATGGGAGTTAATGGGTTTTAAACAACTACAGGTAGCCTACTGAACCAGTGTTAATGCCTTGAAGGGTGGCATATTGTAATGGTCTATCATTTTGTCGGTGCATGCGTCTGTTCTTCCGTCTGTCCCCACATTTTCCTGAATCAATAATTGGGGATTACCTAGCACAGGGACCTCAAACTTGGTAGGTTGGTTGGACATAACCAGCAGATGAACATTTTTATGCCCCCAAAGGTGGGCATATTAAAATTGCACCGTCCGTCCGGCTCTGTAACTTTCCCTTGTATGGACAGATTTTAAAATAACTTGCCACATGTGTTCCACATACCAAGACGACATGTGGCGTGCAAGACTCGTGTCCCTACCTCAAAGGTCAAGGTCACACTTAGTGTTTATTCACAATGGAGTGCTGCATATAAGGACATAGAGTAAATGTTGTCGTGTCCGGGCTGTAACTTTCTCTTGTATGGACAGATTTTAAAATAACTTACCACATACCAAGACGACTTGTCGCGCGCAAGACCCGTGTCACTCTACCTCAAAGGTCAAGGTCACACTTAGTGTTTATTCACAATGGAGTGCTGCATATAAGGACATAGAGTATGGGTTGTCATGTCTGAGCTGTAACTTTCTCCTGTATGGACAGATTTTAAAATAACTTGCCACATGTGTTCCACATACCAAGAAGACGTGTCGCCTGCAAGACCCGTTTCCTTACCTCCAAGGTCAAGGTCACACATAGTGTTTATTCACAATGGAGTGCTGCATATAAGGACATAGAGTATAGGTTGTTGTGTCCGGGCTGTAACTTTCCCTTGTATGGACAGATATTAAAATAACTTGCCACATGTGTTCCACATACCAAGACGACGTGTGGCGTGCAAGACCCGTGTCCCTGCCTCAAAGGTCAAGGTCACACATAGTGTTTATTCACAATGGAGTGCTGCATATAAGTACATAGAGTATAGGTTGTCGTGTCCGAGCTGTAACTTTCCCTTGTATGGACAGATTTTAAAATAATTTGCCACATGCGTTCCACATACCAAGACGACGTGTTGCGTGCTAAACCCGTGTCCCTACCTCAAAGGTCAAGGTCATACTGAGTGTTTATTCACAATGGAGTGCTGCATATAAGTACATAGAGTATAGGTTGTCGTGTCCGGGCTGTAACTTTCTCTTGTATGGAAAGATTTTAAAATAACTTGCCACATGTGTTCCACATACCAAGACGACGTGTGGCGTGCAAGACCCGTGTCCCTGCCTCAAAGGTCAAGGTCACACATAGTGTTTATTCACAATGGAGTGCTGCATATAAGGACATAGAGTATAGGTTGTCGTGTCCGAGCTGTAACTTTCCCTTGTATGGACAGATTTTAAAATAACTTGCCACATGTGTTCCACATGCCAAGACAACATGTCGCGTGCTAGACCCGTGTCCCTGCCTCAAAGGTCAAGGTCACACTTAGTTAGTGTTTATTCACAATGGAGTGCTGCATATAAGGACATAGAGTATAGGTTGTCGTGTCTGAGCTGTAACTTTCCCTTGTATGGACAGATTTTAAAATCACTTGCTACATGTGTTCCACATACGAAGACGACATGTCGTGTATAAGACCCATGTCCCTACCTCTAAGGTGAAAGATACACTAAGTGTTTATTCACAAGGGAATTCTGAATATAAGAACATAACAGTGTAGGTTGTCAAGTATGGGTGGTATTTTTTTATGTTCAGAGGCAATTTAAAATAACTTGCCATATTTATTTGACACGTAAAGGCAAGATCAACTTTTCATGTACTGACCTTGTTCGTAGGTCAATGTCACATTCGGGGGCATTCGTCACATACTGTGACAGCTCTTGTTTATTTTTAGGTCAGTTTGTTATATGTCAAGATTGTGATGAACTGGCAGATGAACTCTTGATTTTGATGTCAGTGGGTGAAAGGTCAAGGTTGTGGTGACCTTGAGCTGATGCCCATTTCCAATCAACAACTTAAGTATGTGGGGCCCAGTAATATCAAACTTGGTTGACAGGTTGAACATGACAAGCATATGAACCCTATAAATTTTGGCGTCTAAGGTCAAGGGCATGGTGACCTTAAGCTGAAAATCTGTTTATGATCAATATCTAAAGAATGCTCTGTCCAAGTGACCTTAAACTTGGTAAGCAGGTTGGTCATGACCACTGGGTGAACCCTTTAAATGTTGAGGATAGTGGGCCAAATGTCAAGGCCATGTTGACCTTGAGCTAAAAATTTGTTTCTGATCAATAAATGAAAAACGCTTGAGCGATGGATTCAAAGTTGGTAGGCAGATTGATCATGACCAGCAGATTTGCCATCACGATTTTGAGGTCATTGGGTCAAAGGTTAAAGTCAATAACTGATGAACATTTGTACCAAGAACCTCAAACTGTGTGTGACAGTTTGAACACTAGCACCAGATGAATCCTATTGAGGATGGATTCTAGGATTTAAATATGGTAAACATGATAAAGCCATTTAGTAGTGCAGGTGTTTTTTCTTTATTCTCTTACACAGTTTGATTATTTTCATAACAATTTTACTTTTCTAATAAAAAAATGATTCCTTGCAAAAAATCCTTAACATCATATGTAAAGTGTTCACAAACATACATGTTCAATAATTCCATAATTCCCCTCAATGAAATGAGGAAATGGGGACTCTATAGTGTGGATATTTTTCTCTCTAATACCTCTAGGACATTGTGACCTATATTTTAATCGGGTACATGTACATGTAGTATGTCCTATAACATGTGGCATCCAGGCAAGAGTGTTCCACCCTAATATTTGTGCTTCATGTAGGGATTACATTTTGCATGACCCATGTATATATTTGTCAAAGAACAATTATAAGGACAAAGAGTAAATCCTAGGGTTAAAAATGTTGCGTCAAGAGTGTTTAACAAACATGATTATGACCTTGTGATTTTTCCCCTGTTGTGACGGGACCTTTAATCCAACTTTACTTAGATTTAAAGTTTTCCAAGTTTCATTAATGTAGCCCTTATCATGTAAAGATTTTTTCTATTCAACTACATTGCCCAGAACCAAACTTGACTTTGATTTCATAGTTTTATAAGGAATTAGTTGTGGCTGCTAGATTCTTTTACAATATTTGTTTTGGGGTTAGAGACAGACAAAATAGATAGTGATTTTTATGTTTATTAGTCGCATTACAAAATAATATGTATTTTTTTACTTTTAGTTGTTTTGTTTTAATGCCAATAGTATTGGAAGTAAATAAGTAATGTATAACATAAACTGGAGTCTAACGATACATAATATATACCTTGTCCGCAATAATCGGGGGACCGGTAACCGGCGGTGTGTTTAAAATAATAACCGGCTATTACACTTTGCAATACTCTTCTTTGTGGAGTAAGGGAAGGAAAACAAACCTTGATTTTTTTTTGTAAGATTTCTTAAAACCATGGTTGTTTTGCCACTTTTGTATATAAAATCACGTTTTTGGTTAGTGAAATCTCAAAAGTCAAAGGTCTTATAAGCCAAGCACGCAAAATGGTAATTTTTTTTTTTCAGATTCGATATTATCGATAACGCCAGAAAAAACTTACTTTATATAATAAGTGCATCGATTTCAGTCACTTTCAAAAATCCATACACCATCCAATATTACTTTATATAATAAGTGCATCGATTTCAATCACTTTCAAAAATCCATACACCATCCAATATTACTTTATATAATAAGTGCATCGATTTCAATCACTTTCAAAAATCCATACACCATCCAATATTACTTTATATAATAAGTGCATCGATTTCAATCACTTTCAAAAATCCATACACCATCCAATATTAGTCATGTTCGGTGTGCAAATGTACCCCTGATCCCAATTTCTTTCTGAAATAAAAAGACTTTCCCTGAATCCCCATTACGTCAGTAGACCAAAAGTCTGATTGATAACTTAAAAAATGACAGATTTTAAATATTATTTTGCATACATGAGGAAACACTATATTCTATAATATACAAGTCAAGTTCTACTCAGGTTACAAACCACTATTTTTGTTAGACTTATGGCATGTTTTCAACTTCGTATTTGCCAAAATTTCAGTGTCCGGACATAAAAATTAAAATAATGAAAGGACAAGACAGATTGAAATAAATATTATTTTGTACTCCGGATTAAAAAACATCATAAAACAGAGGTCAAGCTTATCTTTTACAGCTTTATTTCCCATTTTAACTTAAAATTTACTAAAAAAGGTGTTTGGGACAGGGTCAGTGGATTTTGATATTTTTGGTAAACATGTTCAATACTAAAATACAACTCATGCTTGACTCTTGTCCCATCTTGAGAGGTGCAAGGGATTTAAATAATTCTAGGTAAACCTGTTTAACACTATGAAATACAGGTAATTTCACCTTGATAACAATCCACCAATGTTTGAAGGAGTCTTTCAAAGAAATAGTTTACCATTCCTGTGTCCAGGTGGTAAGTCTGTGAATTCATCACTCCTCTGACAGATCTAGTTAATAACTGAAATGTTCCTTAACAGATGGTAGAAGTTATTAACCGTTATCTTATTTTAAACATATTATAAACCTTACCAGTTCAATTGAAATTTAAGCAGCTATCTAAAATTCTGCTCAACTTGCACATTCATAACTTATTAAATTATCCATTTAACTAATTCATTGCTGTTAGGTGGGTGCATTTCTGTTGTACTGTTTTATGAAAGCTAGAAGTTTGTATAACTAGCACATTTTTATTAAAAATCTTCAACTAATGTTCACAAATGTATAGGAAAAGTTATGCTATGAAATTGCAAAAACACATTTGCTTTATTTGCGCTCATTATCAGCATTATTTAATAATGCAACTTGACAAAGTTAACAATATTTGTGCACATTTTACACTACACTGTATGCAGTGACTGGAAAAAAAAACATGTGGTATACTATGGTCAACTGCTATTTATTTTAATTAATTAACCATGTGTCAATTGTATGCTTATCATGAATTGGAACAAAAGGACTATTGATGTCTTATGTGGCCTGTTTACATACAATTATTATGTCTCCCCCTTTAATGGGGAGACATATTGTTTTTACCCTGTCCGTCAGTCAGCCCGTCAGTCTGTACGTCACATTCAGCTCATTTCCGCTCAATAACTATAGATCGCTTTGACCCAGGAACTTCATACTTGGTATGCTAGTTAGACTAGTACAGTACTGTTAAGACCAAACTTTACACCCTTGTGCACTAGGAGTGAACTACTAGTGAACAATTTGTGCACTATTGATAAACTAATGTAGTCTGTAGTTTATTTGATAAGCCAGTATTGATTTTTCTGGTCCACTGAGATTGGCCTTACTATATTGATTTTATATCACTGATAAGATCTTTTCCTCTACCAGTTCATTTCAAAACTTGTGACAAAATATTTTAGTATTCACTGATGACTTTATGATGTAAAGCCATTGTACTAGGCTTATAAGACAAGGGGTTTCTATATTTGTCAATTTTATTTTACTGTTGATAAAAAAAGAATATTACATTTCTTAAAATAAATACATTAAGTTTATTTGTAAGCCAATATTTTGAAACAGGAGTGTTATATAATATAATTATGTTACTATTATAACATCTGAACAATTATGACAAGGGGATACATGTACTATATTTTTCAATTTTATTTTATTGTTGATAAAAAAGAATATTACATTTCTTAAAATAAATACAATAAGTTTATTAAGTTTATTTGAAAGCCAATATTTTGAAACAGGTGTGTTATATAATATACTTGTGTCACTATTGTAACATCTGAACAATTATGACAATTTTTTGTAATTCAGACATTTAAGTCATTAAGTGATAACAAAATATTAACTCTGAACAGTTAACAATTTTTAATTCTAATGCAGATGAAATAAAAATAAAACATTTCTTAAATAAATTATTTCTTAGCCAATATTTTAAATAAGAGTGTTATAAATATAATTATGATACTATTGTAACATCCAAACAATTATGATTTTTTTGGTAATTATAAATCATACGTATAAAAGTGAACAGCACTATTATATATTCAAACTGTAAATACAAAATCATTGTATCATTTATGATAAAAAAGTAAATGTGATTTAACAAAAGAAAAAATGCATGCAGTTGAAAAAAGATCTTGCCTTAATTAGAATAATTTAAAAATAGTAGCTCAAGCTATTTTTCAGAATTTTTTAAGTAACTATATTCACAATTTATTTCATTAACTTTTCATAAATAAACATATTTAAAGCCTAGTTTTAGCATTTGATACTGAATATATCTATTTATCTTTTTCTATAAAAATAGCACAAAGGGAATTGTCCTACCAAATGGCCAACTAACCAGGCATTAAAATTAATTGAATATCAGCAAAATGATAAAATGCTTATTCATACTTTTGTAATGAGATTACCCATTGTAACAGTGTTAGCCCCAATAGGTCAGAGCCAATAAACAATACACAGGAAGTATCAGGAACCCTGCGGTGATAACATTCAAAATGGCAAAAGATGAAATTATCCTATGCATTCAACCATTAACCAGGCATTACAATGAATATTATTTCATATTAAACTTGCTATTTGATGTTAAAATACATGATATGCATGGTAAATACTAAATATCTCCACTCTTAATAATTTGATTAACAAATGATGAAAAGTGTCATTTAAGATGCAGAATAAGATTTACCAAAATTAATAATATTGTTTTAATATTCCAAAAAGGATGAATAAATATCAAAAACAATGGTTCTTATAAGGGTACCGAATTTAATTTGAAAGAAATGAGCATAAAACACGCTATCTCTACCTTATGAGACTAATGTAGGCTACAGTAGTGTACAGTAAATCTTTTAGCATTCACCAATCATTTAATATTTTTTGCGCTTTCTGCTGTTAAATTCACAGTTACAATCTTGTTATCAGTAGTTAATATTTTCCATTAATGCATTATTTAGTAGGTAGTTAATGGTTTATCAGTCAAAATTTATGTTTGTTATTCATGTGTATGTATTGATTTTGAATAAAAGTGTCACTTTAAGATATAGTATTTTAATTTTATTATGCAGTTGCAACACAAAATATAATAAAATTAACTATTGTCCATCTTTTATTAAAACATATTTGTTTGCATCTCTTCTCTAAAACAAAATTCGTAAAAAATATATTGAGTTTCCTTCAAAGGCCTAGTTTTAGGAATGG
Source organism: Mya arenaria (assembly GCF_026914265.1). NCBI lineage: Eukaryota > Metazoa > Mollusca > Bivalvia > Myida > Myidae > Mya > Mya arenaria. Next base: position 52,032,181 of record NC_069123.1, read on the forward strand.
TTGTCATGTTAATTGTCTGCTGTGTATCCCTTGTTTATTGCACTAGTGTCATTGCAGGGGTCAATTTCCTGTGTATTTGTTTATTGGCTTGGGGCCATTTAGAGTTGACAACATTTAGAGTAGAAAATAGCATTAGCTCATTAATACACAACCACTTCTTGCATAAACATATATGCATAGCAAATGTATTAATTTGACTGATTGGGAGTAAATAATAAACAAAAAAAGTAAAAAGGGTTTTATTCCATTTAAGTTGTAAAATATAAATAATTTTAATGGGATATTATAAATAATACTACTCATATTCTTATTCTAAAGCATTTGATAGTTAGCAAGAGGCAATAAAGATAAAAATCAATACACAGTGTACTATGGGGGGGGGCTCTTAAAGAAGGCTTAAATTAGCCTTCAATGGATAGTATTTCATTAAATAATGGAGCAGCATAACCAATAATACAAAATGCCTAAAATATACGTTTATCTATTATGTGTATCAAATTAGAAATGCAATTAATAAATCTGGGTACAATGTAGAAAATATACTATAATATTTAATGGTGTACTTATTTGATGATGATTGCTGTCAGGCTGTCACCTTAAATCCGAACACATTTGTTAAACAAGAATAAACATAAAATTGAAAGTTTCAGAAGAGTTGGAAGAAAATCTTTGTTAATATATCCTTTGAATGAATCAACAATGGCACAACAATTTCACAGTTTGAGCTTGGAACAATATATAAGGCGTGAACTTTGATAATTAACTATTACAAATAACGAACAACGTGTAATTATCACCTTGTGAAACTTTAAAGAAAGGCTCATGAACTCCTTTGAATGTTATGTCATAAAAGTATTTGAAGATGAAACCCTTTTATTTAGAACCAAAGTTATATAATTAAAGCTATCAATTAATATGAAAATAATGCAATGCATATTTATAAAGAAAACAAAAACATTTAAATGTCTAAATGTTTGACAAATTAACTTTATTTTATAAAACAACATCAATCATATAATTCTATATTGTTAAAATGAAAGGTCAAAATTGATTATAATTATTCTATAAAATAGTTTACATTAAAACATCTGTTGAAACTAAACACATCATTCTAAGTTTCACTGTAAAGATAGCATTTATTATAGACTGAAGAAGCCTTATCTGGTCAGCCCCTTGTCTCCATTTAGTCTTTCCCTTGTCTTACCCTTGTCTTACCCTAGTGCACTACGAAGTGCACTACGAAGTGAACTGATAGTGAACACGATGTGCACTTACTATCAAGTTTGGTCTAAAGATTGCTTGCACCCAGAAACTTCATACTTGGTATGCTAATTGGTCATGACTAGTAGATGAAGCCTATTGATTTAGAGATCACTAGGTCAAAGGTCAAGGTTGCAATGACCTTGAGGTGAAGAAACAGTTACCACTCAGTAAATAAAGAACGCTTGCACCCGGGAACTACATACTTGGTATGCATGTTGGTCATGACTAGTAGATGACCGCTATTGATTTTGTGATCAGTCCCTTAAGTCAGTCAGTCAGTCTGTACGTCACACTTTGTTTCTGCTCAATAAATAAAGAACGCTCGCACCTAGGAACTTCATACTTGGTATGCTAGTCGGTCATGACCAGTAGAGGAACCCTATGGATTATGAGATCAGTAGGTCAAAGTCAAGGTTGCCGTGACCTTATAGTGAAGAAAGGGTTAGCGCTAAGTAACTAAAGAAAGCTTGCACCAATCATATATACAATCACATCAAACTTATATAAAGATCAATCTAAACACAATTTTAAGACATATTTCTGAAACATTGATTGGTGACTAACAAAAACAGTGAAGTAGCAGTGAAGGGGAAAAAATTGTAACAAATGGAGACCGTACATGTTGTTTCTGCAGCTCTTGAAACAGTGACGGGACAGCAACAGGATAGATAGTAAGTAAATGTCGACAGGAGTGGTAACAGTGACAATAGGCGGGGTAACAATGACTATAAACAGGACTATAAACAACGGCGACAATGCAGAATTAACAACATGGGAAAGTTGAACCAATTATGCCGACAGAGGGTGTATATGTAGAAATAAAGTAGAGAGCAGAAATTTCAGCAATGACACAGATAGAAACTTGAAATAAAAATGAGAAGTTGTAAATGGTGTTTGGAGTAAAAGGATGAAGTCAGAATTCCAGATAAAATTTAAACAAACCATACAAAGGCATAAAATAGAGAACCATCTTAAGTTTACTTATGTCAGTTTTATTCTGGGTATTTTGGGGCTAAAATAATGCCTCATTGAAAACAAAATCCCATTTTTTTCGTTTAGAAGAAAAGGGAATCAATTTTAAGAAAGGAATTTGAGTTGGTAACTATTTTCGGCAAAATATTTGACTCCCTCAAGGTTTTTTTGAAGATAAAATCACTGTTTGCCTTGGAACAAACTTGGTTATTTTCTAGGAATATGGGATTCAAAACAATGCCATTCCTTATCAAAAAGGCCCTAACTCATTCCCTATATGGTAGGAAAAACAGCACTAAATGTATTTATTCTAGTCACAAATATTTCAGATAAATTTTAGCATACAATGTATAATATGATTTTAGAAATAGTTCAACAAGGGAAACTTCTGTAAGATTTTCCTTTGAAAAAATAAGTATTGTTTGTTTATTTTTTTCCAGGGAAAATACTTCTCACACTAATTTCAGATAATAATAATAATTTTGTTTGCTACCATGAGAGAATCTAATACTGACAGAGAGATGTGTAATGTAAAATATCCAGTATGAAACAGGCATGGTTTTAGACCAGTCACCTCATATTAATCAGACCTGTTTTGTGTCTGTGTGTTATGGACAGCTTTTTTTACTATTTGTGCTGTAATGTCAATAACTTGATTAGGGTGAAGCCCATTCATTCATTTAAAGGTGAAATTGAAACATACTTACCCTGAAGAACTCATTTATAATGTTGTTTTGGAACATCGCTTGCAGCTGTTTTACTAATGTTTTCATTATCAAGCCACTGATGATGCTGTTTGGCGTACTTATGTTTCCATTCTATGTCAAGCCATGATGATGCTGTTTGATGTACTTAAGTTGCCTTTTTCTCTGTATGATCTGGTGTTATCGTGGCTTACTTCTCATCTCCATGGAAACAGACATACAGTACTGTAACAAGGTATTAACAATACAAGGTACCTTATTCTAAATCATGATAGATTCATTAAAAGGTTGTGTTTACAGAAATTTAGCTTTTAGACAGTTATTCCTGTGGTTTGGCAGCATTTCCTGGTTACAGGAAGTGTTTTATATAAAAAAAATTGTTGAAGATAACAGCATAATCAAGTAAGCAATAGTATTGCTTTAATAATTGTATTGATACATATTGTAAATGGAATAATTAAAGGTCAAAGCAGGAGACTTTGCCATGATGTATAATTTCTGTCTGTTGGTAATTCAATATTTATGTAAAATGAATGTATTGTTTTACTTGTCTTGACGTAAATGCTGTTTCCATATTTATTTCCTGATTTAATGTTTGCCACAGCGTCAATTAAAGACGAGAATCACCAGAATAGGAAACAGTGGGATTGATTTAAAGATCACGCAGAGAATATATCAAAGCTATATTAGTAAAGCAAAGAATTTTGTTTGCAAACCATTATTAAGGATAATTATTGGTTTTGAATGATAAAACTACACCCCAAACAATATGATTATATATATCCAAATAAAGACTTGGATTATTTTAATTTTTTCCCTGACTATTTAATTAGCCCAGCATTATCAAAATGAATTGTGTGGTTGTGTGGGTGGTCGGCAGGCCAGCTATATCAAACTTGGGCCGTATAACTTCAGTTTCATTCATCATATGGACACCCCCAACTTCATATATAGTAAGAACATGTGAAGAGCTTGCTTCAGATTGCTTTTGGGTCTGTTCCTTCATGGATTAAGTTCACAGTTACTAAGAATAGAAATTTCGTTTCCAGCAATTAATTTGAGTGTTGTTCATGATATGAACACCAAACTTGGAGTATTGTTAGAACATGTACTGGAGAGCTTGCTTAGGATTTTTTTGGTCTGCTCCATCAAAGGTCAAGGTTAACATTACATAATATAGAATTTATAGAAATGCTTATCCAAATTACTTCTGTTTGTTTATTTCATATGGACATCAAACTCCAGTGTACACTAAAAGCAAAAGGACAGCTCGCTTTGGATTGATTTTGGGTCCCCTCTGTCAACTGTCAAGGTCACTTAAAAATAGAAATTATGTTTCTGGCAGATAACTAGTTTTGTTAAACATACGGACAGCAAACTCTGTGTATAGCTCACTTGAGATTTTTTCGGGCTCTGTACTTTTGAAGGTTATTGTTTACAGAAAAATAGCGTTATGTATAGCACCTTACCAGCAGTGATGATCATTATTCATTATACATATACAGCTTTGGTTTTGTTAAAATTAACTTGTAGCTAACCATAACAAATTGCTTTAGTCTTTTTAAGTTGAGAGCTATACATTACTAAAATTATAAATAAAGTCTTCCTCCATGTAGACTCTGCCTATAGGAGGCGGTGCTGGAAAGGAAACCACTTGACTGAAGCCTTAGTGCAGAATGCTTGATAATCATTACTGATTTAGTAATAATATTTTGCAGTCAGGTTTCCTTTAATTGCTTCATTTAATTATTGAAGCAGCGCATATTGTCGAGCTTTCCTGATTCGACCATTTTTGAAAGAGTTATTGCCCTTTGCTTATTTTTCATTTAAAATTGGTTTCTTCGCAACTCCTCTTACGTTTTTCGTGCGATTTCTACCAACCTTTCACAGATTGATGATCATAAAGTGAAGCAGCGCATATTGTCGGGCTTTCCCGATTCGACCATTTTTGAAAGAGTTATTGCCCTTTGGGTATTTTATATTTAAATTGGTTTCTTCGCAACTCCTCTTACGTTTTTCATGCGATTTCTACCAACCTTTCACAGATTGATGATCATAAAGTGAAGCAGCGCATATTGTCGGGCTTTCCCGATTCGACCATTTTTGAAAGAGTTATTGCCCTTTGGTTATTTTACATTTAAATTGGTTTCTTCGCAATTCCTCTTACGTTTTTCATGCGATTTTTACCAAACTTTCACAGATTGATGATCATAAAGTGAAGCAGCACATTTTGTCGGGCTTTCCCGATTCAACCATTTTTGAAAGAGTAATAGCCCTTTGGTTATTTTACATTTAAAATTGGTTTCTTCCTAACTCCTCTTACGTTTTTCATGCGATTTCTACCAAACTTTCACAGATTGATGACTTTATAGTGAAGCAGCGCATATTGTTAGCCTTTAGCGATTCGGCCATTTTTTAAAGAGTTATTGCCCTTTTTTAGCTCTACTGGCCAAAGGCCAGAAGAGCTTATGCGATGGTAATGTGTACGTAGTATGTGCATCCGTGCGTCCGTGCGGTCGTGCGTTCGTGCGTCTGTAAACAATTGCTTGTGAACACGATACAGTCTTCAGTTTTGATTGTATCTCGATGAAACTTGTACAGTATTTAGATATCCATTAGAGCTGGGTTGCTTTCGAAAACCAGCCAGATCCGCCCATGCATGCCTAGATTATGGCCCTTGATAGTATAAAAAAATGCTATTGTGTAAACAATTGGTTGTAAACAATTGGTTGTGAACACGATACAGTCTTCAGTTTTTATTGTATCTTAATGAAACTTGTACAGTATCTAGATATCCATTAGAGCTCGGTTCCTTTCGAAAACCAGCCAGATCCGCCCATGAATGCCTAGATTATGGGCCATGAAAGTTTTAAAGAAATGCTTTCTATTTTTAGCCAGGTCTGCATGAGCGAATTCTATTTTTAGCCAAGTTTACATGTACATGTAAATTCAAGTCTAGAGTTAAGGGAGACAATTTGCAAGTCTAGGATTTTGAGAGACAATTTGCTTTTTGCTTCTGCAGCTAATTTTGTGAATTACTCTGCCTTGTTCTTGTTGAAAGCCCAAAGGCCATTTTTTAGCTTTAAGTTCTGTAGTTTGCGCATTCATATTAACAAAATTGGTTGTGAATGTTTAAGTTATGCACCTGGTGTCATTACTGGCCACACCCAGGGTTCACAGGTTTGGTAAACATAAATCTGGAAAGGTTTGAAAATCTTTTTGTGTGTTCGTGCATCCATCTCAGCACAATTGATTGTGAATGTTTGTTCAAATTGATCAATGTTGTCCTAGGATGCCCTTGACTTTGACCTTTTGACCAACTTTTTTTAACTTTTAAAACTACAGAAATTTTTACTATGGGTACAGTTTTGAAAGCATTTTTTTTTTTGTCAGATGACTTTTACTTGGCACATATTAAAATAGTTCATGGAACTAATCTGCTTACAATACTTTCTGGGCTCAGATGTTGAACGTGCTACGTTTTCAGGTAAGCCAAACACAAAACATAAACCATATGTCTGTTGCCTTTTACCCATACATACATGCTCTGGATTGATATGACCACAATAGCCATGCCAGTAGAGCATAGGCCCTTTTGGGCCTCTTGTTTACATTTAAAATTGGTTTCTTCGCAACTTCTCTTACGTTTTTCATGCAATTTCTACCAAACTTTCACAGATTGATGACTATATAGTGACGCAGCGCATATTGTCAGGCTTTTGCAATTTGACCTTTTTTGAAAGAGTTATTGCCTTTTCTTAATTTTACGCATTTCTTATGTACCTGAGAAACTACCCTTACCATTGATTGGCTTTTGTTACAAAAAATGCCCCCATGAGGCGGGGAAAATAGCTGTCTGTGACCGCTCTTGTTCCTTTGGTAGGCATTCTTATTCCATCATCATCACCATTGTATGGTCATTTTTGTAGTGTTGGGATTGGGGTCCATAGGGTCAAGGTCACTGTTATTAAAAATAAATGGTTGAAATTGAATAACTTTAGTTAAGTTGACATATTGTGACCAAACTTGAGTTGACATATTGTGACCAAACTTGGTATATAGGAAGTGTTTATGAAGGACTTTCATGGGATTGCATTTTGGGGCCCCAGGGTCAAGGCCAAGGTCACTCTTACTCAAAATAGAAAACTGAATCTCACAACCAATTCTAAAATTCTTATAACTTAATGTATTGTGTTTAAAGAATGTTTAAAACATTTTATTCACAAAATGGACATTTCTGACTATTGAACATTCCATCATCCTTGCAATTACAGTCGAAACTTGATGGCTCGATATTCTAGGGACAGGCCAAAATACTTCGAGCCTCGAGAGTATCGAGCCATGTGGGATTGCTTACAGAATGTTTTATTTTTTTATTTGTTACAATAAGTCTTGTTTACCTCGTTTGTTATTGGCTACGCTATCTCTGCAAGAGAAGAGTATCTATTGGACATAGTTATTCACCGTACAGTTCGTAACATGACTTATTCGATACTTAAATATCATTTGATTTTTTTATTTATTATAAAAATGCGAAAACAACAAACAAGCAATTGATACTTAAATATCATTTGATTTTTTTATTTATTATAAAAATGCGAAAACAACAAACAAGCAATTTTAAGCAGTGAGTAAAACAAACATAGCTTATATCAAACTGCATTGAAATTTATACATGGATAACAGAGACAAAATTTAACCATTTAAATTTTATTATCATTATGTTAAAATCAAGCATTTTTTCGTGATTAGCGCCTTTTGCTAAATGTAGCCAAGCAAACAAATCAAAGTGTGAGATTCCTACCTGAACTCGCGAAAATGACATCAACCCAAGCAAACAAAACAATGTGTGAAATTCTTACTTGGGACCGTGAAAATGACATCGAGGGTGGAGAAATATCGACCCTCAAGATATCGAGCCATCCAATGGAATTTTATATGAACAAAGAGTAAAAAAAAATTGGTCCTTTTAATCTGGTGCGAGCCTACAAGGATATCGAGCCATGAGATATTGAGCCAACAAGTTTCGACTGTAAATGTAATGGCATTTTAGCTTGGTAGGCAGGTTTGTCATAACCAGCAGATGAACCATTTTGATTTTGAGGTCATTGGGCCAAAGGTTAAGGTTGTTGTGACCTTTAGCAGAAATTCTATTTCCAATCAATAACTGAAAAATGCTTAGGCCCAGAGACAGTTGACATCCACTCCATCTTGCAGTGACTTATCAATTACATGTACATATTTTACTCTTTAAAATTGTTTCAGGTCAATATTTCCAAACCTCATGGGCAGCTAGATTATGTCATCTTGAAAATATGTTACTTAGTCAAGGCTACCTGTCCATACAGGCCTACAAAACAAATGAGTATCTGTCCAACAAGGCCTTTCGGGAGCATTTTTCATGTTCCTGTGACAGCTCTTGTTGTTGTTGTTTTCAAAATGTAATTTAAAAATTATGTGTCCGTATAATTATTAAAAATCAAAAATTACAATTTAAAAAAAAGAAAAGAAATCTATTAAAATAAATTCAGGAGTAATTTCTGAGAGTTTGATATTAGACGTAATGGCTGTTAAGAGCCTCTTGTTAACCATCTCTGATAACATTTACGTTATGATTTTCTCCAAGACAACCAGCAAGCTGAGACAGCCATGTTTTCCAGTTTCAGATAGAGATCTCTTAATGGCAGTGATAGTGATAGTTTCTGTGATTGCCATGAAGTGCACGCCAGAAATGGATAATTATGGACAGTCATGTGATGCACTGTTCTAGTATCACGGAGACAGCGGGAGCCTCTTCATTATGACGGAATTGTTTGATGACGACTCTGGTTAGTTCTGTTCAAACTTTGTGTATATTTTGAAGGTAGTGTTAAGTTTTTTTCCAGAGATAATTGCCATTAGGTTATTATTTTCTTTACTCGTATAGTTTTTGTTATACATATAGAACATATGTTAACTGTTTTCCTAGTAGAAGTAGATATCATTTATTACCTATGAGCATTTGTACATATGTTAAATAATTAACCTTCCTGGCATGTCTAATTTGTTTTATGTATATTCAATTTCCATTACTTGATTGTTGTACTCGGTTGCTAGTAGTTACATAACTCTGCAGATATTGCAGGCAGATAACACTTGTGCTACTCTGCTTCTACAGGTAGGCTTATTAGACCTTACTTCCATTGCATTCATTCAAAAATGAATACATACATAAAATAATATGAAAGCACAAGAAATGAAAATGAAAATATTTAAAAAAGAAAATAATTAATATATCTTGCATGTTATTTAGCATGCATGTATTGTGCAAGAAAAGGATAAATTCATTTATTTCAACTGTGGACTTATGATATTTAATATAGTATGCCATTGTTAGACCACAAGCTGTTTCATGGCACTCTTCAATGCTTTGTATCAATGGTTTTCTTGTATTATTTGTTATGCATTTCATTACAGCAAAGGCAGAAAAAAACAGTTGTTATCTCTCTTATCTAATTGCATTGCCAGGAACGAAGCGGTAAATAATAGTCTACAATTATAATAACATCACTCTGTCAGAAATACTTCTAAGCAGGAATGAAACTGTCCCATGTATAAGTATGATGGCTTCGTAACAGATTGTGTTTTGATTACTGATATGAAATATCATTTTTGTCGTATTGACGCAAAATGAAACAATGAGAGCATCACACATGCATGCCGTGATTGCTGTTGCTCCTTCATTCACGGATTGTTACTCTTGACATAAGGGATACAAAATGCTGTGCGTAAGTGAATTTTGATTTATAGCATGTCATAGTTCTTTTAAAGAAAAATGTTCAGATATTGTCATATGTGAGTGGCAGTAGGCAGACCTTTAAACAACTGCAATAGTTTTGGCCACAGTGCCAGTGCAGACTTTGACTATTTATTAGAGTATGTGCATGTTTTTGCATATTTTTCATAAAAAAAATGCCATTTGCCTTTGAGGGTGTCTTTGGTGATTAAGAAAGATCAGGACTGTCAAATGCTAATTTAAAGGGACACCAGACGGTCCCAAAATCAGCAAATACAGTATTTGCTTAAAACAGGGCTAGAATTGTTAATGCTAGTATGAGGCCAATAACAATAATTTTACTTGATTAAAAGTATAAACGCAACAATCATCTTGCTGTTTCAGGTGATTTCCCCTTTTTATAAAATGGCATATAATGGTTTACCAGTTTAGAAAAGCGTGGATTTTTTATTCAAACACCTTGCAAGTCATGTGATCATTTCACACACTAAACTGTCGATAAGGGGCTTTAGCACCTCGCTGTCCTTTTCATTGTCAGTTAACCTCTTTCAATAGTTTCTATCTACAAATACATCACTGATGCTGATATAAAGGGCTCTGTGTCTATGTTGCAGTATTCTTGCAATGAGTGCACTTGCAATTTCTCGCAATGACCATTCTTCCCAGAAGCCACGATGTGTGTATTGCGCATGTGAAAGTCACGCGATGAATACAGATTAATGCATTGTACACAACTATATCAATTTTAGGTAAATTTTAGACATCATCATCTGGAGCCTATTCCCTTTAATTGCTTTATTTACATTTAACAAATTGTTTGCTACATCTTTGATTTGTGAACACTTTTGACATGAATCTCCAGGAAAATAAGTAATTGATAAGTAAAAAATACCAGAAATTCCTGTTATATAGGTTTTGATGTTATTTATTTTATGGCTCCCTTACACATTAAAGAGTCAATCTCAGAAATGTTGATTCAGAATAGATTCTTATTTTAAACATAAGGGCAATCAGTGATGAAAGTTTGGAGCATTTTATGATTGTGTTAAAAAAAGAAATAGTTATACACATTGAACCGTATATTACTCTCTTTGCGCCATCTAAGCAGTTTATTACTTAATTAATCATCTAAATACCATATTCTTGCTTTGATTTGTTCATTTTCCATTCATTTTGCTAAGAATACATTGGGTGATTTTTATGGAGAAATTATGAAAAAAAAAAAAATTGTTATTAGTTATTTTAAAGTCAGCTCAATTTTTTCAACCTTTATGTTTGTGTACTTCGTAACTTGTTTTTTGTCACAAAATTTAAGTCCAATATCATTGCTGAGTAAAACAGTATTGTTAAAGTTAAATATTACCATTTTATACAAGACACGTGTCAGCGAAAAAACTCCTTTCAACTGTATTGACTTCCTTCTTCCTCATTTATTGAATTTCTCCATGTTTTTTAGCCAATTCTGCAGAGAAGATATTGAAGAAAAACAATCTGAAGCCAAGAAAATCAGATTAGTTGTGCCATGTTTCATGTCTGCAGCCCTTTAACTGTTACCAGACTGGCAGCCTCCCTCCTACAGGAAGCTTTCATCTTGACACAGGGGCTTGGTTTCATGTTGACAATGGCCATCCCTTAAAACAAATTAGCTTTCAAGAGGATGATACTTGCCTAATACCATTATGCCCATATCCATAACATGACAAAATGAGTCATGCATTTCTTGAATTGCCAGAACAGCGGATGACAGTTACTGAAACAAGATAAATGACATGGACTTTTTTTTGGACTATTACAGAACAATACATTGGCTTTGATTTCCTAATGAACATTTATCTTAGCTTTGAGATGGTGTGGTGTATATATATAGAAGAACATGACTATGTTTAAACTATAACTCATGCTCTTATGTCCCTGATGGTGGGCATATTAAAATCACACCATCTGTGATTCCATCTGTCCTTTTGGACTTCCATGTCTGGGCTGTAACTGTGTCATGCACCGTTGGACTTCCATGTCTGGGCTGTAACTGTGTCATGCACCGTTGGACCTCCATGTCTGGACTGTAACTGTGTCATGCACAGTTGGACCTCCATGTCTGGGCTGTAACTGTGTCATGCACAGTTGGACCTCCATGTCTGGGCTGTAACTGTGTCATGCACAGTTGGACCTCCATGTCTGGGCTGTAACTGTGTCATGCACAGTTGGACCTCCATGTCTGGGCTGTAACTGTGTCATGCACAGTTGGACCTCCATGTCTGGGCTGTAACTGTGTCATGTACAGTTGGACCTCCATGTCTGGGCTGTAACTGTGTCATGCACAGTTGGACCTCCATGTCTGGACTGTAACTGTGTCATGCACAGTTGGACCTCCATGTCTGGGCTGTAACTGTGTCATGCACAGTTGGACCTCCATGTCTGGGCTGTAACTGTGTCATGCACAGTTGGACCTCCATGTCTGGGCTGTAACTGTGTCATGCACAGTTGGACCTCCATGTCTGGGCTGTAACTGTGTCATGCACAGTTGGACCTCCATGTCTGGGCTGTAACTGTGTCATGCACAGTTGGACCTCCATGTCTGGGCTGTAACTGTGTCATGCACAGTTGGACCTATATGTCTGGGCTGTAACTGTGTCATGCACAGTTGGACCTCCATGTCTGGGCTGTAACTGTGTCATGCACAGTTGGACCTCCATGTCTGGGCTGTAACTGTGTCATGCACAGTTGGACCTCCATGTCTGGGCTGTAACTGTGTCATGCACAGTTGGACCTCCATGTCTGGGCTGTAACTGTGTCATGCACCGTTGGACCTCCATGTCTGGGCTGTAACTGTGTCATGCACCGTTGGACTTCCATGTCTGGGCTGTAACTGTGTCATGCACAGTTGGACCTCCATGTCTGGACTGTAACTGTGTCATGCACAGTTGGACCTCCATGTCTGGGCTGTAACTGTGTCATGCACAGTTGGACCTCCATGTCTGGGCTGTAACTGTGTCATGCACAGTTGGACCTATATGTCTGGGCTGTAACTGTGTCATGCACAGTTGGACTTCCATGTCTGGGCTGTAACTGTGTCATGCACAGTTGGACCTCCATGTCTGGGCTGTACGAGGGTTGATCCAGAATTACGTGGACTTCTTACATATTTTCTATATTTTTCGTCCAAATCATTTTTAAATTCATGAATATCTCATTCAAAGTAATCTACATAGAGGGTATGAAATTTAGGTCTGTAAAATTAATGAGTATTGAAAAATTACGGGTTCTAAAACAAGAGGAACGCACGGTCGGCGCACCGTCTAAAATGTACGTTTACAAACTTTTTATACATCTCTTACAACATGCTATTTTTCCATGTTTATCTATAAAATTCCGCCAAATTACGTCACATATTATGCTGACTTCATAAAAATATACTGTTCAAATTTCTGACGTCATTTCCGTTTAAAAGTCGTTATATTCTGAATTGATTACAAGCACAGTCTGGAATACAACATGGCGTCATCGGACTTTGTTTTGCGTTGAATTGGGGAAAACACGGACCCAGATTATGATAATGATGGCCGAGGTTGAAATAAGGCAACATGTGCCGTTCATTAGTATTTGACTGGCATTTATGTTTAAGAGTGTGATAATATTCCATAGAAGACGATAAGTAAAAGGGAAAGAAGAAGACGAGGGGTGAATAACGTCATCAGAGGGGATCGCCGTTTGACAGTTCGTGTTGTAGCAAGCATCATTGGGGCAGGGTACGGAAGTGCAAAGGGTTTAAAGAGACGATTTAGGCGTGTGAAAAGTTTGGGCGTGATGGGTCGCTCGATTACTATGTAAGGACGAGAAAGAAAAGTTTGCGTTATTCAAAAACATTACTGCAAATATTTGCTCAGAAATGTAAACAATTAATGAACAGGATAACTTTGAAAAGGATTATTATTATTTAATTAATTAATTATTATTATTATTATTACTTTGTTTCATTCTTTTTCATTTTTTTTTCTATTTATTTATGTTTATTATAATATATCCAGTTAATTACGCGCCATTTCTCAGTGTTGGTTGGTAATACTTCGAAACAATATGACGCTTTATGAGCGCAACGTCATTGACGTCATTGGACTGTGCCGGTTGGGTTCAACCATATATCGTAATTTGATTGTGATTCAGCGAAAATTCTATGTTTTGCTCTGAAAATTGTAGGAATTATATAGGATATGTTATATGTATTAAATGTGGAGTTTCTATGTTCTATGTGAAATGATATTTGAATTACTTAAAAAGTCCACGTAATTCTAGATCAACCCTCGTAACTGTGTCATGCACAGTTGGACTTCCATGTCTGGGCTGTAACTGTGTCATGCACAGTTGGACTTCCATGTCTGGGCTGTAACTGTGTCATGCACAGTTGGACTTCCATGTCTGGGCTGTAACTGTGTCATGCACAGTTGGACTTCCATGTCTGGGCTGTAACTGTGTCATGCAAAGTTGGACTTTCAGGAATGACAGCAATTGGTTCTAAGCATGGTAAAGGGTGATGGAGCTTAATCCTCCAACAAGAAAATAATCTCACATCCCCTGATCTGCTTTTATTTTTCCACTTTTTGAAGGTTACCTTAAATGTAATTTGCTGATATAATAATGGTTGTGTTTGGTTTGTACTGTAGATGACATGAAGAAGGGAGTAAAGACCAGCTCAAAGGGGGCCCATAACCATGCAGCTCCAGACAGCCCCAAGACCAGTGGGGACCAGTTCACAGAAGTCCTTGGTTTCTCCCTGTCGGATCTCACCTCAATCAACAATCTCCTTCATCTGCTGTGCAGGCCTACAGACCCAGCTGGCCTGGGAGTCATGAGATTTATTTTTGGTGTGTCTTTATAATTAGGTGGTACAAATTGTATAAAATCTGATGGATTTTAAGACATTTAACTCAGATTTAACTGCAGAATTGTGATGAAATTAATGAATTTGATGAATATTATATTTTGTCCACAAAAGACACTCATTTTGATGAGGCCTTCATTCAAGGCAAAGAAGTTGAAAGAAGGCCTAGCAAATGCTTTTCGCATAACTCCTGATTGTGAATTCAGAATATCAAATTAATGCTGTGGTTAACATTATGTTTATGCTTTTTGTAGACAATTCTTGATGTTGTTAGCATTTGTTGTTGCAGGTATGTTGATGTTGGTAGACATCTGGCAGGAGCGAGGCCTTAGTCAGCTGGTTGAGGAATATGGAGACCCGAGCATGTGTCGCTTCCCGCTCTTCCACTTCCTCAAACCCCTCCCCCTCGTCTGGATGTACATTGTCTATCTCGTCATGTTCATAGGTATTGGGAAACATCTGTGAATTAAGAATTGCATTGCATATAACAATATCTAAAAATCAAAGTCAGGTAACATGTTTTATGAACATTTAAACTGACAAGGTGGTGTGTTATCCAGGTGAAGTTGGTATCCTGTTGGGTCTGTGCTTCCGTGTGAGCTGCCTTCTGTTTGTCTCGACCTACTGGTACCTGCTCCTGCTCGACAAGACCTCCTGGAACAACCACAGCTACTTGTTCGGCCTCATTGGTGTCCTTCTTCTCATCACTGACACTAACAGATACTGGTAAGAGCCCACTGACATGAACTGATTCTTGTAATAGCATACTAACATTAACTGATACTGGTAAGAGTCCACTGACACTAACAGATACTTAAACTTTAATTGACACTAAGTTGACACTAGCTGATACTGATTTGAGAACTGATACTGGTAGGTGGTAAGAGCACACTGACAAACTAAAATTGGTAAGGCCCAACTGACACTAACAAATTCTGTTAAGAGCTAAATGACACTGATAAGAGCTAACCAACACTAACATATAATGATAAGAGCCCCTACCATATGCTTCTAAATCCAAGTTGACACTTATCGACACTGGTAAAACCCCACTGACAATAAATGACAGTGATAAAAGCCCACTTAAACTAACTGATACTGGAAACAACCCACTGCCAGTCACTGACAACAGTCAGATGCATCTGACACTAACAAACACTGGTAAGGACCAACTGACACTAACATATAATGGTTAGAGCAAGCGGACACTAACAGATATTGTAAGACCCTAAACACTAACAGTTGCTGGTAAAGCCTACTGATCTTAAAACCACTTGTAAACACAAACAGATACTGGTTAGAGCCTAATAACACTAATATAATGGTAAGAGCCATTATAGACTAACAGATAATGGTAAGACGAAAAAACAAACAAATTTACCTGGGATGCTGGTAAGGTGAAGCTAAACCAGAATAAGCAGAGCAATATGCAGCATGAGAGCTCATGTATATCGGAATAATGTTAAGTTACACTGGGGTTTAAGAACCAGTGAAGTTTTAAGCATGGTAGTATGGGGAACGTATAAAATTACCATATTATATCATGTATATATCCGATGTTATAATATTTGGTTACATTGAAAATTGGCCAGTATTTTAATATATAACTGGGCTCTAATCTTCCATTTGTACCGGGTATTGTTTGTATGCTCACTAATCAGTATAACATGTTTTGAACTAATATTTTACAATAAAATTGGTATTGTATTTCATATAAGATTTGGTTTAACTCATAGTTTACATACCGGGTAAGTCTTGTTCTTGAAACTATTATGTGTATACAATATTATCCTGGGGTCTGGTAATAGCATCTTTTGGCAAAAGTAAGTGGAACAAAGTACTTCCACAATTTTATAAGTATCTTTGATATATGGAACCACGAGTGGTAGAAGTGCTTGGCGTATTTTTCATGATTTCATCTAAGAGTTATGTGCCCTTGACTGTGAATTTTACGCTAGTTCACAGGAGGCTTATAACCAAGGGAAACAACAACTGATAAAACTAATGTCCACATGGATACAAGTTGTTTCCCCTGAATAAAATTTCATCACTTCTAAACTTCATGTGACTTTCGGATAATTTTAAAATTTATTAATTTATTTCTTGTTAATAGGTCTAGACAAGGGATCCTGATCATTGGTAGATACTTCTTGAAGTCCTGGTAAGAGCACAGAATCATATGCCTTCAAGAAGTCAGTCTTTTTTAACTGTACCGGTATTAGTTTTCTTGTTTAAAATGTTACACATATTTTGCAGGTCCTTGGATGGGCTAATTTCCAGACATAAGAGACACGCCCACATACCATTATGGAACTATGCCATATTCAGGTTTCAAGTGAGTTTTAATGAAACACTAGTATTCAGATGCAGTGGTTTTTCACCATTTTTGGAATGGGACCAGGGCCTTTTCAATTGGAAAAATGAATCATTTTGTCTTTTTGACTAAAATAGGGAATTCCAATTTTGCCTTAAAATGAACAGGAATGTTTTAAATAATAGACAGAAGAGATAATAGAATGAAAAAAAGGTTGTTTCTTTAAAATTACACCAACACGTTCATACAATATAGGTTTGAGGTCAATTTTTTATTAAAAAACATCATTATATTTATGTCTCCCCCTCTCTGGGGGAGACATATTGTTTTTGCCCTGTCCGTCAGTCCGGTAGTCCGGTAGTCCGGTAGTCCGTCAGTCCGTCAGTCCGTCCGTACGTCACACTTCGTTTCCGATCGATAACTGGAAAACCGCATGACCTAGGATCACCAAACTTGGTAGGGAGGTTGGTCATGAGGTGTAGAAGATCCCTATTGTTTTTGGGGTCACTAGGTCAAAGGTCAAGGTCGCGGCGACCCCCAATGTAAAAAACATTTCCGCTCAATATCTTGACAATGGTTTGACCTAGGTTCACCAAACTTGGTAGGGAGGTTGGTCATGAGGTGTAGAAGATCCCTATTGTTTTTGGGGTCACTAGGTCAAAGGTCAAGGTCGCGGCGACCCCCAATGTAAAAAACATTTCCGCTCAATATCTTGAGAATGGTTTGACCTAGGTTCACCAAACTTGGTAGGGAGGTTGGTCGTGAGGTGAAGAGGATCCCTATTGTTTTTGGGGTCACTAGGTCAAAGGTCAAGGTCGCGGCGACCCCCAATGTAAAAAACATTTCCGCTCAATATCTTGAGAATGGTTTGACCTAGGTTCACCAAACTTGGTAGGGAGGTTGGTCGTGAGGTGTAGAGGATCCCTATTGTTTTTGGGGTCACTAGGTCAAAGGTCAAGGTCGTGGCGACCCCCAATGTAAAAAACATTTCCGCTCAATATCTTGAGAATGGTTTGACCTAGGTTCACCAAACTTGGTAGGGAGGTTGGTCGTGAGGTGTAGAGGATCCCTATTGTTTTTGGGGTCACTAGGTCAAAGGTCAAGGTCGCGGCGACCCCCAATATAAAAAAACATTTCTGCTCAAAATCTTGAGAACGGTTTTACCTAGGTTCACCAAACTTGGTAGGGAGGTTGGTCATGAGGTGTAGAAGATCCCTATTGTTTTTGGGGTCACTAGGTCAAAGGTCAAGGTCGCGGCGACCCCCAATGTAAAAAACATTTCCGCTCAATATCTTGAGAATGGTTTGACCTAGGTTCACCAAACTTGGTAGGGAGGTTGATCATGAGGTTTAGAAAACTCCTATATTTTGGGGGGTCACAAGGTCAAAGGTCAACGTCGCTGTGACCTCTAATGTAAAAAAATATTTCCGTGCAATATCAGGAGAATGCTTTGATCTAGGTTCACCAAACTTTGAAGTGAGGTTGGTCATGATGTCTAGTTGATTTTGCAATCAGTTGGTCAAAGGTCAAGGTCACTGACCTTGAGGTGAAGAACCGGTTTCTGCTCAATAACTCAAGAACGTTTACACCCAGGAACTTCATACTTGGTATGCCAGTTAGTCATGACTAGTTGATGGCCCCTATTGATTTTGGGATCCATCATTGATTATTTCTCACCTACGACCACACAATGGGGGAGACATGCGCTTTTTCAAAAAAGCAATCTCTAGTTGTATATATATCTTTAATCAAAACTTACATTTGGTAAAAAAGTTTATGTTTAGGGCTTATTTTTGCACCAAAATGGTCTGAAAACACCACTGAAAAAATGGGTTTGAATGTCCAAAACAATATTTTTTTGTATATAGCAAAAAAGGGTCATGTTTTATGTCTTTTTGTTCAATCTTTAGCAAACATCCTACATGTAAGTTTATGCTTAAGGTGGTTTCTGAGAGATAAGTAATTTTATGAAAGGGTATTTAAATAGAATTGAGTTTAAAAAGCATTCTGCATACAGACACACATGCCATGAAATCAGGGATAAATTTAGGTGCAAAAATGTTTGACATTATTCAAACAGCTATACCATGTTAATTTCTGGTGATTTATTGTTATTTTTGAAAGATATTTGTATTTTCGTGACCAGAAAGTAAATTTAGGTGTTTTTCTTGAGTTGTTTCAATATTTTTCAGATGTAAATGGGACATAATTAATCAGATTTGTACTTATAGCCTTCCCCACCCACTTGTATTGATGGAGTCTTAAAACATTTTATATGAAATGGGGAAATTCTATGTTCATCTGTTTACCACCCTACAAGGTGAATGAGCTATCAAAGTGGTAAAATCTATGAATTACGTTATCACATGTCAATTAATTTAATACATTTTTAGCTCGACTATTCGAAGAATAGGTGTGCTATACTACTCGCCCCAGCGTCGGTGTCGGCGTCGGCGTCTGGTTAAAGTTTTAGGGCAAGTTGGGATTTTCACTTATAAGTCCAATACCCTACATTCAATTGACTTAATACTTCACACAGTTGTTCAGGGCCATCACATGATGAGGTTAGATAACTCCATATTATTCTTTATTCATAATTTCCTTTGAAAGGCATAATTGTATATTCTTCACATTTTCATAACGGGAAATCAAGTTATTTGAATGACTTGCGTCATTGTTTTGGCAGGCTGGTGGGAGGGCAGCATCAAAGTCACCTTATGTATCGATTAATTGTAGTTAGGTTTGACATAAAGAGACCAAACTTGGTATTATTACATCGTTATTGTAGTCTAAGTCAAAGCGGTGTAGTCGAGCGCGCTGTCTTACGACGGCTCTTGTTTTCACTTGTAATTGCATAAAATAATGAAATAATCCTGTTTGTATGGAACTCTAATAATATTAAACAGTACCAAACTATCTCTTTATGCCTACAAATGTATTTTAAAACACATCAAACATACAATGATAGTGGAAGTTCTGTGTATTTCAGATATTTATAGTGTACTTCCTAGCTGGCCTGAAGAAACTGGATGCAGACTGGGTATCTGGCCACTCCATGAACTATATCGCTGGACACTGGGTGTTTGCCCCCTTCAGGTGCAGATCTAGTTTGTTTCCGGTTATCCTGTAGTAACATATTTGAATAGAGACAACTGCACTGTAACATAAGTTGATATTCAAAGTGCACAAGTGGTTATAGCTTATATATTTATATTTGTGTGGCCTAAAACCTGTAAACGAGTTACTCAAAAGGAACAGCTTATAAAGGAACAGCAAATACTTTGTAACTTATATTGCTACCTTAAAACAGTTTTCTTTAAGATGGGAAGAAATGTTATTAGTGATAAAGGCATGTACAGTAAAGTATTGTACAATTTTTACAATCATTTATTCTTATTCACAATTAGAAATATTATCAAAATCAATGTTCATTAATACCAAACTTTATTGAGACTGTGTTTCTATTTACTTAATTTAAATATGAAGATCATTATGATCTTAAATACGCCAATTTGTATGCAGAAATGTATCCAAATACTTAGAATAATGCAAATTAGTCATTTGAACAGCTTTTACTTTTGTTTAACCATGGTATTATCTTTTAACTAGCAGATGAAGTGTTAGAAAATGGTGTTTAGTTATGGGTAATGAAATTATCGCAATAGTCATATATACTCCCACAGTCACACCATTATAAGCTCATCTGTTTCTCAAAGATCAAAGTGAAGGTAATGTCTTGCTTTGGCCTCATCATGTAAGAACTTTAATAACCTTGGCTGTTACTCAGAAAACTATAAGATATTCACATGAAACTTGGTACACATGTTTCAAGAGACAATAATGTGAACACAGAAGCAAGGCCTTAAATCTGGCTTTAATAATTGATGAAAAAGAACAACTCCATCTGATGAGCGCTGGCAGTTACTATGCTGCCTTCCAGCTTGTTTATTTCATTTACATGTAATATTTTAACAAGCTGATATTGGTGCAACAGGTAGACTAGGGTTGTCAATTTCCATGAAGATTGAACGTCAGTTTGAGTCGTTTCAAATACTTTGTTAAAACCTTTTTGGGTGACCATTATGAATCTTGTGATATGAAAGATTTGGCAGTACTGGTAATAAAAACAGTCAAATGCTGCAGTATTTAAGATGGGTAGAATTTGAAAAATCTGTTTTGAGCACATGTGCTAGTACAATCTTCTCCACAAATCTCCCGTTCACCTAACGCCACTGTTTCTCTCAATGTTACAGACTGTTGTTGACGGAGGAGCAGGTGAGCCTTTACATAGTCCACTTTGGCGGGCTCATCATCGACCTCTCTATGGGATTCCTTATGTTCTTCGACAAGACTCGCAATCTAGCATTCGCGTTTGGTGCCTCTTTCCACATTATGAATAGTCAGCTCTTCAGCATAGGTCAGTTTCTACAGTGCACATTCATAACATCATCATTTTAATGGTTTATGTTTGAAAACCTAGATTAACAACTTTATAATAGAGACAAACTGAAGTTTGTATCATGTCAACCTCATGGTATTATTGTTTATTTACGAGGCACTTAAATAGAAAAAGCATGGCATCATTTACCAAATGACTAATGATACGAATATTGGCCGTTCTTTTCCCTGGTGTAAAATGCCAATAACTATTTTTTTCTGTCCTGACATTTAACTAATACACTGATCAACTTACATTTGTAAAAAAGACAGATAAAATGTAAATATAAAGATTGATTACTATTTCCTTGCCTTCATGCAGTGTGAACACTAGGGCTACATGTAGCATGCATTATGCAATGTGAACACTAGGGCTACATGTAGCATGCATTATGCAATGTGAACACTTGGGCTACATGTAGCATGCATTATGCAATGTGAACACTTGGGCTACATGTAGCATGCATTATGCAATGTGAACACTTTGGCTACATGTAGCATGCTGCATGCAATATGAACACTTTGGCTACATGTAGCATGCTGCATGCAATGTGAACACTTTGGCTACATGTAGCATGCATTATGCAATGTGAACACTTTGGCTACATGTAGCATGCATTATGCAATGTGAACACTTTGGCTACATGTAGCATGCTGCATGCAATGTGAACACTTTGGCTACATGTAGCATGCATTATGCAATGTGAACACTTTGGCTACATGTAGCATGCTGCATGCAATGTGAACACTTTTGCTACATGTAGCATGCTGCATGCAATGTGAACACTTTTGCTAAATGTAGCTTGCTTCATGCAATTTGAACACTTTGGCTACATGTAGCATGCTGCATGCTGTGAGAACACTTTTGCTAAATGTAGCATGCTTCATGCAATGTGAACACTTGGTCTACATTTAGCATGCTTCATGGATTTGGAAGATTGCACTTCGGTGTTCATACTGCATAACACACAGTTACTAAAAACAGCAAGCCATCCTTAATTAGCTCTTCGGTTTTATCCTGCACCTTGTTGATAAACCATGAAAGGTCATGATATTTACATTTAAAAAATGTTACATATTTCACATATCTAGCAAGGTTTGTTATGTAAACATATTAACATCTTCTTTACTAGGTTGCAAAAAAAATTTCATTGTGAGATAAGGATCGCCACTGTTTTCATTACCTTGTGGCCATATTCAATAAACACCTTATTTGTTAAACGCCCATCAAACAAAGCAGGGGGGATATGTAGGATTGAGCTTGTCAGTAGGTTGGCTGGTTGCTCAGTCAGTCTTATCTGGAAGATTACTTATGACAGATTTGACAGATAAATAAAAAATATTTTTTGGTACATTTGTTTAACTACATTAAATAAAGTTTGAAGTTTGTTACAAACCACTCTTTCTTAGCTCACCCGAGCACAATGCGCTTAGCATAAGCTATCGTGAGCTATTGTGATTGTTGAAAGCTCTCCATCAGTCATCCATCTGTCCTCAACATTTTCCTTCAAACAACTTCTCCTCTTAATCCACTGGGAGAATTTCAAGTCCACTTTGCCGGGTGGTCTTTGGGTGGTTCTGTTCCAGATTTCCTTCGATAAAAGTGGTTTCTTGCACAGTACTGTTGCAATGGCAGTCAAAAGGAAAAAAACCTGGAAAAATCTTCTTCTCAGAAACTGCTGGCCCGATTCCAACATTATTTCACAGAAGTGTTCATTTATCATATCAATGATTGTTAACAATAAAAAATTGACAAAACACCCAACATACCCTAAAATAAGTATGAATAAAAATGAATTAAATAAAAGAAATACTGGGTAAATAGTTAAATAAAGTATCCATATCTTTTAAAAGGTTAACCTAAGGAACATTCTTGTGAAAATATGTTGAAATCTTCAGTTAGTTTCTGAAGAGAGGTTTCACAAGCCTGTTAATGCATTGGCTAAACCAACCAAACCAATTGACGTGAAACTTTTTGTTCAATATTTTCATGTCTTATTCCAACTTCATTTTATAGACTGTTCTTTGGTCATGTTTATAAACAAAGCTTTTATGCACCTGATGGTGGGCATATAAAAAATAATACTGTCCATCCATATGTCTAGGTTTATTTTTGTGTGTCAGAGCTGTCATGTGCGATTTTTGAATAGCCAGGCACAAATATTAGCATTCTCATGTTAGACACTCAAAGACAACATGTTGCACACAAGACCTACCTCCCTTCCTCAAAGTTTCCACTTAAGGTTAAACATTATGGAGTTTTGCAAATATTTAAGCACATATAGGTTGTTGTGTCTTGTTTGTTACTTTGTCATGCGCAGCGGAATTTCAAATGACATGCCACATGTTCACTACCTTGAATGTCAAGGTCACACTCAGATAATAATGGAATACTGGATGTTAAAAAATGATTTTTATATATTTCTGTTTAATTGATATATGAACTGTTGGAAAAATCATTTCCAATCTTGGCATATTTTTTCCTATAGTCAATATCTACACTACAACTTTCTTTCCTTAAATGAATTGCGTTTTGGCAATTGCCAACATTTTCTGATGAACGCAACATCTTTTGATAATTATGTTTGGAACACAGTATTAGTATAAATTAAAAAATGTTTAGCTTGTCAGTGGGCCACGAAAAACCTAATCAACGTGTTGAAAAGTGTTAATTTATGATTTGTATAATGTAATTTTGTCACTAGCGTTTCAATTTTACGTTAAAAGGTGATTTAACATATCAACTATTTTCAAGCCCAATTATGATGTCATAAGATAACCAGGTCAGTCTATTTACAGAATGGGTGCGAAAGAAGAAGTGTAAGGTTTTCTTGAATAAATTTTTTTTTTAACAATTTAAAAGATGGAAAGAAAATATGAACTATTGGTATAATAGAAGTAATGAATTGCGTGGTTGATGTCATTATCAGGGATATGAATGCAGTTCGGCTGGTTAAAGTACACATGGAGTCCGATGGCTTCCACACACTTTAACCAGCCTTACCGCGTTCATACCCCAATAATGACATCAATCACGCAATTCTTTCCTTAAATGAAAATAATCTTCAATTCTTGTAATAACAACTTTAAATTAATATTTATCAGCTTGTGTGAATTACAGAATATTTATTACTGTAATTTGTATACCCAGATGCTTCATCTTGAAATGAAGGACAGCCACATGGGTGGCTTAATCCAATCAGAATGCAGCTTTCAAGCACAAATGGGCGAACTTATATATTAAATATATGCACATTGAGTATAGGAGGTCCTGTCCGGTCTGTAACTTTGTCATGCAAGGGGGATTTTGAAATAACATGGCACTGATCCCTACCCCTTAGTTTATGACTCACACCTGAAGTCAACAATCATGGGCTCCTGCATATATGCTTATAGTTTATGTTAGCTCTTTCTGAATGTAGACATATTCCATTGATCTGTCTGGCACTTCAGGAGCATTAGTCAAGTCTTGTTTCTGTTATTTTTAGCTCGACAATTCCAAGAATGATGGGCTATACTACTCGCCCCAGCTTCGGCTTCGGCGTCTGGTTAAAGTTTTAGGGCAAGTTGGAATTTTCACTTATAAGTCCAATACCCTACATTCAATTGACTTAATACTTCACACAGTTGTTCAGGGCCATCACATGATGAGGTTGGATAACTCCATATTATTATTTACACAGATTATTGCCCCTGATTGACTATGGAACTTAGGTTTAAGTTTTAGGGCAAG
The DNA here is from genome assembly GCF_026914265.1 of Mya arenaria. NCBI lineage: Eukaryota > Metazoa > Mollusca > Bivalvia > Myida > Myidae > Mya > Mya arenaria. The sequence continues at coordinate 52,057,255 of NC_069123.1, forward strand.
TTGGAATATTTATTAATAACTTTCATATCCTTTGTTCAATTGACTTAATACTTCACACAGTTGTTCAGGACCATAACACAATGAGGTTACATAATCCATATTATCCTAAATACAAGTTATGGCCCCTGATTGACTTAGGTTAAAGTTTTAGGGCAGGCTAAAGTTTTAGGGCAAGTTGGGATTTTCACTTAAAACTCCAATACCATTCGTTCAATTGACTTAATACTTCACACAGATGTTCAGAGCCAACACATAATGAGGTTAGATAACTCCATATTATCTTTTATACAAATTATGGCCCCTGATTGACTATGGAACTTCGGTGTAAGTTTTAGGGCAGGTTGGGATATTGTTTAATAACTTCTTTACCCTTCATTCAATTGACTTAATACTTCACACAATTGTTCAGGACCATCACCCAATGAGGTAACATAACTTTATATCCTTAATACAAGTTATGGCCCCTGTTTTACTTAGGTTAAAGTTTAAGGCAAGTAAAAGTTAAGGGAAAGCTGGGATTTTAATAAAAAAAAAATCTATACCGTTCATCAAATGCACTTAATAAAATTCAAAATTATTTACAACCATCTTACAATAAGAAACATAACTTTGTTTTAAGCCTAAATACAAATTATGGCCATTGAATTTTTTTATTTTTTTATTTTTTTTTAATTTCCTTTGAAAGGCATATTTGTATATTCTTAACCACATTTTCATAATGGGAAATCAAGTTATTTGAATGACTTGCGTCATTGTTTGTGCGGGCTGGTGGGAGGGCAGCATCAAAGTCACCTCATGTATCGGATAATTTTAGTTAGGTTTGATATAAAGAGACCAAACTTGGTATTATTACATCATTATTGTATTCTAAGTCAAAGCGGCATAGTCGAGCGCACTGTCTTAAGACAGCTCTTGTTTTGTGTTTATAATTTCTGTACAATGTGAAGGTTGTGAGAGTGGATTATAGAACACAGCCCCTGTGCTTGGATGATCTATCAAGTACTGTCACTCGCATACAGGTATGTTTCCATGGATGATGCTGGCCACCATGCCACTATTCTGTAGCCCTGGATGGCCCCGCCCACTGCTGTCTCGGTTCCCAGCCTGGCTGAGCCCAGTGCTTCCTGCACATATGGACCTCCAGACTAGCAACCACTGCCTCTACCAAAAGCACGATATTAAGGCAGATGAAAAAATGGTGACTACTTCAATGGAAACCTATATTAAAATTAACAGTTGATCTACGGTATATCAGCAAAATATGAAATTCTATTATTCATATAAATACCTCTCATAGCACCTAACACAGATTATAGAGTAAGATAGCTATATATTTCCATTAGTGAGCACCAAATTATATTTCACAAGTGATTTTCCCTGAAATGAAATATTCACTTTTGGCTTAGGAGGTGAAATAAAATGTCATCTTACATTAAAACAAACCATTTTTCGTTTTATTTAAATGACAATCAATGGAAAAACTGTGACAAAGTCTAGCTAATTGATGTCATACCTGAAATGACATCATTGATGTTTTTCCCAGCACTGTGGGTGTTTATATTTGATTCCATACACTGATATGGGATGAAATGTCAGAAACATTGAACATATATTTTGATAAACTGAGTGGTTGATGAGTGTGTTTAAATATCATATTATAACATACCATTAGTTTTTGATACACCTACAAAAAGCATGAAATTAAATGTTGTATCGTCAATAAAAGTAATTTAATTCCAAAAAGACATTTTGTGTACCGGTAGTTTGTTTCCTAGGTAAGATTTGAAACTATGCTTTAAATTTTCAATAAATTTCTTGAGAAGTCACATTTTTACCTCTTTCAGACATCAAATGCATCCGTGTCTGTAAGATCGAGCCGTACCTTACCCCCTGTAAAGCCAGGGAGTCTCCACAAGATGGTGTCGGTGTTCCTGGCCTGCTATGCTGTAACGCAATGTCTACTGCCTTACTCTCACGGCATCACAAAGGTGGGCAACTCACCCAGTATTGCTGTATTACTGGGTGGATAGATTTCTTACATTGAATGACTGATAATTTGCCATGTCCATTTGGTAGGTTTACATAAATGGCTGACCTATTTAAAATTCCACTTTAAGATCTTAGGATGGTATCGAAAACACTGTAAAGTTCAATGGTACTGTCAATTTAATTTAGAGCATACCCTTATAACTTAAAAATAATTTACTCATGGCTGTAAGAATCCAAGTGCAATAAAGGCATCCTGATTTTAAATTAATGCTCTATTTAAATAAGACTTCAGAGTTAAATCATGTGAATAGCTGGATTGCAGGGTTACAACCACTGGGCACAGGGTTTGTATGGCTACTCCTGGGACATGATGGTCCACACGTGGAAATTACAGCACATCAAGGTCACCTATGTGGACCGCTCAACGGGAGAGGAGGGATACCTCAACCCTAAGGTAGTGAACCGTTATTGTGTGTGTTGGGGGGGGGGGGGGCATGAGCGTGTATTACAGCAATATGATGTCAACTATGCGAAATACTCAGGAATACTTAACCTAAGGTAATGTGCCGTAACTGCGGGGGATGGGGAATACAGCCCTTACTTAGACTGCTATACCAGAGGAGAGGGATAACCTGTCTTTAACCCATTTATGGTTAAACTTGGACCTTATCCAGACCTTGGGACACCTGTCTTTCTATATAATTATTTAATACTGTATTTTATGATCTGTTTTGAGTGGAACTCGAATGTCAGGTATATAAAAGCTGAAACTTTTAGGAAAGATAAACAATCAAATTTGATACAAATTAGTCAACCATTACAATATTCATAGATTATGCAAAAGCAGTAACTCTGGCTAAAATTCTTGTTAGCCCTTTGTTGATCAATAAAATAATGGTGGAATGTTTGCATCGACTGGCTCAAGTTCTCATCTTCGTATCACCATGGCGACATGTTCCAGGTGTGGGTGCAGGGCAGTCGATGGAGCTCCCATCCCGACATGATCAAGCAGTACGGAGAATGTGTGCACGAGAGACTCGATTCATACAACATCACTGACGTGGAGCTCTACCTGGATGTGTGGCGCGCGCTCAACAACCGCTTCCAGCAGAGGTGAGGCATTGGGATGAACCTTTTTGAATGTCCTAAAGTTTCAAAAAGTTTAAATAGCTGTATTAAATGCTTATTTTTAAAAACATTAAAAACAATAATAATTGTACAATGTATATAAAAGAATGTTTGTAGGGCATTAGACCCGCGGGTGAACATTATTGAGGCCCCCTGGAGCCCATTGAGCCCGACTCCATGGCTGTTTCCCCTTCTGGTAGACCTTTCTGATTGGCGAGGCAAGCTGGTTGAGATAGAGCGGGAAATCTTTGAGCAGGACAGTGACACAGATGTCGTGTTTGTTGCAGACTTTCCTGGTGATTACCATCTACATTCAGATTGTTTATAGGGTTTTTTACATTAGAAGATATTTTGAATTACTTATTCTGGACACAATCACTATTTAAGTCCAAAACCTATATTTAGTGTAGCATTATATGATACTGTTTATATTAGTTTATTCTATTATTGACCATTTGACGTAACTGAATACTTATATATAGATATCTTTTAACAGTTCTGCTCTTTGTAAACACATGTCTGCATATATGTTTTATGACAATAATTGAATATTTGAGATTTTTCAAGCACGCAGCTGGTCAAGTTTTTTAATTGAATTGGCCCTATACTAAATTATATGGAATAATTTCACTACAAGGTTCTCGTTTATTTTTAGAAAACATGCACACCTGTTTTGGAATTTATTGTTATATTTAAGAGTTAAATATATAAAAAGTACAAAAAAAAGTTATACATGTCTTGTCTTATCTATGGGTTTACAACAATATTGTAAGACCAAGAATTAAAGTTAAACATTGCGCTCAAGTTACTTATTGAATTAAAACAGCTAATTGCAATTCAACCTCGTAGTGTCTAATTTGACCAAGCAAACAATTTGTTTGGAAATAAACAATATTATAACTTTTTAAAAATGATTCAAAAAAGAGATTATACAATACAATTGTTGATGAGAGGGTCCCATTTATTGAAAACTCAGCTTTTCATAACATGTTTGGGATTGTTGTCCATAAGAGAGGAGTCGCTGCCATGTTTCTTTTAGAACACAAACATCATGTATAAACTGTCATAGGACTTAAATAATCATCTGGGATGGTTCTATAAGTCCTTGTGACAAAACAAGGACAGGTGTAGTGAACAGTCACTCCTGCTGTTGAAATCATGCACACAAACATGTTTACTTCAAAATAGTGTCTATGAACATCGCTGGGTGAGCACTGACTTGAAAAGTACTTGAATTTTAGGCTCTGGATGAAAAGGCCTTTTATTTGCAAAGAACTCCCGAAAACTACTTCATTTTTTATTTCGCATTAAAATCTGCTTGAAAAGTGCTTTTATTTTTAGAAAAAGTCATTTCCGTGTTCTGCTCCAAATGAAGTGTTGGTAGTAAAAATGGTTCATCTTTACCAAAAAAAATGATCTTATTGGTAATATAATCATAGCTTGCTATTATTGATATTTTTTGAAGATATATTTTTTTCATAGTTTCCTATTTAAGATGGTCCTTGAAAATTGAATAAAGGTCCTTGAAATCTCCTTGAAAACTCCTTGACTGTTTTGCCAATCTGGCTGTGTGAACCCTGCATGTTTTTTTATTAATGAAAATAGTGTACTGTTAATATTCTACAAAATTTACAGAACTTTCTACCTGCAACCATACAAACAGTACTGTTCATTTATGTTCCAAAGTAATCAGTTTAAGACTTATCTTGAACACTGACTGTATTTGTTTTAAATTGGACTGAAAATATCAGGGCATTCTTAGTTTAGTTTATGTATTAGTGTTTTCTCTTATGCAAGCTACCTTTCACCCATTCAGTATTGTTTGTAGGCACTATTGCTAAACGAACAAGGCATATCAAATTCCAGGTATTGACCACATACCTCTATTGTACCTTATGGCTACACGAGAACTAAATCAACTCGCAATACCTTGTTATTCTTTAATTCTCTGAAAAGGTGCATACTAGTGAGCAATCCAAGATGCACATATATTAAGCATTCCTGTTTTTTACCAATGTTACATAATGTATCTGCATTGTCACGTCTTGCAGCTGTTATTGTCACATCTTGGTGTTGTTTATCACCGATCACAGCTGTTGGATAATTGTCTTCAGTTGTATCACAATATGTGCGTTATATGAAGAAAAAACACTGTCTGTCTGCTTCTGACTTCATTTGGTACTGGTGATTGCATAAAATAAAATGTAAAGTTTTGTATTAGATGGGTTGGCTGCTTATTAGTTTCCTGGCCAATTTGGGGCTGAATTTCAGCCCTATTCCCAATGTAAAACATTTGCTTTTTACCCAAATTTGAAATTAATTATGCCCCCCTTCGAAAAAGAGGGGTATATTGCTTTGCACAGACATGTCGGTAAGTCGGTCGGTCCGTCGGTAGACCAAAGCTTGTCCAAGTGATAACTAAACAATTCCTGGACGTATGGTCATCAAACTTCGCATGAAGGTTGGGCCTGACCAGTAGATGACCCCTATTAATTTTGGGGGTCAAAGGTCAAGGTCACAGTGACCTTTAATGGTAAAATAATTTTAAAGCTTATCTGAGTGATAACTCAACAATTCCTGCACCCATGGCCCTCAAACTTGACATGGAGGTTGGGCCTGACCAGTAGATGACCCCTATTGTTTTGGGGGTCATCAGGCCAAAGGTCAAGGTCACAGTGACCTTGAATGGTAAAAGGTTGTCCGAGTGATAACTTGACAATGCCTGCACCCATGGCCCTCAAACTTGACTTGGAGGTTGGGCCTGACCAGTAGCTGACCCCTATTGTTTTTGGGGCTCATTGTATCAAAGGTCAAGTTCACAGTGACCTTGAATGGTAAAAGGATGACCGAGTGATAACTCAACAATGCCGGCACCCATGGCCCTGATAATTGAATTGGAGGTTGGGCCTGACCAGTTGATGACCCCTATTGTTTTGGGGTGTCATCGGGCCAAAGGTCAAGGTCACAGTGACCTTGAATGGTAAAAGGTTGTCCGAGTGATAATTCGACAATGCCTGCACCCATGGCTCTCATAATTGAATTGGAGGTTGGGCCTGACCAGTAGAAGACTCCTATTGTTTTGGGGGGTCATCGGGCCAAAGGTCAAGGTCACAGTCACCTTTAATGGTTATAGGTTTTCCATGTGATAACTTGACAATGCCTGCACCCATGGCCCTCAAACTTGACTTGGAATTGGGCCTGACCAGAAGATGGTCCCTATTGATTTTAGGGGTCATCTGGCCAAAGGTCAAGGTCACAGTCACCTGGAATGGTAAAAGGTTGTCCGAGTGATAACTCAACAATGCCTGCACCCATGGCCCTCAAACTTGACTTGGAGGTTGGGCCTGGCCAGAAGATGGTCCCTATTGATTTTAGGGGTCATTGGGCTAAAGGTCAAAGTCACAGTGACCTGGAATGGTAAAAGGTTATCCGAGTGATAACTCGACAATGTCTGCACCCATGGCCCTCAAACTTGACTTGGAGGTTGGGCCTGGCCAGAAGATGGTCTCTATTGATTTTAGGGGTCATTGGGCCAAATGTCAAGGTGACAGTGACCTTGAATGATAAAAGGTTGTCCGAGTGATAACTCAACATTGCCTGCACCCAAGGCCCTCAAACTTGACATGGAGGTTGGGCCTGACCAGTAGATGACCCCTATTGATTTTAGGGGTCAAAGGTCACAGTGACCTTGAAAGAGAACTCGACAATTCCTGGACCTATGGTCATCAAACTTGACATGAAGGTTGGGCCTGCCCAGTAGATGACCCCTATCGACTTTGGGGGTCATCAGGCCAAAGTCAATGTCACAGTAACCTTTAACGCAAAAAAGTTAACAAATCTTCTCCCACTGATATCTCAACAATGCCTGAACCTATGATCATTAAACTTGACATGGATGTTAAGCCTGACCAGTAGATCACCCTTATTGATTTTAGGATTCATAGAGCCAAAGCTCAAGGTCACAGTGATCTTGAAAGGTAAAAGGTTGTCCGAGTGATAACTCAACAATGCCTGAACCCATGGCCTTCAAACTTGACTTGGAGTTGCATCTGACTTGTAGATGACCCCTTATGATTTAAGGGGTCATTGGGTCAAAGGTCAAGGTCACAGTGACCTTGAACGAAAAAAACTTGTCTGTGTGATAACTTGACAATGCCTGCACCCATGGTCCTCAAACTTGACATTTAGGTTTCTGGTGACCAGCTGATGACTCTGGATTTTGAGTTCATAGAGTCAAAGGTCATGGTCATAACACACTCTATCCTCACACTTTAATGGTCATAATCTTAAAACTGCCTTAACGGCAACAAATCAGCTGTCATTTCGGTCCATGCATATTTCATTCAATTGTCCATATAATCCTGACAACATGGCGCTCAGGGGGGGGCATAATGTTTGACAAACATCTCTTGTTTCAGATTTGTTTTGGTATGGAAAAAAATATTATTAAAGATTGAAACATTTTCTCATTTTTATGCGATGGTAATGTGTACGTAGTATGTGCATCCGTGCGTCAATGCAGTCGTGCGTCTGTGCGTCTGTAAACAATTGCTTGTGAACACGATACAGTCTTCAGTGTTGATTGTATCTCGATGAAACTTGTACAGTATATAGATATTCATTAGAGCTCGGTTCCTTTCGAAAACCAGCCAGATCCGTCCATAAATGCCTAGATTATAGGCCATGAAAGTTTTAAAGAAATGCTTTCTATTTTTAGCCAGGTCTGCATGAGCGAATTCTATTTTTAGCCAAGTTTACATGTACATGTAAATTCAAGTCTAGAGTTAAGGGAGACAATTTGCAAGTCAAGGATTTTGAGAGACAATTTGCTTTTTGCTTCTGCAGCTGATTTTGTGAATTACTCTTGCCTTGTTCTTGTTGAAAGCCCAAAGGCCATTTTTTAGCTTTAAGTTCTGTAGTTTGCACATTCATCTTAACAAAATTGGTTGTGAATGTTTAAGTTATGCACCTGGTGTCATTACTGGCCACACCCAGGGTTCACAGGTTTGGTAAACATAAATCTGGAAAGGTTTGAAAATCTTTTTGTGTGTTCGTGCATCCATCTCAGCACAATTGATTGTGAATGTTTGTTCAAATTGATCAATGTTGTCCTAGGATGCCCTTGACTTTGACCTTTTGACCAACTTTTTTTAACTTCTAAAACTACAGAAATTTTTACTATGAGTACAGTTTTGAAAGCATTTTTTTTTTTGTCAGATGACTTTTACTTGGCACATATTAAAATAGTTCATGCAACTAATCTGCTTACAATACTTTCTGGGCTCAGATGTTGAACGTGCTACGTTTTCAGGTAACCCAAACACAAAACATAAAGTATGTCTGTTGCCTTTTGCCCATACATACATGCTATGGATTGATATGACCACAAAAGCCATGCCAGTAGAGCATAGGCCCTTTTGGGCCTCTTGTTGTTTTTTTTCGGTCCAATTTTTAAATCAATGTTATTCATTTCCAGGCAAAATTTTAATTCCAAATTTGATTTTCCCAATCAGGAAGGCCCTGGCCCCTTTCCGACTACCGTAAATCATTGTATATAGGACTTAGGTCATAGAAAGCACTTGTAGGATGGGCAGTTATTCATCAACGTTAATCATTTCCCTTATTTTCTGTTAATCTTATCATTTGATGCTCTTTATTGTGTGTATTTTGACTTCACTTTACCATAAAGT